>NC_056725.1:947463266-947773266 GCF_019279795.1 Protopterus annectens | reverse complement strand
CTGAATTTTTTCCCTGGGAAAAAATTCGATGCTCCGTGACTTCGCTATTTTGCCATTTCGACATTATCGGATTGACTATATAGCATTCACTATTTCGTCCATTCGATAGCGTCATATAGACCCTACATAACATTACATTCAGGTTTAAGACACATTGAGCAGCAGTTATACATTTCACCCTTCCTGAAATAGTGTGGTAGAAAAAAGTTAGAAGGTAAGGCACCTAAGTAATAGAGAGGACACTAGTCGGGGTTAGTGCAAGGACATAACCAATGAGTTTTTAAGTATTTCTTGAGTTTGTTTTTGAAGTTATTAGCAATGTCTAGGGTTCCTGTCAGAAGAACGAAGACGCATTATGGCGAATGAGTCTTCGTCAAACTGTAAATGTCGAAAACGCAAAATGATGAAGCGGTTTTTAAGCGAATTCTGTAGTGCGATCTCGGAATTGGTATATTTTAGTAGGGGGGTGTGGGGGGCACAGCCCTCCACTTAAAATAGTGTTTAGTGTGTTTTTTTTTTTTTTTGGGAACAGCAAAGTTTTCCCCCTGGGAAAAAATTTGCTTTTCTGGCTGTAAACTCTTTTTTGTTTTCATTTTTTTGTGGTCGATATAAAAGTGTTCGATCTTTTGATTGTTCGCTGTTATAACATAGACCCGTTGTCTACTGGGGATTTTTGTTGGGAACTTTAAGGGGGTGGAGTGGTGGTTTGGCCTGGTTGGAGTTGTTTGTTTATTTCTGCCCAGAACTTTTGAGGTTTCTTTTGGTGTTTTTGCAGTAGATGGTAGTAGTGATTCTTTTTGTCTAAGGTTAGCTGTCTGAATCTTAGTGGATCAAGTGGGCCTGTTGTTTTTTGGTAGGTGGACCATGCTTTGTTTCTGAGTGAAATTTTGGTTTTGGTATCTTTAGAAAGCCATGGTGCAATATTAACTCTGGTTCTAATAGAGTGGCTGGGAGCATGGGAGTTAAAAATAGCAAGGAATTTGGTGTTAAGGTATGCTACTGCTTCATCTAGGGGAGACTTTTTACTACTGACCAGTTGCATGCCTTAAGTTCATTTTGAAACTTGGTGAGAATAAAATTCTTGTCGTTTCTTAATGTTCTATAGGTGGGTTGGTAGCAGCAGTCTACTTTGAGCTTGATTACATAGGTGAGACAGTGGTCACTTAGGTCATCAGGCAAAGTGCCTGATTAATAGGATTGAAGATGGGTATTGACAAGTATCCATTCTAGGGTACTTTCCTTGTTATTGGGTTTTCTTGTCCTGGTGGGGAGGTTATGATTTGAGTAAATCTATAGAGGTTTATGTGGGTTGTGGGGGTTTCACAAGAGCAAGTGTTCCAGTCAATGCTGAAATCCCAAGAACAATTGTTTCTTGGGGGTAGTTATTGGATAACCAATATAAGAAGTCTTCTAATGTTTCTGTATTCCTCCCTGGGGTAACGTAGACACAGACAATGTTTAGATTTTTGTTTTTATTAATCTGTAGTTTTGAGATAATCATTTCAGCATTATTGAACTGGGGTGGTTGTTGGGTGTCTATGCTGACAGATAGGGTACACTTGTGAAATATGGCTACCCCACCACCCTTTCTGGTGGTACAGTCTAGTTGAAACATATTGTACCCTGGTGACAGAATCTCATGGTCCTTGGTGGCAGGCTTTAGCCATGTTTCTGTTAAGCATAATATATCTGGGGAATGAACGGCTAAGAGGGCATGCAGGTGCTGAGTTTTGTTATTTATGCTCCTAATGTTTAGATGGCAGGCCAGCAGTGAGTTAGGAGGTCTATTTGTTGGAGCTATGGTGGTAGGGGATATAGTAGGGGGATTAAGGCCAACAGGTGGGGATGGACCAGGGTTTGGGTGGATGTCGCCATCCTTTGTGAAGTTGTAGTGTATCCTGAGTATGAGTTTTAAGATTTTGAATAAAGTTTTGTAATAGTGTCTAGTTTTATGACTAATGTAACTAGGTCTAGTAAGATGGTAGTATTTAGGGGTTAAGGAGGTAAGCATGAGGGGAGTGAGTAAGGGTGCATTATTATCTGTTGTAGATGGGATGAATGTTTGGAATTTAGGGTAGTGGAAACCTGGGTGATCCTGACATTCGTAGGTGGTTAGGAGATATGGGATGAGTAACCGTGGTAGAAGTAGAGTTAATAAGACTATTTTGGGTGATAGCATACCTACTGAATGAGACTTGAAACTTAGGCAAAAGGAATAGTAGAGAGTATAGAGAGTAGTTGACTGAATTAAAGTCTGATGTGACTATACAGCCTCTGCTACTCACATAATGCATTTTATTACCAAATTAAGATATTTTCATTTTGTGTCAGCCATACATTTTTCTAGAATCAGAGGCCCAAGCATTTAGCTCTGAGTCATACCACTTGTGATAACAGATTCCTATGACAATTTACCTTATAGCCTGAACATATGTTTTTTAACCACAATACTAACCACTTATAAATTTGTTAGTATTTATTTTTTCTAGGCTTTCTTCAATATCAAAATGTAGAATTGTACTACAAGTCTTTTCTAAGTCCAGATGAATATTATGTGAACTATTAAGTATTGTGCTGTTTGAAGACTCTATTAGGTTCATTCAAGAGTCTAAAGGAAGTCTGTAAACTCACTGAGATAAGAGTCTCTTCTCCTAATTATGACTTCTAAATTACCTGAAAAATCTGCTACCTGACTAATGAAATGTTCCACTCTGAAGACACAGCCTTGAATATGATCTGGAAGATGAACCTGTTTGTAAGACTTGGTATGGTCCTGGTGTTGCCCCACTATCAGGGGAAATTAACCTTGGTTATGTATTATTATTCTGTGTGTTAGCCACCTGTCTTTAGAACACTGCCAGAGTAAGTGAGATAAATTTCTGATGAGAAGAATGTTCACTGTCAACTGCAGTGATGTGCTGCTGTCAGCCACATCTATAAAACCAAATTCTGCTACTATTGCTTAGAAAACAGGCATAATTAGGGCATAAGGTAAGGCAGAAATGTTTTACAGCACCACCAGAAACACTGTAAGCCAGATGAAAGGAACGTTTTTTGCACATATGTACAGAAGTACTAGAAACTGAGACAGGGCACATAGCTGGGACATAGAGCTGCAGTATGTGTGCCGATTGCAGCAGGCCCCAAACATTACTCAGATCCAAGTTTAAATAGCATTGCAGGGCCAGTTATTAATGGAAATACTTTAACCAGAGACAGAGAATGAAGTGCAGGTATTCATGTGGGTGACATGATAATGTACTTCAGAAGAATGTAACAGTAAAATGTTCTGAATGGTTAATATATCACATGGAATGGCAGACAAGAAGCAGCAAGTAATAATGCATGGTTATCATGGAGAAATGATTGCCCATTGATGGAGGATGGAAAAAGCGCAAAGGAGTTCAACAAATAGAAACATGGAACTATTTGTGATAGTCTCTGAGAATTTGATCTGACATTACGGTACTTAAAGCATGACTGGATGGGAATTTTGGCCCTTAAAAATACTGCCTTACCACCATGCTTTCAAGAAATTCAGTTGCAGATGGGTAGCATCAGGTAAAGGAGTGCCCATTTGCTTTGCATCCAGGCTATATATTTTCTAGGAAGATGCTAGGTAAATCAGGCCCTTTGAGTATGTCCCACTGGCATAAGTAAATTGCAGGATTCCCTTAATATATAGTGTGCCAAGTTATCTCAGGATTTTGTACAAGACATCACTTTTTTTCTTTATCAATTCAGTGTGTAGTTGTCAGAACTTGCTTAGTGGTGGAAACTTTAATACAGTGGTTGAAGGCACATTATGTGAAAAGTAAAGTTGTGTACACTTGCCATAAATGTAGATGTTTGAGTGCATTCACTGTTGCAGTCATTACATTTGGCTAATCTGCTGGCAGGTTGCCCTCAGTCAGCCTGAATTCCAAAGTCTTGGGTCCTGCGTCGGTTGCTGTCTTCTCTTCCATGACGTCAGGTCGTCAGGGGTATAAATCATGCAGCCAATGCCATTTTCTTTAGTTTTTCTTGCCCCCAATGTCAGGTGCCCCCAAAAAGGTAGCAATATTATATATATATATATATATATATATATATATATATATATATATATATATATATATATATATATATATATATATATATATATATATATATATAAATATATATATATATATATATATATATAAATACATGCATCAATATAAACTTTACCTTCATCTACAAGCAAATACACCACATAGGTTGTAGAAGATAGTGAAGGAAAGATAAAGTTCAGAATGACAGGGGGATGGCGGGAGGGTAACCTGGACTGCAACAGTGAATACATTCAAACATCTACATTTATGGTAAGTGTACACAACTGTACTATGTTCTTCATGTTTTACTGTTGCAGTCATCACATTTGGGTAGAATCCCAAAGCTATGGTTGGGAGGCTGGAGCTAAACAGCATTAGGTGCAGCTATAAGGCCCTACAGCACTGTGGTGGCAAAGCCTGCCCTGGACTTAGAATAGAGAGGCAAATGGTAATGCTTTGTAAAGGTGTGGACAGAACTCCAAGTAGCAGCCTCTAGAATGTCTTTGGTTGGTACTCCTCTGAGAAAAGCTGCTGAAGTAGCTGCAGCTCTGGTGGAATGAGACCTAATGCCCTTGGGCACAGGTTTACCATGGTGTAAGTAGCAGAAACAGATGCAGTGGCTTATTCACTTTGAAATTGTCTGCTTTGAAATAGCCTTTCCTTCTGATCCTGCATGATATGGCACTAGTAATTGCTTAGTTTTTCTTAGAGATTTAGTCCTGCTCAAGTACAATCTTAGCTGTCTGTGTACGTCCAAGGAATGCAAAATTCTCTCCCCTTTGTTCTGCGGATTTCGATAAAGAGTTGGCAGATGAATTGTTTGGTTAAGAGCCACACTGGAAACCACCTTAGGCATAAAAGTAGGATTTCTCCTCAGAGACGCCCTGTCTGGGTAAGATATGATAAAAGGCTCCACAGCCATGAGGGCCTGTAGCTCTGAAACTCTTCTTGCTGAAGTAATTGCTAGTAGCAGAGCTGTCTTCCATGATAAGAACTTTATATCAGCGGTAGCAGCTGGTTCAAATGGAGGCAGAGTGTGCTTTTCCAACACATAATTGAGGTCCCATGCAAGTAATGGTGATCTTCTAGGGGGCCTTAAATTTTTGGCTTTTTGGCTTTAGTAAAGGATGATAAAAGATTGGTAGCTCTGTGTTGTAATGAGCCAAAATGGCAGAGACATGGATTTTGATTGATGAGAAAGATAGGCCTTTGTCAAGCATCTCAGTTAAGTATTGTAATATCTGAGGAATATTTGGTTCTGCTGTATCAGTTCCTTGTGCTTGATTCCAAGCACAGAATCTCTTCCACTTTTCAGCATAAGAGTTTCTAGTACTAGGCCTTCTGGCTTCCAAAATGACATCCATCTCAGCTTTACTGAGAGGTGTTGCTTGTATGATTACATGGTTAGCCATGCTGCCAGGTTTAGAGTCTGTAGTTGATTGTGCAGGATCTGATTGTTTTGCTGGGACAGTAGTTTTGGTCTTTGAGGCAATGTCCAAGCTGGGTATTGAGACAAGTTCCTTAGGATTGGGTACCAGTTATGGCGGGGCCAGTCCAGGGCAATTACTATCATCTTTGGCTTCTCTTGTCTGACTTTAGGAGGACCTTGGGTAGAAGAGGCAGAGGAGGGCAGGCGTAAACTGAATGATAGGGCGTCCACTTTCCATGCTTGTCTGTGATACGTCCTTGTGCAGAATCTTTTCAAATGATAATTTTGAGGAGAGGCAAATAGATCTATGTCTGGGCTCCCCCATTTCTCTATTATCATTCTGAAGACTTGTGGATTTAGCTTCCACTTGTGAGGATCCATAAGCTTTCTGCTTAAATCATCTGCCAGAGTGTTTTGTTTTCCTGGCAGGTATTGAGCTTGAAGATGTATTTGGTAGGTCAAAGCTGTGTCCCACAGTGCCATGGCTAATCTGCAAAGGGGGTATGAGTGTGTGCCTCCTTGCTTGTTTATATACCACATGACTGTGGTGCTGTCCGTCCTTATCAGTAGTTGTCCTGGATGAAGTAAGTCCTTGAAGGTTGTTAGGGCATTTTGAACAGCTAGCATCTCTTTCTGGTTGATATGTAGATGCATTTGTTTTGGTGCCCATATGCCCTGACTGCATCTTCCTGCCATGTGGGCCCCCCAGGCATAATCTGATGCATCTGTTGTTAAGGTTTGGCTGGCAGGGGGTAGAGTGAAGGGCCATCACATGTTTTGGTGACAGGCCTTTGCCCACCATTGAAACTCCTGTTGCAGGCAGGGAATGAGAGGAGTTATTATTTCCAGACTGTGTGAATGTTGACTCCATAAACTTTTTAGGTACCACTGAAGTTTCCTCATATGCAATCTTGCATATGGAATTAGTAGGATGCAGGATGCCATGAAGCCCAGAGCCTGCAGAATTTGTCTTGCAGAAGACTGAGTTTTTGATGCCATCAGTTTGAAGTAAGTAGTCTGTTGCCTTTGTTTGTCTGGCGTAAGGTAAGCCACCTGGGCAGTTGTATTCAAGCTTGCACCCAGGAATGTTATCTTTTGAGAGGATACCAGTTGTGATTTATTTTCGTTTATTGTGTACCCTAGGCATGTTAGAAGCCTTTTCACAAACGCCAGGTGTCAAAGAAGAGCGTCCTTGTTCTCTGCTTGAATGAGACAGTCATCCAGATAAGGATATATTTGTATATTTCTTTGTCTGCAAAATGCAATTACTGGTGCCAGGCACTTTGTAAAGACCCTGGGCACAGTAAATAAGCCAAAGGGCAGTGCAGAGAATTGGTAATGCATTAAGCCAGCCTTGAATCTGAGGTATCTTCTGCACGATTGTCTTATTGGGACATGCAGATATACCTCTTTTAGGTCTAATGTCACCAGCAAAGCATTCTTGTCCAGCATGGGCAGAAGCTGCTGCAAAGTCAGCATTTTGAATTTTGGAATGTCCAGGTATGTGTTCAAAACCGATAAATCCAGTATTGGCCGCCAGGCCTTGTCCTTTCTGGGTACCAAGAAAAGTCTTGGGTAAAAACCTTGTCCTTTTTCCTGTTCTGATACTGGTTGAATGGCCCCATATCCATGAGGGACGTAACCTGTTTCTGTGCCTCTGTCCATTGATCTTTGGGCAGATCTGTCTAACTGTTTGCCATTGGCAGAGTGTGGAAATGGAATCTGTATCCCTGTGATACTATGTTTAGTACCCACTTGTCCTGGGTTATTAACTGCCAATTTTGAGCAAAAAGTGCTAATTTTCCCCCTAAGGGTGCTGTCAAAAGATAAGTGCTTGGTGTAAGCAGAGGAAAGTCAATGGGACAGTTTTCTGTCGGTTTGCGCTTTATCTCCCCCTGATTTGGAGGTAGATGTGCCCCATTGCTTTGACCTGTATGAATCCTGTGCCTGGTATCTGGAACCCTTTGGGTGTCTGAGTTTGCCCCTTTGAGCCCTGTCTGACACAGGAAATGACCAATTTTTTGTAGGCCAGTGTCTACTGAATCTTGGTGGCTGCACTTGTAAGAAGTCTTTAACAGTTTGCATAGACTTAGCTTTGTCTTCCATTTTCTTTAAAACCTCTTCTGCCTTAATACCAAACAGTGAATCATGCTGTAAAGGTGCATCTAGCAATTTAGCTTTAACATGATCAGGCAAATTTTGTTCCTTTAATCAGGCATGCCTCCTCATCACAGATCCAGTAACTGCAGCCCTGCAGGAGGCCTCTATGGAATCAAAACCACATTGCAAAGTATGTTTTCCAACTTGTTCAGCTACATGCAATAATTCCTGCAATTCTTTATTTTCTGCACAGTCTGAAATCAACATAATTTTCTGTTTCAGCAATCCTATAACATGTTGGTACTTAAGCATATGAAATTGACAGTTTAAGGCCCTGACTGCCAAGGCTGCAGATGTATAAACCTTTTTTCCCCATCTGTCTAGTGCCCTTGAATCTCTGTCAGAGAGGGTAGGATTTTTTGCTGTTGAAGTCTTAACTCCCTTTGGACCCTGTGACATAGTTTCAGGATCAGCAGCAGGGTTTCTAAATATAAAATTATGTGAGTCAGGGACCCTGTAATATCTGTCAGGCTTACTGGGAGCCGGAGGTAAGGAGTCAGGGGTCAAGCTTGACTCCGAAAACACATCATCCACAATGTCTAAAACAGGGGGAATGGCTAAAGGCTTGTGCTGAGGGAGAATAAGGAAATCCCTGAGCCTCTTTTTTGATTCTGAGAAGTCCTGACTCTCCCATTGAAAATGCTCCCTCAAAGTATGCAAGGTTTCTCCAAATGAATAATCCTCTGAAGGAGATGCAGATGGAATAGACTCCTCAGCATCAGAATCTTCATACGGGATATATAGATAATTCCGGATCAGAAGAGGAATCAGAAGAAATAGAAACCTGATCTGAAGATTCATAATCAGTGTCTTGCCTAGGCCTCTTATCTGGAGGGAGATGGGTACCCCTGATCAAGGTAATAAGGTCTTCAGCCATTTTGATCATCTGTTTTTTAGGCATAGAGGCCTGTGCACATGGCTCATGCATCAGTTTTTTAGTTTTAGAAGTTGTCTTTGTCTTTGGTTTTGCAGCTGTCATTGGTTTGATATATAAATGTTGAGGTCTGAATACACCCTCAGAAGCTCGTGCCTGCTCAGTGGCTCTGGACCCATCCGAGGGAGGTATATCCATCGGTCCAATACCTTAAGTATCTTGCGGCATGCCGGACTCCACATGGGTGTCGGTAGAGGCCTACGACTCGAAGGTAGCGGGTATCAGGGGCTGCGAAAGTGCCTCACTGAGTACCGGTGAACCGGCAACTGGCTTAGGAGAAGCTTCGTCATCGGTTTTGGATCTCGACTACCTTTCTCTGTCCTTTTCTTTGTGTTTTTTATGTACTCCGGTAGTCAGATTGCTATCCAACAACATTTCTGGGTAGTTAAATCTGTTTCCAAAATACTTTGATGCAAAAATATACCGACGCTTAATAGTGCGTTGGTTAAATTTTGCACAAAACCGACAGCCAGGCACATTGTGATCAAGGCCTAGGCAAGGAATACAGTATAAATGGAAATCCTTATGAGGTATTTGCTTCCCACAAGTAATACAATTATTAAGTTTTTCTGACATCGGTAAAAAGCAAGAAAAAAAGTTTCCCTAACAGGGTACTTAGCTTTAGTGAAGACTTTGTTCTGAAACTCAGACTCGAATATTTCAGTAGTCGGCCAACTGGCACTTGCGAAATGCTTCTGCTTCAGGCACCGCGTGGCAAGAAAGAATATAGAAAATGACGTCGGCTGCATGTTTTATACCCCTGACGACCTGACGTCATAGAAGAGAAGACAGCAACTGACGCAGGACTCAAGACTTTGGAATTCAGGCCGACTGAGGGCAACCTGCCAACAGATTACCAAAATGTAATGACTGCAGCAGTGAAACATGAAGAACATCACCTTCAGACTTGGCTTTATTCAAATTGCAACTAATACTTTGCAGTTGATCACCTTGCTTAATGTTATAATTTCTAATCTGAAGGTCATAGCATTTTTTTCTGAACATAACCCTGTCATTTTTACCTATGTTTTTAATCTGGTTAGGTCACTTAATACTCAACTGGCTAATTAAGCAGTGGCCTTGCCCTCATTTTGAACCAAGCCCACCTAGACTGCAATGCAGATGTTCCTGACCCACTGCCACGTAGACTTTTTTGTTTTCAATTAAATTTTCTCTGCCTACTTAAGATGTTTACCATGTTACTTATAAGTGGTGGTCTGATCACCAACTTTAGGATTTACAATGGAAGAGTCACAATTCTAAGCCCATTTGGAGGAGGTTAGATCTATTACAGGATAAACTTAGCTTGGATGCCCACTATGCAGAATACCATACAAAAATCAAGAAGACTTGCCCAGTAAGACCGTTGATGCACAAGGTCAATCAGCCAAGCATTTTCAACTGGTCAGCATTCTATGCTGCACAAACTGTTTACCACCTGCAAAGATTTGTCTTCTCCTCACTGTGAGAAGACTGCACACTTTCTGCAGACTACATTTCCAAAGTTAAGTTTGCCATCTTTTTACATGTCTCTGCTTAGTATAATAGGGCTGAAGCCATGGAATATTTTGATGTTTTGGTTGAAGTTTAAGTATATTGACTACAAAGAAACAATTGATGTGGATTCATCTCATAGTTGTATATACGGTGGTCTTGTACTAAGTCTAAAAACTTTGTTAAGTACTGTAAGTGGATATCCAGGCCAGTAATATTCCGGCTAATGAAGTTTTACTTACAAGAAGGGATATTAGTAACTGTATGAAGCAAGTTTTAATTACCCCATTATTGATAAAGCTCTCCCTAGAGCTCTCAACTCTAGAGAACTGTAAACATGTGGGTGCCATTCCATTGCAGGCCCCCTGTTTACTCCAAGTCTTTATGCGAATAGCAGGATGGAATTAACATCCTAGGTACAAATCTTTGCACTGCTCCTAGATGACATGCTGGTGCTGAAGGACCAAGGGGCAACTTTTGTTAAATCATCATATTTTCATTTCAGGAACATCTCCAGAATTAATCATGTGATATCAGTTTCCAGACTGGAGACAGAGACTCATTCCCTGACATCTGTATGACTAGACTACGGTAACACATTGTACCAAGTGCTCCCTAATAATGACCACAGTCCTCTAGAGTGAGAACACATTTTTACAGCCTGGGTACTGATGGATATTTTCTGATATGGCCATTCTACCCTCATTGTGGCATTTACACTGGCTACCTCTGGCTACTTGATCAGTACTCTGCATACTGGTTTTTAAGTATAGGCCTCACTCTGCACAATCAGGGTTTTCTCTATACATAGAGGAGCTGCTGGTTTCATGTATTCTTATGTGTTAGCTCTGAATGAATTGAGTTACTAATGGTTCCTCAGATCAGTTTGGAAGCATATAGTCTTATTCTTTTGCTTATTAAGTTTCAGCACTGACCTGGTTGCACACTTGTGAGACTCAGTTCACTTTTAAAAGACCCCTAAAATATTATCTGTTTAAAAGAGTGTACTTAAACCCAGGGAGACGAAGAAGAATGAAGGTCAGCAGGACTAAGACAGAATATATGTGTGTGAATGAGAGGGAGGTTAGAGGAATGGTGAGGATGCAAGGAGTAGAGGTGGCAAAGGTGGATGAGTTTAAATACCTGGGATCAATAGTTCAGAGTAATGGTGAGTGTGGAAGAGAGGTGAAGAAGAGAGTACAGGCAGGATGGATTAGGTGCAGAAGAGTGTCAGGAGTGATTTGTGACAGACGAGTACCAGTAAGAGTAAAAGGGAAGGTCTACAAGAGGGTAGTGAGACAAGCTATGTTATATGGGTTGGAGACAGTGGCATTGACAAAAAGGCAGGAGTTAGAGCTGGATGTGGCAGAGTTAAAGATGTTAAGATTTGTACTGGGTGTGACGAGGGTGGACAGGATTAGGAATAAGTATATTAGAGGGTCAGCCTAGGTTGGAAGGTTTGGAGACAAAGCCAGACAGGCAAGATTATGTTGGTTTGGACATGTGCTGAGGAGGGATGCTGAGCATATTGGGAAAAAGATGCTAAGGATGAAGCTACCAGGTAACAGGAAAAGTGGAAGGCCTAAGATCAGGTTTATGGATGTGGTGAGAGAGGACATGCAGGTGGTTGGTGTGACACAGCAAGATGTAGAGGACAGGAAGAAATGGAAACAGATGATCTGCTGTGGCGTCCCCTAATGGGAACAGCCGAAAGAAGATGATGATGATGATGACTTAAACCCAGGGAGAGATTTTTGATGCTGACTTTTTAATGTTGTATTTTAACCTTTATCATATGAGCACAATTTGTGCTTTTTCAAAATACTTTTATTTATTATATTGTCTAATTTGACTTGGTGTAACATAAATGTTATTTTTGCATGTTTTGTGAGGTGTTTGGGCTCAAGCAACTAACTAAAGTTTAAAACTGAGTACATATAAACAGAGTTCCATGCATGTTGGAGTAAAAAAGATGCATATCATGCTATGTCCAGAGAATGTGGGAAGGGTATGCAGTGCACAGCCATTTATGTCTTTACTTGCAGAGACAAAGAAATGGGAATAATACTGGTACTGGCAGCACAAAGGTACCAAACATTGTATGGGATGTGCTGCAGCATGATGGCAGAGGCTGGCTTTGTGCTGCAATTAGCTAGTTCCATCAGCCATGTGCTACATGTTGCAACTGTAGAGGTGGTAAAGAGCTACAACCCATTATGGACATATAATAGTGCACTGCTCTGAAGAGCACTGCAATAACTGCCTTGACTGTGGAATATGCAGCAGACTTTGCTCCATATCCACTGTTCCATTTCTGGTTTTGTACCACTTACATGTGCTAACAATGTCCTGCAAAATGATGTCAGACAGGAAGGGGACATGCTGTTGTAACACAAAGATGTCAAAAGAGGTTTGAGCTTTTAAGAACAAAAATGTTTTCTAACAATACTGTTGGTTTGTTGATGGAAATGATAGAAATTGTTCTTAGTTATAATTTTCTCTCCTTTTATAAAGACATATATGTTCAAATGAATTGGTGTTGTGATGGGGGCAGCACTAGCTCCTAGTTATGCAAATGTCTTTATGCATGGTTGGGAGCTAACAAATATTATTGAAAGTAGATATAGTATGGACATTGTTAAATTGGTACATTTTATTGATGATTTGTTTTTAGTGTGGAGAGGTTCTGTACCTGAATTGGAAGAATTCATAGAGTATATAAATAATGTTAATACGTATCTGAAGTTTACTCATCAGTTGTTGTTGTGTCTTTCGGCTTTTCCCCACAGTGGAACTCCGGTCCGCTAATGATTGGCAGTAAATTTTTACGTGCCGAGTTGCCGGCCCTGACACATAACCTTCAACGAAGGTATGGCCATTCATGCATGTCTCCACACAGAAGACGCTCTAGCTGAGAATCGAACAGGACAACGTCTTACTGTGAGGCAACAACGCTACCACAGCACCACAGTATGATGATAAAATAATTAGTTTTTTAGATATAACAGTATTTAAGGAGAACAATAAGTTAACATCAAAAATTTATAAAAAATAAGTTCAGAACAATATGTATCTATATTATTCCAGCATGCATCCTAAGAAAACAAAAATGAATATAGTGAAGGGGTTTTAAATAGGATAAGCAAACTAACTAAAAAAGATAAGGATTTTGTAGAAGAAGCAAATCTTTTCTTTGATAAAATGGAAGTAAGGGGATATCCAGTTCAAGAAGTGAAGAAATTATTAGAAGTACAAGTAGATAAAAAAAACAGAATGATTTTGTAAATGAGGGTAAGAGAGATATGTTCAAATATAAGACCTCAATGGTAGTACGTAATAGTGTTGATTCACAAGCCATTAAAAATGTTATTAGGAATAAATGGGGACTTTCTAAATCAAATGGTGAGCTTATTAATAAGATAGGAGAAGCCCCCAGTTTTTTTCAAAAGAAGGCAAAAGGTTTAAAAATTATTTTCAGGGAAAACTGAATAAAACAAAAGGAGGGGACAAAAAATGGAATAGTAAAATGTTATAATTGCAATATGTGTCATTTTTTTTATACTGATAGAAGTGAGTTAGAGGTGGGTGGCAGTAAAGTTCATATACCAGGAATTTTTAGTTGTAGATCTAAGAATGTTATCTACCTTATTATATGTTTAGAGTGCAAATCCTTTTATGCTGGGCAAACTACCCTGCGAGGTTAACAAAAGGATTTACGTACATAAGTATGCAATACAAAATGGTGATGAGAAAAATGCTATGTCTAACATTCAAAGCAACATAAATATAGAAGAAAAACTAGGATGGCTTGAGTATTGTTGGTAAGTCAAGCTGAATGCCTGTTTCCCAACAGGACTAAAAAATAGAGTAGAATTTATAATGTATTTAAAAAGAAAGAGGATGAAACATTAAGTATTTTGTGAGCTCTTTAATTATTTAATTAAAAAAAAAATGTTAAAAAGTTTTTTAAGTATTTCCTAGTAGCTAACTATACATATAGTGTTAAGTATGTAAGTGATGATATCACATTTTAGTAATTGTCATGTGATACTTTTTGAGTGTTTAAAAAGGTGGTGAGTAACTAGAAACTCAGTCTGAAGAAGTCTCTACGTTCTTTTGATTGAGATGAAAGCACTAACTGGAGGTTAATTCTGTACCTGTGAAATAAAGCGTTTTTGGTATTCAGATGATTTTGCATCTTTTTCGTGTGTTGTGTGGACTATAGTGCTTTTTGTCTGCTGTTGAGTTTTCTTTTAGATGTAGCATTTCTAACAGAGCTGGGTCAGATATGGCTTTGTAAGTCAAGCAGAGATCATCGCTAAGTAGGTGATATGAGACAGAGAATAGTTGGAGTTTTTTGAGTCTGTCCATATAGGACAAGTGTTTAAGGCCTAGGATCCTCTTTGTGAGGTAATTTTGTGGCCTCTCCAGTTGTTGCAGGTGTCTAGTGAGGTACATGCCAAATGGGGCATTGTACTCGATGACTGGCCTAATGAGGGAAGAGTAGAGGGAGACAATGACCTCTTTCTTCCTGAATACAAAACCCTTAGTCATGAGAAGTGCCACATAGAAGGACTTTCTGACCACAGTGGCAGTGTGGTGGTCAAAAGAGAGGTTGCTGTCAACCTGTGTTCCCAGATCTCTTATAACGCCTTCTGTGTTCAGTGGACTACCATCGATGTGGTAGTTCATGGGAACTGTATTTTTCACAAAGGGGATGACGGCACATTTTTTGGCACTGGGCTTAAGACCATGGTTCTAACACCAGTAGTTGGTCTCAGTAAGGCCTTTCTGTAGGATGTCAACATCACTTGGGGAGTTAATAATGGCTCCCAACTTGCAATTGTCTGCAAACTTTATCAGCCATAGTGCCTTTGTGTTGGCCTGGACTTCTGAGAAGTAGATACCAAACAGGAGAGGACCTAGGACCGAACCCTGTGGGACTCCACTCATGACTAATTGGCAGTCTGACTTGGAGTCAGCTACTTTCACACTGTGGGTTCTACGTGTGAGCCAGTTGGCAACCCACCTAGTGATATAGGGGTTGATGCCTAGCTTATTGAGTTTTTCTGTGATTCTTGAGAGGGGAATGGTATAAAAGGCCTTGGCCAGATAACGGTTTGCTGCATGAACCACCTTGCCTTCATCCACAACTCTGGTAACTGACTTAAAGAAGTCGACCAAGTTGAGCAGGCATGATCTACCCTTCACAAAACCAAACTGTGTGGGATTCAGTGTTTGGAGATTCCCTATATCCTTGTTTATTATGTCCATAATGATGTGTTCCATAGCTTTGCATATCAGACTTTTCAGGCTAATGGGGTGATAGTTCCCAAGGTCTGTAGTTGCTCCTCCTTTGTGGAGACGGATGACTATAGCAGTGTGCCATTCGGTAGGGACAAAGCCTGAGGTAAGGCTGTGATTGATCAGGACACACAGGTGAGGTGCCAGTTCACTATGTAATTCATGCAGAACACAGCCAGGGATATTGTCAGGTCTCATAGAAGCTGTATTCTTGGCATTGGACAGTGCTGTTTTAACCTGTGCAGCAGTAATACTTGGTGCTCTGCAATCTAATGGCATTGTGATTGGTCCTTTAGGGGGAGGGATAAAGTTGACACTGAATCTGTTGACCAATATATTGGCAATATCTGTTGGCTCATTATAGGAGGTACCATTGTGCAGTAACTCAAAGCAAATCTGGCTATTGCCATGGAGGTTCTTTACATAACTATAAAAGGCCTTGTGGTTGTCTTTACTATATGCTGCAATTCTGTTTTCATAGCTAGCTTTACAGGATTTGATGAGGGATTTCAACTTTTTGTTGAGGCTGATAAAGGAGTTTTTCTAGTCTGGGGACTTCACCTTATTCCGCATCAGTTTCCTCCTTCTGTTCATAGGTTCATAGGTTCATAGGTAGGTACTAGGCTATTGGCCCTAGGGCCTATACAAGCCTAGCCAAAAATGTACCCTGGCTTTCGCCACCCAAGAAAATTATTTTCCTGTGCCCCTGTCAAGCAGAACCACAGAAGTGATCCCCGGGGTGAATTTCCTATTATCTATCCAATCATCAAGATTTTTCATGAAGAGTGCTAATGAGGAGCACTGTTTGACATAGATAGGTAGTCTGTTCCAGAGTATGGGAAGTCTCTGGGACAGGAATCTATCCCTCCGGCATGTTCTGTTTATTGTGGTGACAAGGTTTAGGTCCCTAGAGTGTGTAGCTTGGAGGGCTTGGGATTTCTTTAAGTGAAGCATGTCCAACAGCTCTGGGTTTGACATAGCTTTGTATGTTAGGCAGAGATCGCCTCTGAGTAGGCGATATGTGACGGAGTAAAGCTGGAGTTTTTTGAGACGGCCTGCGTAAGGCATCTGTTTGAGGCCAGTAATCCTCTTTGTGAAGTATTTTGTGGTATTTTGAGGTATTGCTGTAGAGTTTGTTTATGGCAGGGGGACCACCAGATTGGCTTCCTTTTTTGGAGGAGAGCGTCTTGGTTCTATTGGGTATGGCAAGAAACATGCATTTGTGTACATGTTTGTACAGTGCACTGGTGTATGATTTGGTGGTCATGCAACTATTCTCCATTTGCATGGGTGCTGTGAAGTTAGCCACCTCTGTTCTTAGGACCCCAAAGTTAGCTTTGAAGAAGTTTTTCATGGTGGTCACCTTTGCAGGGGGGTGGGAGGGATGTGGATTTCCAAGGTGATTAGTTTGTGGTCAGATCTAACCAGGGAGTAGTTGACTACTGGTGTAGAGCAACTGTTGGCCATGTTAGTAATGATGAGGTCAAGGATTTTGCTACTTCTAGAAGAGCAAGAACAAGCTGGTCCAGGGCATTGGAATTAATGAATTCCAAGAAATGTTGGGCGAGTGCACTGGTATATGAGTAGTTTTCATAGTTAATAGAGGGGTAGTTAAAGTCGCCCAGTATGAGAGTGTTAGGTTGGACCCTAATATTCTCCAGGGACCTTAGGAACATGGAGTGAGTATCTTGGGACATGGTTGGGGACCTATAACAGGTTATGACCTGAATCACTTTCTTATCCAAAGTTAGCTGCACCTGAAGTATCTGTGATGTATTATGTTGGGCTACCAGTCTGGAGGTGTGCACATCCTTTATGAATATGGAAACACCACCACCTTTGGAGCTTCGGTCCATGTTCTGGGGCTGAAAGGTGTGGAATGAGTTATAGCCTGGTAGTGCAGGGGTGATTTCTGCTGCTTTAAACCAGGTCTCCATTACAGCACAAATGTCGATGTTCTCCATTTTGAGGAGTGCTTCGGGCAAGTGCATCTTGAGATTTAGACTTTTAGCACTGAGCAACATGACCCTCAGATTGCATTTATTTATAGCTGTTATGGTGGTAATTTGGTCTTTGGAATACCGCCTAAGAAAGGCACTATAGGGGTGGCAAGAGCCTTAGCCAGTATCTGGAAACCTAGGGCTGACAGATGCAGGCCATCTCTGGCAAAGCATCGAGGTCTGTCAATCATGTCATCAAAAGCAGGCAGATACTGGATCCCCTTAGAATAACACCAGAAACTTAGCCAAATGTTGAACTCAATCATTTTCTGCTTGTACTGCAGTAGGATGCTGCTCAGGGCTAGGGTCATACCTGCCTGGGCCACATAATCGGAGATCTCCTCCATCTCTCTTTTCATGTAGTCCAGGAAGGTGCATCTCAGGTCATTCACACCCACATGGACAATGACAGTCATACTTGTACTTGTTGTGGCGTGACCTGAGTGCATGTATTATGTGTCAGATCCTGGCACCCGACAGACAACTGACTGTTACCTTCTCTTTATTCAACCTATTGAGTAAGACATCAGTGTGCTTCACTATTGAGTCACCTATGATTAGTGTATTGGGCAAGCTGTTTTGACGTAGTGGCTTAGGTTAAGGGGCCCATTGTGTAGGTGAGCTATGTGTCTTGTGATTTCTGCTGTGTTGTGGTGGTCGAGTGCATTTCTGATTTGGAGTCTCTGCTATTTGGGTAAATTTCAATTGAGAGCCTCCATGAAGGTGGGTCTGTGGTTTGTGTTTTTATGTGAGCGTTGTGATGGTGGGTGTTCTGGAGGGCTATGTATTCCATGTGACATGGTGCAGGTGTTGACCTTCTCCTCTTGACCAGCTATTCCGGTCTTCGCTGGAGAGTGCATGTCTTCCATTTTGGATATATATATATATATATATATATATATATATATATATATATATATATATATGCATCTCTCACAAGTCTGAGTGTTGGGAGGTAAGAGGAGAGGGTTGCCTGTGTATACGAGGCAGTTGCTACACTGCCTCAGAATGCCCAAGTTTACCAGGTTAATAGGAAAAAGCACAGGAAACTGACCTTTAGACATGTTAGGAGGCATGGCCATTATTAATAAGTACTGGAGCTGTGTACTTATAAGACATTTAGTGCTGTTAGCACTTGTGTCTGCTACAATAATTGCTACAAGAAGCCAGATGAAGTGCTAGGTGAATAAGCTAGTTAAATGCAAGAGAGAAGAGAACTAGCAAGATCTAACGGAAAAATTGAAGAGCAGACTTTCTGGCACCAGTAATAGTTTACCCTAGCTTAGTGGCGCTGCACGCCATGCAAACCTGTGCAAACATGGGCTTTTAAAGCAGAAAGTTGAAAGGGAGCTAGAAACCACTCCTCTTGTGGTAGATAGGCTGCCTAGTGCTTACCACTCCCATTAATAAGCTGAAAGGCTTCCCTCTAACACGGAAAGGTCTGGGGAACTCAAAAACTACAATACAGTCCTGAATACAGAAAATCTGTATCTGGACTACTCTAGTAACAGAAAAGGCAGGAAAGCAAGCTAGAACTGTTTTTTTTTCAATATAACAGTAGCAAACGAGCAAACTGATTTAAACAAATTAACCAATTAACCAATAAAAAAGCTCAAAACTGAGCCCTGTTCCAGCAGTCTTCAATCAGACAAGTTCTAGCTGCACACTCCTGCCACTAGGATGCAGGGGAACCTTCTCAAAAAACAGATGGACTGGATTAGTGCTCAAGTTATATAAACAAAGCTAAAGTCAGCAGGTATGAATCTAGTCTATGCTACAGCAAACAAGGTGCACCAATTTCAGACAGAAACAGTTGAAGTAAGCAGGCACAATAAGCTTTTAACCAGAAATTCCCACCTCAGAAGGGCTGAATCTACCCTCTCCTCCCACAAGAGTGCAGACCACAAATCTTCTTAATGTAAAATAACTGGCCTGAAGCCCAAGTCCTTAAACCAGAACTAAGACACTTTTAGAATAACAGACAGTAAGCCTTCAATCAGCAACTCTCAACTTAGAAGGATGTAAGCTAGAATAGCAGTTACAATTTAATCAGGCTGCTAACAGGCAGTAATAAATGCAGCAGAATAAATGCAATTGAGTACTTTTAAGAATAGGCAGAAAAATAAAGTAATAAAGTAGGAAAAAACACAAATATAGTAAAAGCAGATGAATAAAGTGCAATTTTTTTTAAATATAAAAGTAGAAAACAAGCAAACTGATTTAAACAGGTCTATATCACATAGTCGAAGTTACGTAACTTTGAACACCTAATGGTCAAACCATTATTTTCGAAGTTACATAACTTCAACTACCTAAAAAAAAAAAAAAAAAAAAAAAAAAACGGACAACAAAATAAACTGTTGTAAGCAGGGGGGAAGCCCCCCCACCCCCCCACCCCCCCCACTACTTAAGAATACCAACTCCAAGATTGCACCACAGTGAATGGAAAACTCTGCCTGTGGAGATTTTCTTTCACACACTCGAACTTTTACAAATTTGAACATATGGTTTCGACCATATATGGCTTCAACTTGTAAAAGTTTGATGATGTGATAGGAACCCGATTTAAACAAATTAACCAATTAACCAATAAAAAAGCTAAAAACCGAGCACCATTTCAGCAGTCTTCAGTCAGACAAGTTCTAGCTGCACACTCCTGCCACCAGGGTGCAGGGGAACCTCCTCCAAAAAAAGATGGCCTGGATTAGTGCTCAAGTTATACAAACAAAGCTAGACTGAGCAGGTCTAAATCTAGTCTATGCTACAGCAAACAAGGCACAGAAAAGTCACGTAACTTCCAAAGGCACATTGAAAGTAGCAGGGAAAAGATCAGTTCTCTTTTATTTTGGTCCTGGAAAATATTCTCCTTTCTCTCCAGACCAGCTCCCAGTGCACTAGGGAAAGCAGTCATTCTTGTTTAACTTGAATACAGGCTCCCCATCATAGCAATAGTCTTTTATAAAACTCATCCACTACGCACTCCATTAAAAACAAAATCTGCTGATTCATTTGTAGTTCCTCCAATCAGGAACACCACTGCATTACCCTCTCAAATACCAAACTGGCTACCAGTCTCCTGCAGAGTTGAGTTACTCATAGGGTCTCTGTCTTCAAACTATTTCAACCGGGTGCCTTTCCACCTTTTTCAGCCAAACTCCATAATAAATCCACCCCATACAACCTCCACAACCTCCTCCAATTAACTCCTTCATTCCAGGCAGCCCAAAATAAACGTCACTGTATTGACCATCCCTTCTTCATTCTTGTATGCAGAGCTCAGCTCAAAAGACACCTCCATCAAAACTCTGACTGCAAGTGCTTTTCCACTGGAGACATAACCCAACTCCCTCGTCTCCTGCATCACTTTTACTTTGCTCCTCTGTTCTCATCTGCTGCTTCCCTTGCATATTTACTTCTAACATTAATTCATATTTGATTTTCTAATCTGCTAATATTGTTTGCATATTGCATCAATTGTCTATGGAATTATCTACCTTCTTTGATTACACTGTGTTTGTGAATTTGTTCTATTTTGTTTTTCTGTGAATCTCTTCAACCGAGCTGTGCCTGCAAATGTCAATGTACTACTCTGGTAAACAAGCTAAAATAAAAAAAAATGTCAGTAACACATTTCATGACATGCTAGTCTTACAACCAGTCAATGACAGCATATATTGTAATCTCCTCCAGGAGAGCAGTGTCTTTAAATTCATAATAGCAGTATCTTTAAATTCAGAATAGCAGTTTAAATTCAGAAATACAGTGTATTTAAACTGCCATTCTGATATTTGGGAGTCTGGTATTAAACACCACCAGCCTCACCTCCTAGTCTAATTTAAACTCAAGCCAAATGATAAATCAGTTACATCTGTATTGGATTACATAAGCTTTTGGGCTAGTTTAACGAATTTCATTATTATGTGCATGACCTTTGTGAGAGACAGGGACCAACATCACTAAAAGTGTTTGTTGCATACCTCCTCCAAGTGCTTTAAGTATTCACCTTCTTGAGGCATGCATTTTTTCCATTAACTGTTATTCAAATCCTTATATTCTCCAAAGTCTTGGCAAAATGCGTGGTGTGGTAAGCCCTTCCTTAGAATAAATTACTATGCATCGCATCCCTGATAGGACAGAAAAAATAAGAGGTGTTTGGCCTTCAGTCTATAACAGCGATTTTGTTTCTAGTAAGTGCTCTCAATACCAACAGTAAAGACCTAGAGAATATAAATGAAATTTATAATAAAGTATGATTTAAGTTAATTGTATCAGTTTAAGCAATGATACTGATGCAGGTCAAATGGAATGAGGTGTGATCAATCATTCAGACGTAATCTACAGCCAGCTGAAGAGGTGTGATCAATCATTCAGACATCATCTAAACCCAGATGAACAGCTGAGACAGAAGCAAATCATAAAACTGCCTATGAATAGCACGTCATATTAGTCATGTCGTACTCCTACACATTTCTTTGGAGTTTCCAAAGGTTTCTTTTTTAAGTGACTTTTATTTTTATGGGGTGATGATGGAACACATAGTCTTAAAACATTAAATCTTCATCTATATTCCTATTTGCTCCAAGCCTGTCTTTTTGGTGTATGTATGGCTTTACTCCCACATTCACTGACAGCAACCTTATGTTGAGTTAGTGGTCAAAAGAAATGGTTGGTGTAGAAGTACTGCCATCACATCCTAGTTTTATTAATCAAGGCAATGCTTGGAGTAGAACTGTGGCAGTGATTTTAGATTTCCTTGAACATGGCTGAATGGCTAAAAATATCATAACTAATAAGAAAATTTCCCAAGTATTGTGTAGCCTGGATAACTGTTTATTCTGTTGCAGCTCATAAAATGTGCACATTTTAAGTGACATTACAGCAGCTACAGCTGCATGTCTGTAAATGTATTATATTATATTAATAATTATATTATTTATTCTTATGCCTTCAGGGGAAGTTAAACTGTGCAGTTTAAGCATCAGACACCCTCCTCTCCAATGGGGAACTCCATAGTAAGCATTCTCTTGTTCTCTCCATAAATATCCTGTTTCTTTTATCTGCTTGTCTGTTTCAGAACAGAAAGCAGATATACTTGTAATATAAACAGAGAATAAAAGTCTATATAGGCACATGAAAATGTTTGTAAGCCGTGCATATATGCTAACTGTTGACCAGATTACTGAATTTCATGCAGAAGGCATCAGACTGCACATACCCACAAATGAAGCATCAACCGCATTGTATTTCTCCAGCAATTAATTATTAATGGTGTAATGCAAGCTTTTTACTTTTCATAAAATGTAAAGCACTCAGCATGACAAAAACACTGCAGGAATTTTAAGTTAACATTATTAATAGCAGACAGTAAATATTTATGAATAAAATTAACATTTGGACTTACTTTATTACCCAAATAGGGGCTAGGGGCACTCCAGTAATAAGGTGATGATAACACTCTCCTGGCTTCAGAGTGGCTGACGCTGAGTTGCTGTGGTCCATCAAAGCTATCTTGCCTTGGAAATATATATGCCGAATCAGACAGCCCAGTCAGATACCAACCAGACATACCTGTGATCTGGAAGAAGACAGAAGTATTAAATTTAAAAAAGCATTAATAAGTATGAGTCCCACTGGATATATATAAGCATTTACAAGCCTAGTCAATTGCAGTGAATGGAAATGCAACAATGCTTAATATATGCAGCATCAGATTTTTTATGAGTGCAACAGGCACCTTATAACGTTTATTACCAGACAATGTAGTTATGCTTTTATTAATTTTCTCTCCAGCCATGTTAATGTTCAGCAGGTTGAAACTACTACACAGAAAATGTCCTTGAATGCCTGACATATCACAAAATTCTGATTTTCCTAGTGTTCATATGCATATGCAATTTCTTTCAAGATTTCTTAACAATGCCAAAAATAATAGTTGAGCAAAGCATCAAAATCAGGGACAGATTGTAAATACTATTCTTATAAACTTAGAAAGTTGAGAGAATAATAGATTTTGCATGAGTAAGCATTTTCTGAAGGATATGTCTGAAACTCAAATCTCTATCATTATTTAATGATTGCAATCATCAACGATTTTCCAAAAAAACAAAGATTTTATAAGAAACAGCCCAAAAATATAATACACAAATCTGGACACTCTCCGAGATTCTTTACATTTGAGACGTATGACACAATACCTTGCCATAATTTAATCTATTCCATATATTCATTATTCTCCCTGAGAATCAGTGTAGTACATTTCACTAACTTAGTGTGCAATATATTAATCTAGGAATTCCTTCAGCTAAGGTATTTTGGAGTCTAATTGGCAATACTCCTTAAGATATTTATCTTTCAGCTAAACAGCTGCAATGTCTTTTGTCAGTCTTGCAGTCTTATAAACTCCAGTAACAAAATTAACTTAAAACCAAAGCTGAAAATGAGTGTGTGAGTAATATATTTAAGCAATAATTGACAAATGGATGTGGGTAATGTAGGATTTACCCTCAAATGGTGTGGTTTGTTCATGATGCTATGTCCTACATTGTCTAAATGTTGGAATGGGCTATTGCTATTACATAATGCTACTGTTTAAAAAAGATGCTTACTTTTTTAAATAACGTCATTCCATCTAGAGACGTCTTCCTACAGTCACCTCTTTTTCCTATCCTCTGCATCTATGCTGTACAGGACATGTCTTGGACATGTGTACACCAATGTCTGCCCTGTCTAATATAGTGGTGGACATCGTGCCTCTTTTTTCTTCAAAATATTCAGGAGTGCATATGTGTCCTACTATTCTAATATTTTTTCACTCTGTTCTGTGTGTTTTTGTGAACAGTAGAAATTTGTCTTCCACCCTGTTTATGATTAAGCTTGTTTTCTATTATCAGGAAAGCCTGACTAGGTAAGCGCCCATTTCAGCAGAGGCCCAGGCAGAAACGCTCCAAGGCATTAAAAAAACATTTTAAGAACAATGACTTTACAAGATTTAAAAAAATAATACAAAACCTATGCAGTTTAAATAATTCTACCCAATTAGACAATGTTGAAACATTAGTTACGAAAACATACAACTTATTTGACAACAAATTAATAATTTTAGCCAGTTTTAGAAAAAAATAAAGGTAAGTTAGGGTAATACACACAGAAATTGCAATATGAAGTGAGAGGGAAAAAAAACAGGCATATTTAGGAGGATGGGGATTGGTTGAAGTAAGGAAGTGATTGATGAAAGGAAAAGAAGGAGTTGTAAGTATGAATAGGTACTTGCTCATATTTATGGATATAGTCTGTCCTGGAGTTGAAAAAGAACAGAGCCAGATTTTGGCTAAGATGTCTTTCAGAATGGTTTTAAAGGAATAGAGGGAAGGTACTGATCTGATGGAAACAGCTAAGCAGTTCCAGGCCTTAGTAACATGGTATGAGTACAGACCATGCCCAACAGATTTGACATGTTTGTGAACAAACAGGAGTGTTTGGAAACTGGATCATAATGACTGAGGGGTGACATAATTGTGAGGATTGATATTTAGTGCTGGACAAGCATGTGGATACTGGATAATTTTATTGGTGTCAAGAAGATGTACATATGTTAGCTGATGGGGTAGATCTAACCAATTTAGGCTTTTTAGTAATATACAGTGGTGGGTTCTGAAATGGATGTTTAGTCTTTTTACTACAGCATTGTCAGGTTTTGCTTTTTGTGATACCTGAATGTTAGTAAGGAAGGAAGTGCCATAAAGTAGTGAGGGGAGGAAGTAAGTAGTGGCAAGTTTAGTTTTAGTTGTGTTGGTGAGAAGGGTTTTATTTTGTAAAGCATTCCTATTTTTTAGTCATTTTTTTTGCAATTTTGTACATGCAAGTCAAAATTAAGATTATTAATCACTGCGATCCATAATGCTTAACTGTGAGAAGTGACTTCAATGGTTATATTATTAAGAAAGAGGATTTTAAATTTTATTGTTTCATGAGAGAGGGATTTGGGGGGAAAAGCAGTAGCTTTTTTTTTGGGGGGGGGGTTGAGCATGAGTTGCAAGTTAGAAGTGGCTGTTAAAGCTTCCTCAGTGTTTTCTGAAGATGTGTAGGGCAGTCTGACATTCATGTGTGTGTGGAGTCATCTGTGTATTGCATTAGGGGGCCTGTTGTGTGGATGTGTGATGGGTATTGCTGAGAATGTTAAAGAAAAGAGGACCAGAGATAAAGGTTTGCAGTACAGCGGTGGAGACTTGGAGGTGTGTGAATAGAGTAGCTTGCATTTTACTTACCGATGCATGTTACACAAGTAACTTTTGAAACATAGAAGCATTGGCTGAGATATGCCTAATGAGGACATTTGCTGCTGAGGTTTGCAGATCTCTGTGATAAACTTGTGTCAAAGGCTTTAGCAAGTCTAAAAATAAGGCGGAGACTAGTTTAGCATTATCTCTAGCTTTAATGACAGTATCTATAAAGGTTAGAAGTGCAGCGCCAGGGAGGTATGGAAGAAAGGTTGTGTTGTGTGATAGGAGTTCTTCTTGCAGGAGATAGTGCAGCAATTGTTTTTGAAGACATTTTTCAAGTATCATACCTCTCAAAATCTTAGATCAAAAATCTGGACAAAGCCATATATAATGGGGGACAAAGGCCCATAAATAGGTACACTTTTTAAATGTTGCTCTTACAAACTTAGAAAGTTGATAGAATGACAGGTTTTGCATTAGCATGAATTTTCTGAAGGGTATGAAGTCTGAAACTTAAATGGCTGTCATTATTTTCTGACTTCAACCCTCAATGATTTTTCCATCAATTTGCCAGAAAAACACAATTTTTATGAGAAACAGACCAAAAATATAAGACAAAAATCTGGACATTCTGCAAAAATGTGTACAGTTGAGAGGTATGTTGCCAATATAAATGCCCTGGAATAATTAGTCAGACTATCCACTATAGGCAATAACATCTTGGATCTTATCCTTACTAATATGGGAGCATCTTGCACCGTCCTTTGCTTATCATCATCACTTGTTGGATCTGACCATAAAGCAGTCTCCATCAAAATAATGAAACCAGAGATCTGCAAAGTGATACACTGGCACTATACCCAGGTAACTCTACTGAATATGCAGAAATACACACCACCATACTATACCAGCAGGCAAACAGCTGCATAGATGCAGCTGTATCCTGCAGGGAAAAGTGCATGGCAAACCCCAAAACCAAACCCACATTGTGAAACCATATAATTAACAAGCTTTTCAATAAAAGGAAAATAATTTTTACTAATTGTGAGAAGGGCAGTTCCCAGAATGCTAGAGTCCTTGTCACTGAAATAAAGAAAGAACTCAGGAACTTAATAAAATCCATCAAACCCAAGTCTGAGGCTAAAATTGCCACCCAAGTGAAAGGCAATCACAAGCATTTTTCAGTTTAGTTATTGTGAATGATGTTACCTACACTGAGGCTAAAGATATAACTAACCTACTGGCCGATAACTTGAGCTCCAACTTACATATCTCTCACCTCTGTCTCCAGCTATCTCACAAGACCAACTCCTGAAAATTCTATCAAAGGCTAAAAATACTGTATTAGTGAATCCTGACAATATGCCTGGGTGCATCTTAAATGGCATGAAGCATGTCTTATCCAAACCCCTAACAACACTATTCAATCTCAGTCTCCATACAGGCTTTGCACCAAGTGAATGAAGAACAGCTACAGTCATTCCCTTCTACAAGGGAGGACCTCCAGCAGACCCAGATAATTACAGACCCATAAGTCTTTCAAGCTTCATACATAAAGCCATAGAAAAACTTCTCATGTAATTGATCAAACAGCATATACAGAGCCTCCAAACACTAGACCCATCTCAGTTTGTATTCATCAAATACAGGTCATGCTTACTCATCCATCTGGATTTTTTGAAAAGGTCAACAAAGCAATGGATGAAGGTAAAATAGTACACACCGGATGCCTCAACCTGGCCAAAGCATTTGACATAATTCCCTACTCAGGCATAATAGAAAATCTAAATAAGCTGGGAATAAACCCCTGTGTGAACTACTGGATTGGCAACTGGCTCACAGATAGGATGCAGATAATCAAAACAGGGGAGGTTACCTCCACAAAAAGAACAGTCTACAGTTGAGTCACCCAGGGTTCTGATCTGAGACCTCTCCTGCTTGGCATTTACTTTTCTAAAGCAAAAAACAATACCAAAGGGCTTTGGCTGATTATGTTTGCAGATTTTTAAACCGAAAGCTGTTGGACATGCTACACATTAAGAAATACCAATCCCTCCGAGCTACACGCTTTAGGGTCCTAAACCTTGTCACCACAATAAACAGGACATGCTGGAGGGATAGATTCCTGTCACAGAGACTTCCTATACTCTGGGACAAGCTACCCATCTATGTCAAGCAAAGTTCCTTATTAGCATTCTTCAAGGAAAAAAAACCCTGTTCAGAATTCTTCCAGACTGTCAGGAATTAAGGGACGCTGTCCGTAAAATGGAGATTGCCTTTTCCATACAGTGTATTGTCGAGAAAAAAATAAAATTAATTATCTAAAGAACATTAACTGGAAAAAAAAAACTTCTTAACAAAGCGGTGGTGGAGTCTTCTACTTTAAGGAGGACCATGGGTTGCACACATGCATGCTACCTCAGATGTAAACTTATTTCAACTTGAGCATGGAAGTTAGCTAGCTGTAGCCATTCCAGTAAGAGATAGGGCAAGTAAGAGAATGTGTGTGTTTCTGTATGAGAAAGTGTGTGTGTACATATGTATGTGTATGTGAATGTGAGTGTATGTAACAAACTAGCCATTCCGTTTCTCTGTGTGACAGAAAGTGTGTGTGTTTGACTGTGTTTGTGTGTGTGTGTGTGGGGGGGGGGGGCAGGATAGTCAATTAAATTGATCAGGCTTGACTCTGTAACTTGGTTCCATGAGACAAGAGCCTGAATCTCTTAACCCATCTTCCAGACTGCTGAAGGAATTGTTAGCATCAGTGGAGACAAGAGCCAGAATCCTCTGCTCCAACTATCAAACTGCTGATGGAATTATGAGTTTGAATTTCAGTACATTTTTAAGAAATTATGAGATTCAGTGCATTTTCATGGAATTGTGAGTTTCAAGGGAAGAGAAGTTTATTGTTGCTCATGCTAAGTCTGTTTTCAATGTACAACTGACTGTTTAGCAAATGGCAATCATTGCTTGCGCTGTAGAATTTGAAAGCAGAGTCGGTAGCATAATTGAATAAAATGAACAGGACCGGACTTCAGTAGTGCAAACCAATAAAATGAAGTTTTATTAAAAAACACACTATTTCATCAGCCCCCATAGCAACCCCCTTGTTCTGCTGGTAGAGTTCACCTTCAAAGTGTAGGAAGTTATTTTCTAAAATCAACTCCATTAGTTCTACTACTAAGTTGGTTTGTTGGTTTGAAAGGGATGAGAAAAGTTGTAACATACCTTGAAAATATTGCACTCCCTCAACTTTTGGGATACTGGTAAAAAGGTTGACCACATCAGTGGTAAGGAAAATGAGTCCATCCTTCCACAAATCCTGTTTAACTTTATCTAAAAATTCCCATGAATCTTTCAACAGGTGAGGTGACTTTTGAACCAATTCTTTGGTGGTCCATTAATCTACCAATATAGCCATGGGGTGGGTTTTACTCCCCCTACTTGCCACAACGGGCCTCAAAGGTGGTTTTTCAATGTTCTTGTGAACTTTTGGTATACCAAAAATATTCAGTATAACTGTTTTTTTTTTTTGTTGTAAAAATCTGTATGTATCCAAATTAATTCACTCTTCAAACAAATATTCTTCAAGGTAAGAACCCAGTCTTTGGTATGCTATAGTAATCTCATTTTCTGAGCTGGAGGAATATGTGTCTGCATTGTATAATAAACTAGTCATCTCATTTTGTAATCCTGAACTTTGAAGATTACTATCCCCCCACCCTTGTCGAGTTGCATCACCCTCAGATCCTTATTACTTCTTATAGTGTTTAAGATTTCCTTTTCTTGTCTAGTTAGATTGTGCTACCTTTTCCTATCATCAGCATACATCTTATACATATCCTCAGTGACAGCCCTTTCGAATATTTGCAACAGAGGATGCACTGGGGGATTAAAAGTGCTATTTCTTTTTAAACCTAGAATTCCCCTTGGTACCTTGCATTGCTTACTTTGTTCTTTAAAATAAATGTTGAAGTTTAACTTCCTTATAAACAATTTCAATTCAGTGATGGAATCTGCTATGTTCACAAGGCCAGTGGGCACAAATTTAAATCCCTTCATGAACAAGGAAAAATGTTCCTTAAGTAGCTTGAGCCCTGCATAGTTATACATTTTAAAATCCTTATACTTATCAATAAGTCCACCATTCAGATAATCAATTACCTCCTCATCCTCAGCCCTTGCTTGTAATAGTTCCACCCCCTCATGTTGTAGTGCTGTTGACCTGAGTGTAATGTTTGTTGTGAATTCTTGTCAAGTCGTTCCAATCTCCACACCTCCTGAAAACCCAGGGTTATCCCAGAAAAAAAAATCTAGTTCATCTAATTCACCCCCCTGACTCTGGTCTAGAAATCTCAGTTTCCCTGTCAGGTGACTGGCAGTTAGTTCTCTTGTCCCACCCCCGGGCCATTGTAACCCCTATCAGTGTTTATTTGCTTCTTACCTGGAATTGTATAAGCTCTCTTGTGTTCATATTGCTTAAAATACCTATCTAACTTCTTCTGCTTTTTTAAAAAAAACACTGTTGCATTTTGTATCAACCCTAAACAGGGCTTGCTTATATAAAAACTCATGGTCCTGGAATAATAATAAATCAAGTATAGCCTGGTTCAACACATCATCCTCACTCCCCAAATTTCCCAATAGCATTTCATTGCATTTATAATTTTAAACTTCAACTCAAATCCACAATGGTCAAAAAACAAGTGAATTTGTCTATAATATCATGAGTATACTGCAATCCAAAAGGAAATTTGAACATTCTTAGCCCCTGAGAGACTATTTTAAGTTTAGCACATTCTCTTAGATATTAATTTTCAATTTGTATGCTTTTTAACCTCAACAACATTTTTTCAAACTTGTAAATCATTTCTCTCAAAGTCAAACTATAATGGTTGTTAAAAACAAGATTAACATTATTTGTATTGCCTTCCAGTCTTTTGAAACTAAACGTTTTATCCATAATGTCCTTTAATAAAATACTTTTATCAGAGCCCCTCCTAGACTCCACCAAGATTTCTCTGTTATCGTTTACATGTGTTGCTTGAACTGAGACATGAGGGAGACCATAAAAGGAAGTTTTAGACACAGTACCTGTAGTCATTCAGCCGTTAGCATTAACCATCATCTCCCCACTTATATTCCTTTGATAAAAGGTGTCCGCTTTGCCTTGAACTGGCTGCCTTATGTTAAATCTATCTCCACTCAATGCGGCAATTCCGCCATGACCAGCTGCTCCACTTCCTTCTTCCAACATCATAGAGGTGGCACCTAAGCACTGCACACTTCCCCTAAGGGAAGAAAACCTGCCTTCTCCTTCATTTAAATGATTACTATTGCCCTGTGTAAGCATTTCAACCAACCGGGCTAGTTCACCTCTCAGTGCCGTAACTTCAGATCTTAACTGCACCACCTCAGAGTTGGAAGCTGAAGGTGGAATAAATGACTCATTGCTTGCTGTTCACCATTCCCATAGAACCAACCACTTCTAATTGGTGATTGTCCACGTTCACACTCCACAGGTTCAGTCTAAGCCACCCAAAAAACTAAGAAAATCCAGAGGAATGGCCAAAGTCAAGATAACAAAACCAAATAAAATGAGCAGGACCGGAGTTTAGTATTCTAAACAAATAAAACAAAGTTTTATGAAAAAACATAATATTTCATCTGCTCCCATAGCAAACCCCCTTGGTCGGCTGGTAGAATTCACCTTCAAAGTGTAGGAAGTTATTTTCTAAAATCAACTCTATTAGTTCTACTACTAAGTTGATTTGTTTGTTTGAAAGGGATGAGAAAATTTGTAACATATCTTGAAAATATTGTACTCCCTCAACTTTTGGGATACTGGTAAAAAGGTCGACCACATCAATGGTAAGGAAAATGAGTCCATCCTTCCACAAATCCTGTTTAACCTTACCTAAAAATTCCCATTAATCTTTCAACGGGTGAGGTGTTCTCCATTCCTGAGTGTGTCTTCCTTTGTATGATATGCCTAGTAACTATGAGCTTGTCAGTTTTTCAGTCATTCCCTATTGCAATATTACCAGCTTACCAATTTTTTGTTTAATGTAATAAAGGCAATTAATTCTTCAAGAGCAGCAGACAGTGAATTTGTAGATGAAACACTGAAATGTAAAGTTGTTTGCTAGTAGCAACTTCATTAGTTTCAGATCTCTTTAATGTGGAATTATTTGGATGACTTTTACTTCTGCGGATATTGTGCTTATTGACTGATATTGGTGGATTGTAATGGCAGATGTCTGAGTGGCCTTTTATGGTTGAAATTTTCTGAAATGGGTAGTTTTGTCATTATTGGTTCATTGATACATTTTGTTTCACTGCTTACTGAAAGAATGTTCAAAACTACGCATTTAAGACACAATCTAGTAAGTGGTGCTGTATTATACAAGGAATATAATTTAATACAATCAGGAAGATGAATCAAAGAACACATGCATGTATGTACACATGGGCCTAAAAGTATGTGCAAGGAGCCTATGGTTTGAAAAACAGCCCAAAGGTAAACATAATCCTCCACTGGCATGATGCATTTTATTTGAATGTGGGTTTTAATGCTGTTTCAATGAATGTGAGTTTCAAGGGCGGAGAAGTTTACTGCTCATGGTAAGTCTGTTTTCATTTGTGAGACTATACTGTTTGTTTAGCAAATGATGATTAGTGTCTGTGGTATTTTATTTCAATATCTGTAATCACTGTAAAAGTAGATAAAGCAGTATGCACACTGACAGGTTAACACAGTGTTGATGGTAACTGGGGAGAAATAGTCAAGTAATGGAATACCAGAATGGCAGGAAGGGGGCTGCTGGGGGGGTGCCGCAGGAGGGGCTATTCTGGGGGGGTGTGATCTACTACTCTGCCTAGGGCCCCATTTGACCTTGATCCGGCTTTGTTGATGTTCATGTCCAGAATTTTTGGCAGGAAAAGTTGGCAACCCTACAGGCTTACCTTATGTTTAACTGAGTACTTGCACAATGAGAAATGATTTAATGGTAGATGTACATAAAAAAGCATTTGAACATAGTAATCCCCCTCCAAGCAGTTCAACTTCATCTTTTACATCCCCTTCACCTACATACGCTAATTTCATGATCGTACAACAGCAGATTGTGGAAGAGTCAGTGACAAATGTCACATAGCAGCGTTGCACAAAAATCGCAAAGCTTCCTAATAAATCATTTCAATCTAAAATTTACTATCTCAAAAAATATAGAAAAATAAAATATGGATACAGTCCCTTTTCTCCCATCAAATAGCTAGTATCATTTAAACAAACCCAAATACTACCAAAGTATCAAAGAAAACCACACAACCTTGTCATAAAAATTACACAGAAAGTTCCAAAATGAAAAACAGCCACAAAACACAGGAAAAGAAAATTCAGTCAAAATGCAGTCCACAAACTTGCATGCAAAACATGTAAGACAAACCTTAAGTTTAAATAAAATACTATATTGATGCAAAATACTCAACAAAAATCTACTCTATAAAAGTCAAACAAGAGGTGTATGGCAATCAACAACTCAATTGAATAAGAGAAAAATGTCAGGTTTATTTTGGGATGTCAGAAATATATACTTTGATCATGGAATAAATGAAGACCAAGTCATACAGGTAACTGGGGTAAGTTAGGATTACCTGCAGGCATTGTGAGGTGGCAAAGCATAACACTCTGCATAGACTGTTAACTCCTCTTTCTCCTAGCTGAATGCATATGAACAGTGGAAAGCTTCTTTCTGGCTTCAGTCATCTCTGAACCATCCACTACAGGGTCTGACAGTAGCCTAAAATCACACACCAATCAAGTTAAAAAAAATAGTACTGAGGCTGAGTTTTGACTTCCTTCTATGAAATGTGTGATAAGTGGGGAATAAGAAAGACTGATGTACATTCTACATGAGTGAGAATATATCTACCACTGACTGACTGGAAGACAGGGATTGGACCACAGTCTTCCAAGAGATGAACTTGAAGCTCTCCAGGGTGCCCCACTCCCAGGAGGCATTAACTAGAGTTTCCTGACTCCTTATTCAGGGATAGAACTGGCACTGTGGCAGAATGAGTCAGCTCCTGCATTCCCTTCCACAGGATGTAAATAACTGTCATAGAGATGTCTCAGTCCATGTCCAAATATCAGGAGCACTGTCTCTCTATGCAAGGTTTATGAAAGTGTGCAGACTTGTCTGTTCATGTACCACATCATGGTGTGGTTGTCTGACAATAGTAGGGTGTGCTCTGCTCTCAAGTCTCCTTCAAGAGCTTTGAGTCTGAGAAATATTGTCCTTTGCTCCCCATGTTTTCCATGTTTTCTGTTTCTGTGGATCCTCTTTCTCTAATCAAGAAGGAGCACAAATGGACACCCCGGCCCACTAAAGAAGCATCCATCATCAAGAACTTTAATGGGTTATACTGCAGAAATGGAAGACCAAGATTAAAAGTCCACTACTCTAAAACTTAGTGTCAAAGGTCTGACTCTAAAAAGATGTGCAAGTGTTCAGTGCCTTTACTGCTACAAGCACAAATCTGCTATGAACTACCATAATGCCCAAGGAGTGCAGTCTGAGTTTGGGCTGACAGAGATATGATTCCTGACTCTACTCCTTAGGAAAAACTGAGTGGAATTGAAAAGTGACCAGTTCTGCCTAATTAATGCTGTTCTCTGTGACCAAAGGGTATTTTTCTAGACTCTCACTGACTTAACAATGGAAGTGTTGAAGCCAGGAATAATGGCAAGGAGTTCCTCAAAGTGACCATCGGGGACCAAGGTTCTGGGTAGGAGAGCATACAAAAAGCCTTCTTCTGGATGGAATCTATCACCGTGCCTAACACCTAGGGAAGCACTCTAGGAGCAGAGCAAAGACCAAATGGCAGAACATTTTACTATAATTGATGCCAACCCTGAGGGAATTGAAGGAACTTGCAATGGTGGTCCCAAACAGTGAATCACTAACATGCATCCATCACATCCAACAAAAACATACAAATACCCTTTTGAAGCAAGAGAATGACTCTGAAAAGTCTTGCACACACTGAATTCTCTGAAGTCATCAATGACATGGAAACATCTACTACTGATGAAAAAGTGGAAAGATCTTTCTTCAAGTCTCCAAAGAAGGAGGACAGTCTATCATTCTTTCAAAGCAGAATCTAAGATGGTTACAAAATCTCTCTAATATTAACAGATGTCTGACCATTACCGTATCTACAACTTATCAGCCTATTTAGACAGATCTTCAAGTTGACACAAACTCAAAAGACTGTCCTTCCAGGGCTTGAGTGGCCCTACATAATAGGAATGTCCTACATAACAGGAAGCATAGTCACTCTTCTCATAGTTACATGGCACAACTGGGGAGGCAAACATGTCTAATATTTAGGGGTTTCCTCATTTTGCAGGAAGCTTACCTTTTCTTGGAAAATTGGGGTGACCTGTAGGAAGACGAAGAAGAAGAGAGGGAAACTAGGAATATTGTGGAGGAATTAATTTAATTTAGTAAGTCACTTTTCATTGATTCATGTTCTGATAAGCAATTGTAAGTAAGCAAGTTTGCAGCAACTCATTCCCTCCAGTACAGCTCTTTTGATTGTGCACCTTTAACTCCTAGTGGGCGTGGCTTGAGTCTTTAAAAAATAAAGTTATCACCTTACAATTCTAACAAATACTCATTGACATAGGTCAAATATCAATACAATTGTGTTTGCCATCATGTATGCTTCAAGAAAAAATATTCTGATACCTCGTATAGGGCATGGTTTTGGAATTTTTAATGCAAATATGAACAAGCAATATTTGACGCCTAGAGGAGCAGTAGGCGGTAACTGCAGATGCACCTGGAGGCGTCACTCGGCTGTAATGAGTAAATAACATTTCAAAATACATAAACTACGTAAGCTTACTCTATGGTTCTGTAACTAAGGAGTTTTTAAATTTAGGGATACAGAGAATAAAGATCCCCATACTGGAGTGCGCAGAGCTTCCTCCTACATATAAAAGTAATCAGTGAGAGTGCTTTTACTTAAATGGACTTGGCAAGTCACTGTTCAGTGAATGACAACATAAAAACATGACCCATAACCTCAACTAGAACTTCAGTGGCTGAAAGTTTTTCTTTCCACTTTTGCAGACATAAATGTCAGCCAAAAGAGTCTGATTTAAGATGAGTATTAGAAGAAAAAATATTCTATAAAGTAAATAAGGTTATACACACACAGACACTTTGGCAATGCACTAAAAAAGTACTATAACAGTAGTAGTCTATGTGTCTTTTAATTATTGGAACTAGAATATGTTTGAAGTTGTTATTAGAGCTACAATATGTTTGAAGCTGTGTTAAATGGAAAACAGTATAAGTCTATTTAAGCAATATGCTGCTAACACGTGAGTCTGCTCATCTGGACTCATTCACATGCTAAAACTCAGATGAGGTGTTGTGAGCACCTGTTTACAAACTGGACTGCCATATAGTTTGAAGGAAGGTCCCCTTAAATTTATACCCTAAAATTTCATACCAAAATTCCACATAGTTAAAAATCAGTTTGTTAAAAATGGTGAAGCAACTGTTTTAACTTACAATATACTACAAAACATATAATTGTTATACATGAACTACTAAATGTCATATTCATACAGGAGAAAAATGCAAGTGTCCATATTACAAGTGCAATAAGCCATTTGAAGGGGCCCATGGTACAGATGTCATACTACAACCATGGGTACTGTGAAGCATGAGGCCATGAGCCTCTTAACATATGGCAAGAGCTACATCATGCAGCAGGGCAAAGTGGAGAAATGCTCTGGAAGCAAAGTCTTAGGGGGGTGCAGCCAGTAATCCGATTGATAATCATTCTTTAGTGCATACTGACTTTTAAAAGCTGATATTGCACTTCTGGTCAAACCTGAATGTTGCAGCACACCATGTGTGGCCTAAACTATAGCAGTTGCTTGTTATATTTGCAGCAAGCAGTTTTCTACAGTTTAAATGCAAAAAAATATTTTTTTTTCGGTTTTTGTTTTTGGGGGGGGGGGCATTCCATGCATGATCTAAATGTAGCAACTGCTTGCTACATTTGTTCTTGTAGCAAGCAGTTTGGTACAGTTTAAAAGTTAAAAAAGATTTTTCTTCTAAGTAAAACCTGAGTGCTGCAGTGCTCCAGTCAGGCTATAAAGTGTAGCAGCAAGCAGTTTGCTTCAGATTAAAAGCAAATGAGATTTGTTTGTCATTTTACAACATTGATATACATTAAAACCAGATTTTATTATATTAAGTGTATAATTTCAGTTTTATGTTTAAGAAGATCTGGGTAAACTCCATGCTTCATCGAAATCAGAGGATACTTCTGATCTTTACATCAATAAAAAAAGTTTCAGTACTATTTAATATAATCTTATAGGCAGGCAGTTTGTCAGGTTTTGCTCATGAAGCATTTAGCTGAGTTTGCAAAAAAATAATTCTGAAGATTTCAAAGAACGTCCAGCATCGTTCACAGCTCACACATACACGCATGTAGGCTCACACATACATGCATGTAGGCTCACACACACACACACACACACACACACACACACACACACACACACACACACACACACACACACACAGACACACACACACACACACACACGTACACATGTGTTCCTTTGCTATGGTTTCCATGGTTATTTTACAAACCCCAGACAGTGGGAGCATACATACATATGGCTAAGTAAGTCAACCTTATTTTTTTCAGATTCAAAGACTGGTACAGTCTCTGTCTTCATGTTCATATTTGAGCTTCTTCAAAGACAAACCAAAACACTGACTACAGTACAAGATACAAGTCCTGCATAGTGGTCGGTTGCAAAAGGCATCAACCTAGGTCCATAAATATAATTTCACATTATGCCATTTCCAGGAGGAAAATGTGTCAATATAGTTTAAGAAGTCTACTTCTCAGCTCTCTGCTTCATTCTGGACTCTTCCTTTAAAATAATGTAGAAGTCAAATGAAGATTCAGCATTTGCAACTTAAGCATTTCTGCCACAGCCACACATGTAGTCAAAGGAGGAGGAGTAATTATGTAGTTAAAGATTCTGCCAGTTTTATTTCCAGAGCTTTATCTTTCCGTTTCCTTATCTCTCCCGTCAACATCTGTACCGCCTTTTCTGTATGAAAATTAGATGAAGCATGAAATACAATGTTAGCTGTTCTTCATATTGATCACTGCTGCAGTAGCCTTAGCTACTTGGGTTATATAACAGCTGGTCACCTTACAATGCTTCATGGCACCTTCCACATACCCAAATAGTCAAGCAACTCGAGCTGAGATGAAAAAAAGACAAATTTCGGGGAAAAGCCCTTCAGAGCTTTACTCCCGCTGAACAGTAAGCTTGTGTTTTTCATTTCTGGGCAGATAAGTTCCCTTTGGGGGAAAAAAAATTAATTTTCTTGATTTTTGTTAATGTTTTATTACTTTCCTCTTCAGGAAAGTTGTTTTAATGCAAAGGGTGTTATTAACAAACTGTCTCAGGACCATAATGTACTTTTAAATGGAACAATTGTTTCATTCTGTCAGTTTAAAAGTAGTGAAAACTAACTGAAAATGTATTTTCTGTAGAAAAAAAAAAATATTTTAGCATTGTGGGGGTGCCATAGTGTTTTAAGGTACTTTTTACTGTGCTTTCTGTCAAAAGAGTATTTTATCTGGATTGGTAGTTTACTACCATTTGCTGCTTGTCTTCGCCCAGACAGAGGCACCATTTCAGCTTGACCATGGAACAGACTACCAGTCCCAAAGTTGGTCCGTCTTCCAGCCTCAAAAAGAAAAGGTTAAACAAACAGTCTTTGCCAGCACAGCAGGCTAGCAACTTGCCTCAGCAGCAGGTAGGTGACTCTGCTGCCGCCTTTTGTTGTACATCAGATAACTTATATTTTACCCTGGATCGCTCTAGTGTAGCACCCACAGTCACTATAGACTGGCGGTTAGCCATATCCTCTGCGCCTTTTAGCATCCCTGAACTGGCAAGGGAGAGCCACTCTTGTAAGTCCTGGGAAAGGGAACAGGGGAGGCTTCCCTGTTGTGTCAGAATGCTGTTCACATTCCTAGGGAAGCAGCTACTGCCATACAGAAAACCAAGTATGTATCAAACCCGCCTGAATGACAGGAGTAGTTTATTGGGACTGGCTCAGGATTTACTGCAGGCTATTGATCCCTCTTGTAAAGTAGTTTCTGGTAAAAGAAAGAGGGATTCCTGTCCTCCTGAAAAGATTCAAGATTTTGGAATCTGAAAAGGAAGATGGAAGGATGGATTCAGGGTTTAGTCCTCAGATTTCTGATTTGGGTTTAGTCCTCAGATTTCTGATTCAGGCTCAAAGGACAGCTCTGTTTCTGATTCTCCATGTGGGGGTTTCTCTTTCTCTGAGACTATTGCTAAAATGTCCAGTATTTTCAATGGCAAAACACTGAGGTTTCTCAGTCCCTCAGAAAATATCATTAATTGTTACAGAATCATTTTCCAGAACATAAACCAATTCCTTCCTTCCTGTCTGCTTTAGAGGATGTCTGTCTTACTGCTTGCAATTTTTTTGATAGTTAGCTAGCTGTCCCTAAAAAGGCAGATAGGGTATATAAAATACTTTAGTCTTTTCAATAGTTGTACGCTATTCCAAAACTTGACCCTGCAGCTATAGCTTAATTTGATTCTACTGCTGCTATGCATTTAGTTAATTCAAGTCCTACTGTTTCTAAGAAGGATGGGAAAATTATTAATGGGGATGGGGAAAAAGTGTATAGTTCTGCAACTTTGATTTTTCAGAATTTTGAATTGTCTGGCTCATATTTTAAAGTTTATTTTAACATATTGTGAAAGTATGAGGAGTGTATTATCCACAGTTTCTTCTTGTGAAGAAAATTCTACTTTAAATAACATATTTTCTTGTACTGCATAACTCACTACTCATTGTTTGCAGTGTGACTATATTGATACTTTTTCTAGGGCTGTGGCCACTCATACTGTTTTAAGGAGGTTTGTTTGGTTGCATTTTTAGAACATTCCAGATGATTTAAAAATGAGATTTTAAATTCTCCCTTGGACAGAGATTTAGTGAATGGCCTCTCCTCCTCTTCAGCAGAGCTGATGAAAAGGTGTGATGAAAGGAAAAAGCTGATCAACTCAATTTCTAAGATTTCTCAGCCCTTGTTTTCCAAGATATTTTCTTTATCCTCATCCAATTTTGACAAAAAAAAAAAAAAAACAGACTCAACGGAATTCAGGTAAACAGATATTTAAGAAGAAATGGCAAGTGGGTTCCAAAAATAACTCTCAAACCTCCCAAAACCAGGGACAGTCCAACATATTTGAATGACAATTATACATTGTGACCCCCTCCCACCCTTTTCTGTTCCAGAAAGTCTGAATCCTCATTTTTTCTCTTTGGCAATACATTGTTTCAGAAAAATGGGCTCTGAAAATCATTCATCAAGGCTACAGATAGCAGTGGGAGGAAACTCTTCCTTTCTGGGGGTCATTCCTCATCTTACAGATCAGACTCATTTGTTTCCTCCTGGTCTTCACCACATGTTGTCCCAAGGAGTGAAATAATTACTTCCTCCTTCCCATGGTGGGGAAGAGTTATATGCAAAGATGTCCCTGGTGTTGAAGAAAGAAAATACTTGGAAACCCATTCTTGATCTCTCTTTCCTAAACCTGTTTGAGAGAGTGCCCAAAATCCTCTTTCAAGTTCCCTGGTAAAACTAGACGTACAAGATGTTTATCATCACATCACTATTCATCCAGACTTCAGATGTTTTTTTTTAAGATTTTGTGTGTCTAGATCACATTATCAGCTTTCTGCCTTACAAATTTGACTATCAAATGCACCAACAGTGTTCACATAATATCTGACATATTTCTGATAATATCTCACAGGGTATCCATGTTTTACTGAATATAGATGACTTGCTTATATTTGCAGACTCTTTTTTCAAGGTGTCACGAATCTCTGTCTGGGGGGAAAGATCTCTTGCACAAGCTGGGATTACAAAAGAACATTTAAAAATCTTTTTTGACTTGATCACACAGGATTGTGTTCCAGGGATGTCAACTAGACACATCAGTTCAAAGAGCTTTTCTTCAACAGGAAAAAATAGAACTTTATCTAGATCTACTTCTAAGGTTTTCCACTCAGACGTCTGTCACTGTGAGAGAATACCTCAGGATTTTGGTGCACATGACATCTATGATTCTCATGATAAACCTAACAAGACCCCAAGTGCGAAAGATACAGTGGTATCTGAAATCTTTTTGGTCACATCATCCACATCCTTTACCTGTTCAGATCCCAGTGCTAGGGTTTGTCAGAAGAGAAATCTTTTAGTGGAGACAGCAGATATCATTAAAACCCCTCTTTCCTGCTTCAGAGCAGTCAGTCATCACAGACACTTCAGACTTTGCTTGAGGAGCAGTTTCTAGAGGGATAAAAGTGCAGGGGGTGTGGGACACCATGGATAGATGCAAGTACATAAATATCAAGGAAATGCTTGCCCTGATCAAGGCACTCAACTCTCTGAACCATCTTTAGTCCCCAGGACCTCTTCAAGTGGTTACAGCCAATACCACAGTCATGGCAGACAAGGATGAACCAGGTCATACCCACTTTGTAGACTAGACATGTTAGCTTGGGATATAGCTTTATAGTGCAATCTCACTCTCCATGTATCCTAAATTCCATCAGAGCAAAACTGTGTGGAAGACAGGTTGAGTAGCATTAGAGCAGACCCTCACAAATGAAAAATATATTGAGGGTCTTCCAAGATTTGATCTGTGGGGAATTCCTCAAGTAGACTTCTTTACTTCCAGTCTGAACAGTCAACTGGAAAAATTCTATTCAAGTACTCCATGCAAGAAGACCTGGAAGCCAAATGCCTTTTTTTTTTTCTTTGGACATGAATATTCCTATATTCCAATGAGTATGTACAGCAGGTGCAAATGGAGGCAAGAAAGCCTGCTACTGGAAAGTTGTATATTACCAAATGAAAATGGTTTTCTAGCACCAACAACATAACCAAAACTCATTCAGGGCTAGTTGTTCTCTGGTTTTAAATATTTGTGTAAGCAACTATCCTATGTCTTTTGTTATTCCTCTATCAAGGATCAGCTATTCGCCATTTCAACTTGCCTGCCTGTGGATCATCCTCTTTAAATGCAGTCTCATATCAAAATGCTCTTGAAAGGTGTTTTGCATAAGAGACCTCCTAGAAAACCACTGGCCCCTCCTTGAAATCTTACTTTTGTGTTAAAGAAGCTAACATTTGCACCATTTTAACCAGCTGATCTGTTTTACTTGAGGTTTTTACCATGGAAAACAGTTTTACTTATGCTGCGACTTTTGCAAGAAGGGTATGTGAGTTGCAAGCTCTTATGGTGAGTTAACCCTGTCTCATTTTCCACAGGGATGCGGTTTCTTTGTGAACTAATCCTTCTTTTATGCCTAACGTGGTATCCAAGTTTACTTTAAGCCAAATTATCCATCTCCCTATTTTCTTTCCTGAACTTAAAAATGAGGGAGAAATGATATTATATACTTGGATGTCCACAGACAACTCAGGTACTATCTTGACAGAACTAAATCTTTCATGTCTTCGAATCAATTATTTATTTCTTACAAAGGTAAGAAAAATGGACAACCTGTGTCAAAACAGAGTATTTCCAAATGGTTGTCTCAGGCTATTACCTTTTGTTATACTCTCCATAACATCTATTCCAGGCAGTGTCAAAGCCCACTCAACCAGGGCCTTGAATTTATCCGTGGACTTTTGGAAAGGGTTGAATTCCTGAAGTATTCTAGAAGCTACTATTTGGTCCTCTGTACGTACTTTGACAAAACGCTATAAGCTTGATTCCTTTTCTAGGTCTAGATCAGCATTTGCTAGGATCATCCTTCAGGGGCTCTTGGACGCTTCTCCTTCCACCTCCCAAATATAGCTAAGGTTACTGCAACAGTGATAAATATGAAGAACATGGTATAGTTGTATAAGCTGAACTTACCATACAAGTAGATGTTTGAATGATCGCTGGTGCAATAGCAGTTCCCTCCCTACACCCCCTTGTTTTTTGTTGTGTTTTTTTATGCCTGGGAATAGACATTTATTTTTGTTGTTCCTAGCATTGTCTTTTCAGTACTGCCTCTCTCTGCTGGCAGGAAAGCTGTGAAGGGCTTTGCACCCAAACTTGTCTTTTAGTCAGCTCAGCTTGAGCTGTTTGACAGTTGAGCACATGGAAGGTGCCCTGAAGCTTTGAAAGCAGGTTGGCCATTAAATCCTTGGCCAGATATAGCCCATATAGCTAAGGGTATAGAAGCAGCGATGTACTGAAGCACACAATGACTCTAAACCACACAGTATGTTGTTGTGTCTTTCGGCTTTTCCCGGTTAGGGGTCGCCACAGGGGAACTCCGGTCCGCTAATGATTGGCAGTAGATTTTTCATGAACGCCGAGGTGCCAGTTCGACGTTCAACCTTCAACGAAGGCATACCCATTATGAATGTCATTCGAACGTCCACCCAACCACGAGGAGGACATGCAGAGACCACAGTATGTACCCATCTCTTATGCCTAAATCCAATTTTCTAGAACAATAGCATAAACGTTGGCTAAATTATTAGAGGCCACACTTTCAATGCATATTCAGCAATTCACAACAAAAATTTATCTTTGGTCATTAGTATATTTATTGCTTAGTTTACACTGTTGCTTTGCCCATGACATTTAACAGCAATAACTGATTATCTGAGTCCAGGTCTGCAGGCCTTGAAATGAGTGCATCAGCATTAACATGACTTCTTCCTGGTATAGGGCCAATCTAATCCTCATGTGCTGTCAATATATATGCTGAATTCTGTACTCCTCAATTAACAAGTCTGCTTTTTGTGGAGCAGGCTTCTGTGAGAATATTTACAAAGTTTTTATTTCAGTGAAATTACAGCTAATCATTTCCTGTTTTTCCATGAATATTCTTTTTCAGCAGGTGTTATCGTGCAATATATAAAACTAAGTGTTTCAATTATTATTAGACATTCATTTCCTATGCCATAAGGTGAAGTTTTGTAAGGACTTTTTCAGTTGACTGATGAACAAGTCAGTAGACTGTGGCAAGGGTTTTGAAAACTGAAATACAATTTTCCATTCTTTTTCCCAAGCCCACAGTACATCTTTGAATAATAAATGATGCAAAAGCATTTACAGATAGCCTGCTATAATAGTTAATGAAATCTAAGTATGCTTTTACCTGAGTAATGTTTGTAATAAGTATAGCCTTCACAATAACTGTTGTTTATATCATTACAGGACACAAACTATTTCCATCTACTAAACAAACCTCCTTTCATGGTTTAGTTCTTGTGGTATCATAACAGAGACATAATAGCTTTACAACTGTCTCAAATCATTCAGAATGAGTTAGCTCACAATAATTTTCTTATAATTCTTTGTTTTTGTGATAGCCTGCTTCTGTTGTATTTTTAAGTGAAGCAGACTTGTTAACCATAATCAGGAAACACACATCGATGTACTGCTAAGCCACAACAAATTTTACCATTAGGAATGGTAACTTGTATGAAAATAGATGAGAATCTATAGTTCCTAAAAGCAGTTCCGAAACACATTTTTAATGACTTTTTTTATTGAGCCAAAAAACATATGCACTTTGTATATACTGTGCTGACTCCATGCGTGGTGCACCATACTTAATATTCTGGTGCTGACTCCATGCGCGGTGCACCATACTTAATATTCTGGTGCTGAATCCATGCGTGGTGCACCATACTTAATATTCTGGTGCTGACTCCATACGTGGTGCGACATAATTAATATTCTGGTGGCAGCCCGCAGTTACTTATAATCATTAAATACATTTTTTAGCTATATTTATGGAGATGAGATGGCTCATAACTAGACCTTCCAAACCAACTTACACATTTAAGGAAAGCAAGCAATTGTCTAAATATATCCTAGGTCTGCTACACAAATAAATCTTTACTGATACATAGCATATTGGTCCCATATATATTCTTGGCTCCCCTTCAAAACATCTAAAACTCATAACATCTAAAATCAAAACATAGAGACCATAACATCTAAAATCCATAACATCAGATTTAATGTCATCTAAAATGTATAATATGTAATAGTGTATTGTCAAACGTGTAACTATTATAGTTTAATCTGTTAATCTTGTGGTATCACTATGAGATGTTGTAGTTTTTATTTCTATAGTTATTTATATAGTGTAGGAATTTACACTATTTACATAGTGTTTATTTTGCCACTCTGTATGTGTTTTTTAGGCCATACAGGTAAGTGATATAGACATTATGTATACATTCTTTAGAGTGATTGTGATACAGTGGGGTAAGGAAATTAACTTTTTCTCACTGTAATGTGATCTCGGAGTTGGTATATTTAATTTACGGGGTGGGGGGCAGACCCATGCTGCAGGTGGGCTTGCCCCCTGCAGAAATGTAGTAAAAAGTGTGTTTGTTAGTTTGGTGTTGTTATATGTGGAAGGGATGTTATTTGCATGTGATTTGTAGTGTTCAATGTTCTGACGCACATTTTAGATGTTATGAAATTCGATGTTATTGGGTTTTAGATGTTTTGGGTTTTAGATGTTATGGTTTCGATGTTATGATTTTAGATGTTATGGGTTTTAGATGATTTGAAGGGGAACCATTTTCTTATATTTAATAGTATCACTATATGACTATATCTCCCTTTTACTGTTCCATTATAAATATCAGGTCTGCCTTTTAGAAATGTCTAATTGCAAATAACTAGTTGTAATGTCACACATGAATCTGTTATATTTTTTAACTTCTGTGTTAATACCCTCCACATCATCCCAACAAAATAATAAATTACATCCAACCCTTTCTTCCTGTAATGATGGAACCCTCGTCTGAATCTTATGTGACCTTGCCCAATACAATAAAGATCTGTTCACTTAGTCTGATTTACTCAACATCATTTGAACCTCAAGCCAGTTACTGAAACAAATTTCATGCATCTGTACTTTCTAATTGTTTCCATACACTCTATTTTCTGGAGAAGTGTTTTACTTTCTTTCTTTCTATTCTTCCCTCAAGTTCAAGGCACTTTATATCTGCCATAATTTCCTTTACTCCTACCATTTTCAGTGTCCAATTAGATATCCATTTTCTAATAATAAATGTTTCACTACTGTTGTCAACAACAATATCAGTGCTTTAACAGAAGATGTCTTTTTTATCCAGTAGGTATACATCATTAGTGAAAGTTCCCTGGTCACCACTTGTTGCCACTATCCAGCTTAAATCATGTTTAAATCTTTATAAAGCTTCACATTCCCAAAGCACACACTCTAATGTGTCTATCTCAGACGTATAACATCTCCTGCATGTTACCAGTCTGCAGAAACATTTTACTGAATTTGTCTGTTGTATAAAAATATCCATGCAGGCATTTTCATGCAAAACTTCTGAATTTTTTAGACTTAATAGCATACTTGAGAGCCTGGCACACAAATCTCCTTTCTCCTCCTCAAGAAGTCTTTGAAGTCTAGCCCTACAAATACTCCTTACAAACTTCTCATTCAAGGCAAGTAATGTTTTATAACCTCTCCTTATTATTCTCTTCTTTATTGTTCCAGGTTCTCTAGCTACAATTAACAAAGCTGCAAATATTTTGTTTCCTTGCAAGGAGGAAGTGCCCCACAATATTGCCTTAAGCACCTGTGTCAAGCCTGTGTAGTTTAAATGCTCAGTACCATGAATATTATATATCTCGCATATGTCCTCCCAACCTAGGCCTTTGTTCTTGCATTATTAGCCTCCATTACCTTGATTGCTTATGACCACACTTCCAAATATTGCAAACTCTCTGGTTCCATCTGTCTTGGTCCCATGTTACTAAATAGTTTATTGGGACAATTAATTTATTCCAGTCCCTAACCTGTCTAATGGCTATCAAATTTGCAAAGCAGTTTCTAATATGTTGGCATGCATACTTCTTCCCTGTGTCCTTCTCCACTATATTTCACATGTCCTTTCTGTCCTCCTAACCCAGTTCTCCACCATCTTAAGTAAGCAGCTTTCTTTCATTTTCTTTCATTTTTTCTGTTGACAACCTCAGCTAGCCTCTTAGCTAACATTGTCATAGTCCTGATTTTAGGTTAAACATATTGATCTAACCTGGGCAGCTTTGCAATATTTTTTCCATATCTGAAAAATTCAAACCTCAGTTTGTCCCATCTGGACACTTTCTTTCTTAGCTTCTAAAAAAAAATAATGCTCTCTTAACTTTTGCCACATTCAGATTTCTGGTTGGTAAAAGTATACCTGACTGGCACAATAAACATCTTGATTGCCTGTATTTTATTTTCCTCATCCATGAGTATCATCCCCCTCACTTTCTTAACTTTGATATTATATTTGAAGTGGTGTATTTGAATATTTGCTATATGCCAGTTCCACATAACTCTTTAGGTAGAATCACAAATATCATACTCTTATATCCCTATAAATATGGATATCTGTGCACCAAGTAATATGTGGGCACATGTTTCATAGCTATAGCTTTTGTTTTGTTTGTCTTCCTTTATCTTACACCCTGTCAATTTGCAACCTAAAGTCATTTTTGTATACATCTCCAAATTCTTTTTGGGATCAGTGATATGTAATATAACATCACCTGTGAACAAAGGTAGTTCTTCTTCAGTGTTTCCCACATATATCCTGGCATATGATGCTATTTTAGTTTACCGTTAGGACTCTCATTTGTGGTACCCAATCTTATATTAGCAGTGATCATATAACATCTATCCAGTCTAATCCAGTTTTCATATTTTCCTGAGCAATAAGTATACTCCAAATCTCCTCTTCTTGCTCTCACCATGTCTATAAAACCAACATCTCTCATCTGTTTTTCTAAATTATCTACCCTCTTTAACCATTCTTTTTAATCTGCAGCCCCCTGTTATATCCACTCTGTTAGGTATAACATTCTAATCTCTTACCACTACTAGAATTTCAGTCTAAAGGGCCATAATATTTAAGCAATAATCCACAACTGGGTGTGGGTAATGCTAGATTTACCCACTGTTGGTGTGGCTTGGTCACAAGGTTGAAGCCCGAGTGGCCAAGCAAAGCCAACCATGGGTAAATCTAGCATTATCCACACCCAGACATGGGTTATTGCTATTATACAATGACATTATTTAAGAAAAAAAATACTTACTTTTCTTAAATAATGTCTTTGTATAATGGCGGCGTGCTGTCCTTCCACCACTGAACATCTCATAGTTGATTTAGCTGATGTACTGCTCATGCATTTGGGACTTGAGTTCCTACACATACCCAGTACATCAGTGCTTGGGGAAAGTAAGCAATGGAGAAAAGATCTCCGTTGCTCCTTTTATCTTTTTTTTTTAAATTTAAAAAAAAAAAAAAAAAAGTTTGGGGCAGATAGGAGAGAGACTGAATAGAGGAAATACAAGGGAAATCAGGTACATATCTTTAATTTTAAATAACGTACCTGATTTCCCTCGTATTTTCTCCATACTGTCTCTCATATGTCTGGAGTCCAGACTACATATTTATTTATTTTTTAGAACAACTATAAAAATAAAAACTGACAGAATATATCAAAGGAAAAAAGTCTGTGTGACTGGACCTTTTTCCATTGGTATAGTCTGGGATTTACAACGGGAACATAGGTTGAGCTGGCCAATCAGTGTGCTCGTTTTAGAATATTAATTGCCAGTCATTGTATAAGCCCCAATAACCGCCTAATGTACTTCACTTTGTACATAAACAGTATATACACATTTGCTATAGTATTAAGTTCCTTATCCATCCAATATCACTTAATCATTCCATATCAACATACCACATCCCTCTGCTCTTTTCTTAGCATCTCATTGTTCAACCTAACTAAGGTAAGTAGTGCCCTCTACCTCTGTCCTTCCACATCTGCAAAAAAGCCTCTCATCCTCAACTGTTTTATCAGATGTTCATATTTTATTCTATTTATATGTGTCTCCTGTAACACACACACACACACACACACACACACACACACACACACACACACACACACACACACACACACACACATGCATCTTCATTTTGAAAATATAAGAGAGCACTGCGTCCATTTTCTTCTGCCCAGTAAACCATTAATATTCCATGTTAAAATATCTAGTCTCTGTTTATTTTCCATTTAGATGCACAGACTATACAACTTATTTTGACGTTCATGGCTTACACAGGTCTATCTTACTCCATTTGATATCTTCCTCATTCTAACACCTTGCCACTATTCCCAATTCATGTCTCACATACAACTTATTTTCTTCTCTTGCAGTTGCTTGAACAAATTGTAAAGTGCAGAACATGTTTCCTGCCACTATTTAAAGTATCTTTAAATTATTTACAAATATTAAATTTGAACAAGTACCTTTTTATTTTTTATACCTCCTCACTCTCCCTTCATCACTTACTTCCTTACTGCTAATTCTCTTCCCTGACTTTCTCTCTAAATAACCATCAGCCTGTTTTACCCTACTTTATATTGCAATTCCTATTTGTATTAGACTAATTTCCCTTTAATTTCTCTACAAACTGTCTAAAATTTCTCTAAATATTAAATGATTGTCATATACCTTATATCGATTCTTAAACAATGTTTTATGTCTAATTTGTTATAATTATTTTACGTGCAGATGTTTCTGTTTTATTTTTTGAAGATTGTAACATTATTGCCCTTAAAACATTCTGTAATAATTTAGAGCTTTTATCCTCGGCCCTCCACTGAAAATGGGCTTCTACCCAGCCATATGTCTCCCTCCTTTTCTATCAGTCACTTTTATGGTAGATTTGCAGCTTCACTTCTGTTCCTCAAGTTTCATTACGCTCAGATTACCTCACTGCCTTCACCTGCCCACCTCATCTTTTGCATCCTTTGACATCAAAGCCAATTTTGAAACAGTATTAATCTCTCACCGCTCCCATTGTTCACTGCCATATCATAGCATATCTCTGTATCTCTTGCTACTCCCCATCTTTAGTTATCTTTAGATGGGTAACCAATCTGAGGTAGACTATACAGTTACTCCAAGTATTTCCTCCTACATCCCTAATGTATTTGCTGCTAAAATTAACACTTAAATTGTCCCACATCCCAGATATGCAATTCTGCAACTGTCTTTCTGCAAGGGGTAACATTTATTAAACTTTTGATACAAACTAGTAGCTCTTGCTTCTTTTCCATTACCACTCATTGCTTACCTCATTCTAAAATTTCTGCTTCCTTCCAATCAGGTCTTTATATAAATTATTTTCCTTGCCTAAGCCAGAGACCAGCTAGCATAGCAACAGCTTTCTCTTCAAACAATCCATTCTCAAACCTTAGTATATATAGAGCCAATATTAATGATGCATTCAGAGAAAAGGATAAAAAATTATTTTACTCTGAAGTCATATAGCAAGGCACTGAATATGCACTTGATCTTAAACTGTGTATAGTAGTTAGTGTGCTCCCAAACAGCTAACAGTAACAGAATCAACTTTTTCCTTGCAAACCCTGGAATAATTTTAATCATATCTTTAACCAGTTCATACAAATCACAAATAGGCTATTTCTTTATCAGTGGAGATCAGGAAGAAGTCTTTATTATAGCTAGACGTCCTCATATCTTCTAGCTTAATAAGAATCCCCATATAGGGTGCATAGTACCTAGCACAGGCGTTAAAATGCATCTTATGCTTACGTTACTGATTCCAGCCCAATGCCTTTTATAAATCATTTTCAAAATTATGCATTACTTAAACAGTTTAGAGAGCAGTAAAATATCAAAAAAGGAACTTAGCTAAACAAATGATAGTGCTTTGATCCAAGTATAACAGGCTATACTAGGAAGCATCATAAATCAGAAGTTTCCATAACTGGTCCCTCTTGTTCATTCCCTACGATTTCCTTGACCTTTTTGGTAAATACTTTCATCTCCTTGATTCTGCCCAATATTCTGTGCTGAAAGACAGGAAATGGCTTTACAGACATTCTTTCTTTATTAGGCAAGTTTCTAACTTTTAGTCTAGTGTCTTTCATTGTCTGGCTTCCATAGCAACATCTGTTTTATGGGTTTTTGTGCTATGCTAAATCAATTCCTCAAAGGCCTTGTTGTGGATTAGTGTAGGTTTTTGTACCTAAGGGATAGGACACTCTAAATGTTGTCGAGTGTTGCATTTTAAATTGCAAATTTAAATCCTTGCACTTCCTAATAGTGGGGAGGAATTGATTTTTCCTCACATGCGTAGAGGGAGTTGTCATTATCAGAAAATTCTGGAACAGAATGTTTTCTGTTCTGTATCTGTCATTTAATTCAGTTAATTTCAGTCTTAGCTCATCACATTTGAAATGTTTCATGGGCAGGATCTCCTTTGTTTCCCTTTCATGGGACTGTGAGGCTGTTATCTCATCTATCGGCAGAAATTATTCCATAGTTTTCATTAGTCTGTTATTTCTGGACAGGCAGTTTGTTAAAGTTCCACTGAGCTTAACCATAATCAAAGGTTGCTCCTGGAGTAATTTTATGCTTGTCTCGCTTTCCTGCCAGAAATACATGTTATCTGGTTTCTTTTCCAGGCAAAATGCACTTTGTTTCCTGCTGTCATTTTGGCTTTTTGCAGTTTTAATTCTGTCCTACTGCCACACAGAAGACAAAACCAGAGCTGGAATATATGTTCATAGGTTCATAGGTGCCTCTCTTTTCATAATAACAGAAAACATAGCTTTCTCATTAAATCATATTTTCACACCGTTGTGGTTCATGACAAACTTGCAATGAGCAATTATTGCCATTGGTGAACCTTTTTCTGAATTCCAACCCATGTCTCAACATTTGCTGTACAAGCTGCTTCACAATTCCTGTCCTCATTCATTTCCTCAGGTCAGTCATGCATTCAGTAAAAGGAGGAGCTCACTTTCTTGTAAATGACTCAGATGCGTACATTTGAAATGCTTTACTAGGTTTAAGGTTAAAAACAGATTAAGTTTAATACCATTGGCTGCCAAAAAGCAGTTACTACAAAATGGAAATCAAGTCTAAACCAACCATCACTAAACTATTGAATCTAACAAAGGAGATAAAATAATTACAGGTGGAATCTTTAGGAAAGGAAATGAGCAAATTACAAAGAAATAAATGAAATTTGTGGGAACAAAACATGGAGAATAAAGTTCAGGTGGAGGGAAATTTAAGGGAAGGCAGGATTCAGTAATTTATAGAATGTTGGAGTGAGCAATAACTTGTCTGTTGGTATAGACAGCCCATTTTTGTGTTAGCCTATTACATAATTTAGTCACATAAACAAAGGTGGTTTTCCAAGATCTAACTTCTGTTTCTTACCTGACACACAAGAATGCAAGTACAAAAGAGACCAAGGATAATACTTCAGCCAAAGCAGAAAACAAGCACTTGTAAATATTAGATACTGACCAATATGTTGATGGGCTTCAAGAATATGGAAACAGAGAGGTAAGCAGGACAGAGAGACAGACAGAAGTGTGAGGTAGAAGATATTGTAGATGAATGACATTTCTGTCATTCTGTTCCATATATTGATCCATTTTTCTCTACCCTCCTCCCTTCTTGAATAAGTACTTCAAGCTGAGAGTATTGCCATCTTCATTTTATGTTTATATATTTTGTGTGAATTAAATAAGTCAAAGACTAAAGAGAGTACCAATGCACAGTTAACCTGTACTTTAGCATGGCCTTAATATTGTGACATACCAATACAGAAGCAAGCTGTTCACCCTATGTTAGGACAAGGCACTCTGGCCTAGGCAAGAAATTCACTGTTACAGAAAACTGAGGACCATTTTATATGGAATTCACTTTGAAGAAAATAGGTGTCTTACTGTGCTGCTATACAGGTCCGTGTTTAAACTAATACTTTTTATTATCTTTATGGGTGACAGCAGCATTTGTGAATGATATAAAGACCTGCAATGTGGAAGACCCAGCTGATGGTGTGTAAAGGAAGAAAGAAAAAAATGCAAGGCTAGATAAGCCAAATCTGTTACAGCATAAGAAATAAGGCAAAAAAGTATTCAAAGAAAAAGATAGGCAACAGATGGTGAGGAACCACTGTCCTGTTTCTGCAGGACACCACTGTTGACAAATGTACATTGTAACCATTTCATTAAACAAATAATGGAACCTGACTGTCCTGAATATATAGTATTAGTTAAGTAGTATATTAAATAATGTCTGTGACTTTCCACAGTGACTTCACACACAATGATCCTCTAAGCAGCACACCTGCAAATGGTTGGGTCTCTTAACTTGATAAAACTACACAAATGAATAGGACGTGGAGCTTCAGACTGTAGACTTCAGTCATCCCTTCACTGAGTTTCTTCCTAGAAAGGCACCAGGAGCACTTAGTGACTGAATAGTGGTTTACATGAAATCATGGCTGATGCACGGCAGAGTGCTATTCTGATACAATGCTATAATTTCCGTAGACCTCACTGCATTTAAAATTACATTAAAAAGATTTGTTTTATTTAACTTGGACAATTCTTACTGTGGCCAGAAAGACCATCACAAGAAACTGGAAGAAATCTTTGCTTCTTCAATTTGAAGAATTTCTTGTATCCTTAAAAGACACTGCTAAGAAAGAAACAGCAACCAAAAAGAATAGAATTTTCCTAACAAACTTAAGGATAACCCTTGGCAAAAAAAAAAAATATGCCCTTATTGAATCTTTTTCTTCATAAATTCATTTTTTCATATTAGATATTTAAAATATTAGCTGCTTATGTAATTTGCTTTTAGTTTACTCCCAGGCAATTGTATATATTGTAAATACTGTGTTTCTTTTTTTTTTCTTTCCCTTTTTTTGAAATTATATTATTATACTTAAATTGTAGAAGGTTAATATCTATAATGTTATATTCTGTTGTTTTCATTATAAGTGAAATTAAAAAATGAATAAAAAACAGAATTGCATTGCATTCAGTAGTGCAAGTGCTACTTGTCTTCAGTGAAGTATTAAAATACAAATTAAAAAAAACATGTTTAAACACTCTAAAATACAGACGGAGAGGCTTTGCATGAGTATTTCTGTTCTCTTATCAGGTTTCTCAGTTCTCCTAACATCACTGACTAAGATTATTTAAAACACTTTGCAAACACTGGAGGATTTACATCTTATAATCACATCACTGAATGTGAAGGATTTAAAAGACATCCAGTCTGCAGGCCACAAAATGTATTTAATCCTGATTTGTCATGTAAGGTTTTTTCAAAGAGAAGACAATAGTCTTGTAAGGCAAATGCCATATCACAGAAATAACATATTTACAAAGAAGACCAGACCATGTCAGGTAAGTGCCATACAATAGTCAAACTATTCCCTATAAACAATGCTACTTCAATCAGTCATTTCCTTCTCCACATTAAATTTTGAATGCATTTTTTTCTAGATACAATTGTAGATCTCAGTCTTATAAATTCACACTATTCTGACTAAAATTAAACAAATCAGCCTACAACTTGAAAGCATTCAGTCAAAAGGTTGCGTAATGCACTTATAGCTAGCCAGATTACATATAAGTAACTGCGTAGAACAGGCCAGAGCACTATTACAAAACATACTGCCAAGTGATCCATTTTACTTCTCTGTAATGGAGTCCTGACAACCTTAAAAAGTGCTAATGCATCTCCCATAGAGCTGCTTTCCACAGGCACACCTTCGTAGAAAGTGCAATTTACAGTGCCTCTAAGTGGTACATACCTTGCTTTTCCTGCAACATAATGGAACTGAAACATTTTAAGATGCAGCCATGAATAGCATATGTCCAATGATTCACTGTTTGATTTAGATTAATATATATACACTCTGATTCTAGGTGTGTTGCTCCATAGTCCAGTCTGATGCCAAAGCACTTAAATATTCAAAACTTACAGAAAATAATCTCCCTCACATCTAACTACAGACCAATTTTGCAAGGTCAGTTGTTTAAACAAAGTGAAGATTCAGATGTCAGTTTTATCTACTACTAAAACTTAAATAAGTTCATGTATCTTCTCACACAGTGCACTTTCAGATTAAGAGAAGAATAAATACATTAACACCACCTTTAAGTGCACCACCTGTAAGTGTTTTCTGAGATATGATAATTAATACTTAGTGAGGCACACCACAGACAAATTCTCCAGCTCTTTCACAAGTTGTTGCACTGCAGCTCCTTCTGAAATTCCATTTGTGTTCTACTGTTTAATGCACTGCAGGGGAAGATCATTCCAACTTTCCTCCTCATCATTATCACATATTCTGTTAGTGTAATCCTTTAAGTATGCTGTGTCAAATTAACAGATTCCAGCAACACACAGGGATATAAAATTAAGATGACAGCTCCATAAACATATGCTAGGCAGAAAAACACTTCAGGTGATAATAGGAAACATGAAAATATCAGAGGTATATGTAGCAAGCACATTTATTGAAATAAAGGTCGCATCATGAAGGCTTAAGTGGAAGGAAAATTTTACTTAATAAATTAAGTTTTTATATGTACACAAAACATGTATTGCTGCTTCTTATATGGTTAGACATAAAGACTTGGAGCAAGAAATCCAAATACACAGAAATATGAGTGGCCATTTATGACCACTCATGACTAGTGCACAAAACACCTTTAATAGATACAGAAGGCAAGGAATGCCACATGGTGAGGACACCACTGATCAGTAATAAAACATAAGTACATAATGATTCATGGTGAAAAATGATACCAGCTTATAAGGAAAGATTAATACATAATATGGTGTGACTATATGTAAACATGTAATAAAAGGTATAACTGAAGTGGACATGGTTATGTTAGAGGAGATAAAATGAATGGAAGGAATGGATAAGTCTTCTTATCAGTTATATATGTTTAGAGCGGGTCTATATCACATAATCGAAGTTAAGTAACTCCGAACACCTAATGGTCGAACCATTATATTTGAAGTTACATAACTTCAACTACCAAAAATAAAAAAAACACAACAGACAACAAAATAAACTGTTGTAAGCAGGGGGCAGGCCCCCCTGCATTCCCCACACCCCCTGCTACTTAAATATACCAACTCTGAGCTCGCACCACACTGAAGTGAATGGAAACATCCGCCTATGGAGATTTCCATTCATACGCTCAAACCTTTACAAATTTGAACATATGATCTCGACCACATGTGGTTTGAACTTGTAACAGACTGATGACATGATAGGAACCCATTTAGAGCAATATTTGCATAGAAAAAGTAGGTGTCCCGGGACCATCGTGTTTTACCTCAACAGTTTCATGCTTTAGCTGGACTTGCGAAACAAAAAGATGCTTTTTCTAGTGCAGCAAGGGAACCAAGACAGCAGAAGCCCACTACAGTGGTGTAAAGATCTTTAGCCCATATGTGTCTTACAGACCTTGTTAAGCCCTCAGCACAACAGGAAGTACACGAAAGATATGCCCACTCACAGTTAATAGACATGATAAGGAAACTTTTCTTCTCAAGTTAAAAAGCAACACTTTTCAACAAATCTCCACAGCCACTCCATCTTACATTGTATAAAGCATTCCTCATTCCTCATCTAGCAATGAATGGGGACATGTTTAGTCTTCTTTCAGCAATCCTATATCACAGTACGAAGTCTTATCCACTGAATTCCTATTACTGACTTACTCGTCTTAATTTAGTTTAGAGAAACATGGTGACACTGTTTTTATAATGCTGCTGTCTTTCAAATTTGTTTTTACCTTGAACCTGTACCCCTACCACATAAGTCCTTAATACCATCACCCAAGCACACCAAGCTTTAACTAGCTTAGTGCTCTTTTACCCTATGCATCTACTTCCTCTCATACCTTCTGTGATAAACTGAGGGGCTGCCAGCCCAGCTAGATAGAATTTTGTAAATAATTCTATGTCATTGTAAATATTAATATGATTCACAGGCTTGTTTCGCAAATGTAAGAAAACTGTGTTATGTGCTGAATGTCAAAAATGTAACCATAGTGCACCCTGCTGGAAGAAAGCTTATAAGAAAAAAATTTTACAACTGTGTGTGATCTCAAGCTCAGAGACAGGATGTCTGCAGCTGGAAATTATTTCTATTGTCCTAAGACATTGATAATTACTAGGTTTCACATGTAAAATGTTTTTTTATCGCTGTGGCTTCCTGGAAGCGGTAAGATCACAACAAAATGTTAAATTTTAAATTTTGTGAGCCTGGGAACATAAGTAGTGGTGACAAAAATGATGTAATCTGAAATGACTCAGCAGTAATGTGTATTATTAATTTATGACTATCTCAGAGAGAAAGAGATAGCATTTTGTACTGAAGCTGACAACTCATCAGCACTTGCTTTGCTCTGTAAAACCCAGCACTTAGTATTTCTTTTAGAGATAAATTGGAATATGGCCAGATTACTCTAGCTGTTTTCTATATTTATGTCAGACTGCCCTACAATGTTATTTTAAAGTATTTTATGTGATTTCTGAACTCTCTAATGGCATTGTGTTGAGTTAATAAGTATTGTCTTGTGTTTTTATTATTTATTGTTAAATATATTTAAACCTTTTAACTGTGGCTGTTTTATGTAGAGATATTCTTAGAGTGCGTGCATGTATTTGGTGATACTGTATAAGCCACTCCAATAGCCTTGCTGTTCGTCACACTTACTATTTGGATAACAGTAATATTACATAGTAGAATTGGTCACCCTTTGGATAGGGCCTTATTAGTAGCTGATAAGTAGTGGTTGGTGGCAGTGATCTCTACCTTATAGTCTGGGCAGAAGGGGGCATAGATAGCGAACCTATGCCAGCCTTCCCCAGGAGTGTCCGTGTGTTTGTATATAAATCATATCTCAAAGTGTGTGTGTCAGCTACGTGGGCAGGGACACGAAGCACTGTTTGGACAGAGAGGGTGCTGCAGGTTCTGGCTTGACCAATCAGCTGAGATCTGAACCCTATAGCTGTGTCAGTGGGAAGTCTTATTCGGGATCCGGAGAGAAAGGGAGAAACCAGCCCCAGACTGACTGTGATCTCTGAGTGCTCTTAAGGGAAATTGTGCTTTACTGTGTGTGTACTTGTTATCCTACCAATGTGGATGCCTCTCACTGGTGCTACAGGTGAGGATTGAGGCTTCTTGATTACTGGGCCAGTGCATGGGCACCACACCTTCTACCACTTGAACTCCTCATAGAACCCACTCCTTTCTCCACCATAAACCATCCTTTACCTTTCCTCTCTCTCTCTCTCTTCTGATTTCTAACTCTGAATTCTCATAAAAAATCATCTCTGTACATAAGCCTACAGTGCCTATACTTTGCAAATATTATTTATATGAATCTCATTTATACTTTGTAAATATTACTTAGACTTAGGAATCACACATCTTTTTATTTTAATTAATTGCTTATCATCATTTGCATGCTTCCATTGTTCTACTATTTTTAATTCTGTGCAATTGTCTTTGTCTTTATTTAAAAGCTTTGTATAATTGTCAATATTATGTGGAGCTTTTCTCCCTGGGCTTCCATTGGGCTATCTCGGTCATCAAACTGAAATAAATAAAATAACTTTTACAAGTAAGTTTGGACATATTTATTTTCTAATCTCTGCTTTGACTGCAAAGACATTAAGCTTAGGTTAGGAACTCAGTAGCATTTATTAAGGTTATCAGAAAAAGATAAGGTTTTAATCTTTTAGAACTGCCTCCGACATGTTCCTGTTGTAAAACTATTTTGGAGTTCTACATTTATGGTATGCAATTTTGCATTGTTTTTATTCTTTTACTCATTTATTGCTATTTATTTTAACTTAAATTTGTTTTGCTTTACATATGTTGTATTTTAAATGTGTTTTATAATGGAGTTTTAAAAGTAAACATTTAGGGCAAGTTATGAAATACTTCTTTACTATTCTCAGCTCTGACTGCAAAAGGATAAAGCTAGATGGTCTGTGGGGAGAGTAGAGGAATACCACTTATTATTTAAGGTCATCAGAAAAGGAAAAGGTTTCCAGCAATATGGTGTCCTGTTTTTATAATACTGTTGTCTCTTAAATATATTTTTACATAAGAGTTTTAAAAGTAAGTATCTAGTGCAGGTTAGGAAATACTAATTTTCTGTTCTCTGCTTTAACTGTAAAGAGATTAAGGTTAGTGGTCTGTGAGAGTAGCTGAAAACTAGCCTCTATTACTTAAGATTAGCAGAAAAGAAATACATTTTAATATTTTGGAGCTGCCACTGACCTGCTGCTTTTGTGAGACTAAGTTTCTCACCCATGCATCCACACTTTCACTGTTATGCTATTACACTCAGTGGCTCGAGTGATCCATACCTTTTGTACATTTGACTTTGGAAACTACTCCCAGTGTCATCTTGGCTGCTCAGATTAGCGAGCAATAGCAGTTCAAGCTAGGAAAGCTCTGTTGTTATACTGTTAAAAGTTCATTTAGTCTCCCTTTCATATCTTCCCATTGTTTAGTACACAGTGCAATACAAAGAGTATTAATCCATTTTTTCCCCTTTTTGAAATCACAAACATCTGGCCATGCCTATGAATCATGGATAGCCTACAAACCACATGTCAGGAATCAGATTGGGATTAGTGCATTTGTTTTACTCCTGGTGAGAGAAGAAGCACATTGACATTATTTTCTCAAGACTGCCAATCACTGGAAAACCTACAAACTGCTTCAGTTTAGGATTTGTGCTACTATTTTTGCTCCTGGTGAGAGAAGGAGCATGGAGACAGTGATTCCTGACTGTTTCTGATGGGGCAAAGTGTATGGGACTTCCTAGACTGGTCTGCATTTTGATCAATGTATGGCTCAGCACGCTTATGCTGTGCTGTTGCATGTGCTTTCCAGTGACTCTACATGACATCTACCAGTAGAAATCTGCACAGTGAATATAGTAACAGAGATAAAACAACTGGGACTGAGAACTTTAGAAAAGGGTATGAGCAAAATACATAGGAAAAATGGGAATTGTGGGAATAATGCATATAGGGCAGGAATAAGTTTTAAAAGAAGGCAGGACTTAAACAAGCTATGTAATGTCTGACTGAAAATGATTGGGTAGATTATAAGTAATTATTATGTTTGCAACTGGGAGTGTGTCAGTATGGTTTATGATATAAAATGATTGCAACTAAGATTGTGCCGGTGTGGTTTGTTTTCATTTATATAAATGTATGGTTGCTTATGTCACAAGGGATGGTTTAATAAAGATGTTTCTTGTTTAAAAATGAGGTGACAGGAAATGAAGAATTTATATAATTTTACTTAGGTTATATGATACATATCAATATATATGAAGTATAATATGTGTTAATGTTAAATTGTTAATATAATTTGATTACTTGTATAAATGTAAATTTGCCTGCATCACAAGTGATCATTCAATAAAAGTGTTTAAAAAAAGCCTAAAGACTGATAAAATGTTTGGGCAAAGACTGCTGATCAGCAAAGAGCATGTCACCTGCTTCTTAAAAAACAGCTTGGGATCATTGTTATTGTTTTGCTTTTGGTGAGAGAAGGAGCAAGGGGTCATTGATTCCTAGATAAGCGGAGCTTTGGTGAGACCAACATTAATAGCAGCCAATAGGCAAACCATCATCTTATCATTCTTGGCTAACTTACTGAATAGTTCAATTACTGAGATTTCAATGATAATAGTTTTTTTTTTCCTTCTAGTAGCAGAAGAATGTTCCTAGTCTACATGTGGGCATTACTTACTTCTGAGGTCAAATTCAAATGTCTTACTATCTGCTGGTGTGTTTATTACTTATTTTCTAAGTAATAAAGAAGGCTATTTAGCATGACACATGGCACTCTATAGACATAGGCATTTAGAGTCTTAACTTTCTTTGCACGACCTACTCCCCCTATGCGTATTGTACTTTAAATAGTCAATAGTTGAGCAAAAATACTCTGGCTTGAGTGAGGTGGCACATTGCTCTTTGTGTACAGATTTAGATTGTTTGCTTTAGACAGATTGATTTGCATAAGGTGGTACATTAGTCTTTCAGTGTTGACTTAGACTGCTTGTTTTAGCAGAGAACACCTCCAGCAAATCAAACCTCACAAGAACAACTCCCCCTCCCCTCCACAGCACATAGTAGTAAACACAAAGAAGCATGTATTTGCATGTTCTAACCATCTCTGTAGCCAGACTGGTTGAAATGGTCATCAAAAATCAATGCAGAAATTTTCTCATATTTACTGACAATCATCTACCACTTAAATCAGAAGGCATAGTGTGTGAGTGATGTAGTTTTACAATGTTATTGGAGGCAAAGCTCTCACACAAAGCCATGACAAATTACAAACATATTGCTGTGCTGCACGAAACCAAATTAAACAAAGCAGACAAAACTCAGACCAAAAATATAGACTTTCATATGCTGAGGCTCTTAAAAGTAACCTAACTAAATCATAATGGTCAACTAAAAGTAATCTAAGAAGCAAGTACCCTTAGCAACCTCACAAACACACAACACAGGCATCACACACCATAAAACACATATCTAAGAGTCGCATTAATTGAGTTCAAAAGCCCGTAAAGCAAGCCACCACATAATCCAGTGTCCTAGTCATAGATGACTCTACAATGAGGTGCACTGATGTACCTAATACTAAGCTGTGCAAGGAAAAGATCACAGCCAGTGGTCTATCAGTTGCCAGGATTCACCACATTACATTGGCATTCAGCACCAGAAATGCACGTATGGCACAACCATATTACATTTTGACATAAATGACATGAGACATACCTCCCTGGGCTGCATGGAGAGAGACATGATGGAGTTCTTGGAATATGTGTCTGAGGCTGGTATGAACCAAACCTTAAACAGCATTTTACCATTGCCACGTATAAGGCTGCAATACAGATAAAAGATTATTGCTTTTAATAATTGGCTTAACTCCTGGTGACATTTAAAGGGGGTACATGTGCATGATATGGACAGTCTGAAAAGGGGGTCTGAACAATAATGCCTTAAATTTGTATTTGTTAACAAGCAGATGGGGTCTTTACATGTTAGCTCTAATTTGGAAGCAAGAGAGGGAAAATCAAGCCAGAATGAACCATCTGCATGTGCTGGGGCTACTTGAAACAGTTGAATGATTTTATACACTTTGTTTTATAAAAAAAAAACAGTTAAAACATTTATTAAATGTTCACAGCCCCCTGTTATTGAGAGAGCACACAGAATTCAATCTAGGCAGGTAAATTATGCATACACTAGACACTTTATTTTTAGATGCCTAAACTTTAATAACAAGAAAGCTATCTTGGCCAAAGCAAGGGAACACAATACTAATTTAAAAATGGCTGCTCATCCCAGGCAAATTGTCCCAGATTACAGTGCAACCTTGTTTTCTAAATGTAAAGTCCTTGCCCCATATTTACATTGGGCATGTGAGCTGGGATTTGGGCTCATGCTGAGATTTCTTGCCATATTTCAAATAATGAAAGAATATGACATTTCAGTGTTTAGCTCCAACTGATGCTGAAGAATTTCTGAAAGAATGGGAGGTCTCTCATTACAAGAGGTTGTATACAGACTCAGTAAAACAGGTCAGTGCAATGACTGACCCCAAACAGAGGAGCAGACCATCAGGAGATACTATTAAATTCCCTACACCCAAAAAGGTAAAGGTGTAGAGGTTCAGTTATCTAAAACTGCAAACCATGCATGGGTAAAAACAAAAGTTATGTACTCACCATAACAGAGTATCTGTGTTTTCTTTTTTTGTCCTTCCTCAAGTGATGGATTTCAGATTCAACCTCAGATCCAACTTTGATTTATTCTTTATACTTTGACTCCATAACTCGAGCTCGTCCTCTTACCCATAATCCTCCTCTTCACCTGAATACCTCAGATTGAGTTTGCCCTCTAGTCAGCCTACCATCTTGCACCAGTACAATATACCCAGTAGAAAACATTCTATAACATTAAACACACTTCAGTGAGAAAGGAAGAAGGAAGGAAGACAGACATTACTCCTCAGGACAAACCAGGAGACAAAATAAAAAAAAAAAACTTCCAAAGAGGAAAGGGGCTGGCAGGAGGGAGGTTGATGAAGGAAGAAAATGGAAAACACAGATGCATTGTTATAGTGATTACATGAATTTTGTATCTGATGTCTTTTTCGTCCATTCCTCAACCAATGGGACAGAGTCCCCAACTAGAAAAGCCCTGAGTGGTCCTCAAGATATGATATTCTGGAGTACAGCAGAGTGAAATACTGCCCTATTCCTTGATAAAATGTCCAGTTTGTACTGAGCAATAAAAGTATGAGCATTGAACCAAGTAGCTACTGCATATATGTCTTCTACAGAACCTGTAAACAAGAAGGCAAATGATGTAGCCACAGATCTAGTGGAATAAGCCTTAGAAAGTTTAGGTAATATCAGTCCTTTGGTCTTATAAACAACAGGAATGCAATCCATGAGCCATTTGGCTGAAGTTACTTTTGAACTAGCATTACCAAATTTAGCTTTAGAAAAGGAAACAAATAATTCATCTGATTTTCTGTAATCGGTGGTTCTACTGAGAAAGAATCTAAGGTGTCTATGTATATCCAAAATGTGCAGCATGTATTCTATCTTGATGAAAAATTTTAGAAAGGAAACAGATAGGTTCACGCACTGATTGATAACTGTCTTTGATGCAACCTTAGATAGAAAAGAAGAGTCAGTCCGAAGGACACCTTATCTTTATGAAAAAGTAAATATGGCTGCTGGAAAGACAGTGCCTGGAGTTCTGATACTCATCTAGCTGATGCAATTGCAACTGGGAAAATGGTTTTCCATAACAATAATTTTAAGTCCACCCGGGCAGAAGGCTGAAAGAGTGACTTAGTCAGTCTGAAGGAATACTGTGAAATTCTATGGAGAACTAGCATCCTTAGTAGGTGATTGAAGTAAAGAAGTCCATTTGAGAAAGGTCTTACATAATCTCAGTGAAGCCAAGGAAGAATGGTTCTCACCTAAGTAAAATTAGAAATGACACAAGATGGACCTTAATAGTAGAATAACTATCTCCTCTACTGAGAACGGAAGTAAGGAAATCAAGAATAGCTGGAACAGGTGCTAAAAATAGACCTAGTTGCCTATGGTGAGCCCAAATGAAAATATTTTCCTTTTGCTTGTATAAATCATTCTAGTGGAATCTTTCTGGAATGAAGTAAGGATATGACAAACCACGGAAAAAAGCTTGGACTAGAAGTCTAGAAATCATGCGGTCAACTCGAGGATCCATATATCTGGATGAAGTATCCTGGATGGCTGAGATAGAAGGTTTTGTGAAGGCTCGAACTCCCAAGGAGAGTGAACTAGATGAGGCCTAAGGAAGGGAAACCACATTTGTCAAGGCCAAAATAGAGCATTGAGGATTACTTTGCTATTCTGCTGAAATGCTTTTTGAAGAAACTTGGGAATGAAAGAAGTGGAAAAAAAAGGCATAAAGGAGACCTGGGAGCCACATGAGAATCAGAGAGTCTCTCAGTGACTCCCCCTGTAGGGGATAAGGACAAAGTGAGTGGAGAAGTGAAGAGATCATAGCACAGTCAGCCCCTCTGGCAAAACATAATTTACTCCACTAAAGAATTGAGATACCATTTGTTAGGGAGTGAAATGGACCTGTGCAGCTTGTCTCCAGGCACGTTGGACTTTCCAAATATCTGCATTTTCAGTAGAAAGCGGACAGAAAAACTCACTCATTGACACTCTCATTGCTTCTCAACATAAGGGTAGGATCAGAATCCCCCTGTCTGTTGATATACCACTGACATATTGTCTGTCTGAACAGCAACCATCACAAGAGGGAGAATATCTGGAAAACCCTGCAGTGCTAATAGGACTGTTCCCATTTCTATAACATTGATGTGAAGACTGAACTCTGACTGAGACCACATGCCTTGGACTGTTTTTCCCAATAATGCCCTTTCCACCCTAATTGGGAGGCATGCATAGTCATTGTGGTCTTGGGTGTAGGAAGAATAAAATGGTGGCACTGAGAAACTACTTCTATGTGAATCCATCAGACTATGTGTTTTCTGCAAATACTTGTAATTCAGATTGCTGAGGTCAGATAGTGGCATACTATCGACCATTGAACTGTAAGCGTCCATTGCAGTACCAGCATGTAAAATCTTTCCAGATGAACTAGAACTATGCTATAGACCTGAGAAGCTGTATGATTAGCCTGGTTGGGAGTTAAGGAGGAGAAAAATGTATTCTGCTTGTCTCTACATAGTGTCTAACCTTTTCTGTGGTAAGCTTGCGATCTGATTCACCATATGCAGATGAACACCAATGAATTCCAGGACTTGAGTGGGAGATAGCTGAGATTTAGTATAGTTCACTTTCACAACCAGTCAAAGACATGGATGGAGCAAATAATCCCTGGTCTGGATTAGTAGATGCTTGGTGGTAGCAGAGAGAGAAGCCAGTCATTGAGATAAGCAACACTCAGAATCCTAGCAGTTTCAAGTGAGCTCCAACCTCTGTCATGAACTTGATGAACATCCTGGGGGCTGTGGTGAGACCAAAGGGTAGGGCCCTGAAGTGGTGGTGGTTGACTCCCAGCCGGAAGTGAAGGTATTTCTGGACAGCTTATCTATTTTGATGTGACAGCACATATACTGGAGATCTGCATAACACATCTAATCATCCTTTTTGCAAGAGAGGCAGAATGGACTGAACCATGAGCATTCAGAACTCCAAGAGTTTCAGATTGCTGACATCCAAAATTGGTTTTAGGTTTCTGGATTTCTTTGGCACTAAAAAGAATCTCAAGTCTATTCTACGTCCTTGCTGGTCTGGGGTAACCATTTAACTAAATCTTTTTGCCAGCAGCTTCTGTATTTTTGTGGCTGCTGCTGTCCTCTGACTGGGTGAAATTTTGGGAATCTTTTTGGTTCATTTGGGAGTTTGAAGGGAAAATAGTATCTAATAATGTCTGGATATTATACTGAGCACCCAGGTATCCTCAGTGATAGTTACCCAGTCTTCTGGGTGCAGACATAAGTGCCTCCCAACTGCATCCAGAGTGCGGCAGTCAGGCAACCTGGAAGGACTTCTCAGCAAAAGGGCTTCTGAAGCCTTGATGCTGTGTGCTTCCTCTGCCATGATGATGATGCATGCAATTACAATTCCTCCCTCTACCATGCGAAGGTCTGTCTCTGTAGGAGTGTTGGGAAGATCTCTGCATATTGTGGGTCCACATCTAACTCCCCTCTGGTTGCTTGAAAAATTCCTCAGAGGGGTAGAAAAATGTATCCCTATTGCAGATAATGCCTTACCACCCTTTTAGCTCCTGAAGAGAGTTTCCTGCACCTTATGGACAAACAAGGTGGATCCATCAATGGGAGTATTGATGAATAAAGTCTTGAAGGGCTCTGAAAAATCACAGAGGGACATCCAGCATGCCTTCTTACAGCAATTCCTAAAACTGTGGCTCTTAAACATCCATCTAAGGTGTGAGAAATCAGCCTTGTGCAGGCATTTGATAAGGACTGAGGTGTGGCCAGTTGCAAAGAAGCCATCTTCTAGTCCTCCATAGACCCTAAAAGGGTATTTGAAAACTCCTTGATCAATTCTATCTGAAATCTTGTGACATGTGCCAAGTAGTTCAGCAATATGAGGGCAAAGGTTGATAATGTGTAAACATGCTTACCAAGCCTGTCCAATGCCTTGGACTGTCTGTTCTGGGGATGGTCAGAAGAGCTCTGCTCAGCAAGTTCTTTCTTAGTAGCCGCCACTACCACCATACCATCCAATGGGGACCCTTGCTCCAATGGACCCTACCCTTTGGTACAACAAGGTATTTATTTGGCCTCTTGGAGATAGACTCTGTGACATCTGATCCTTCCAAACCTGGAGAGAGATAAGGTCCACCATCTCATCCACTGGAGGACTACAGACAATGTAGCTGAGCTGGCTCTGAGTGCCCCAAGAAATGCTAACTCCTCTGGGGGAGGGGTTAGAAGACCAACCTCCTTTCTGTTTCAAATGTTCTATGATTTCACCCAACAAGACATCCTAAAATGGTGACCTGAGGGACCCCTCCACTTCATCAAAGTCAGTGTCGTCAGTCAAGGATTGCTGTGAGGAATATAAGTACCTCCTGTTACAAGTATGCTTTAAAGAGGGTTCTCCAGTGGGACGCTCTAGGGAGAACTTAGAAGTGTGAGCAGAATCTTGGATATGGACTATCTATAGCCTTGACAAGGCTGGCTTTTCCAATGGATGAAAAGACTCAGGATCAGAAGACAGTTGTGCAGGGGTGGACCCAAGGGGGACAAGAATGTCTTGTCTATTGAGCTGGAAATACTTTTTTCATTACCTCAAAGGCAGAGGTCCAGGGTAAATCCAGAAGCCTCCTGGTAGGAAACAAAGCTACCTTCCCAGGATGGCTCCAGGCATTCCCATGATCCTGCCTTGATGCAGAAGTCAGAGCTGAGCAGTTCAGTGCTGAGATTCAGTACAGAAGAGACAGCTCCAAGAACACTGGAGTCAATCCCAGACTCCCGGATCTGGTGCTGACACTACGACTCCAAGATCACTCCAGATCCAATAGAGTTGGAGCTGTGTGGATCAAAGAAGGTGTCAGAATTAATAGTGGCAAAGCCTTAGGATCTGACACAGACAAACTCATGATTCTTGGATCCGAAGACTCCAAAAGCATGGGACAGATTGGAGTAGGAGTCAAAGGTTGGGGTTGGATTGCTGCTAAGCTCACATATCCAATGGAAGATAGAGACAGAATTACTCCCAACTAAATGTGGGTTTTCAGAAACTTTCTCATCTGCTTCTGTTAGGCTCCTAGCTGACCTGAGAAATGAAGTGGTTGAACATGGCCTGAACATTCATTGAAGCATATCCTGCAAAACTGTTGAGTGCCTCCTCAAAGAAATTGGCTTCAGGGAGAATCTCAGTGATCTAAACTGATGAAACTTTGACTTAACTCAAGTCAGATCAAAAGAGACAGTTGGATGTGACGTTCTCATTTTAGATGGTGTCATATCCATGGGAGCAGTTGGCACAAAAGATTTAGGTGCAGCAGAACCCAAAGTAGAAGGAAGAAAGCGATTGGAGGAACGCTTTCATGACTCTTTATCCTTATCAGTAATATCCTCTTTAGATGAGTCTGAAGATTTCTTGGAGGGTGGGAGAGCAACAGAAGATGAAGAAGTACAGGCAAGCAAGACTTTCAAGACCAGTTTGTTTCTGAACTTGACATGTACTCAATGACTGAACACGGCACCCATTTCACAATTAGTGTTAAGATTCCCTGCTCCAAGGCAATAAACACACTCAGAGTGACCGTCCAAATTTGGAATCTTGCACCCACAGGCTGAGCACCTTTTAAAACCACTTGCATTTTCAGACATGACGAAAATATAACAACAGAATATTGCTTTTTAGACGTGAAAATATAACAACAGAACCACAAGTAAGAAGAGAAATACTACCAACAATGGTAATGCTAAATTAGTGCACAGAAAACACCTACAATAGTAAAAGGAGAAGTATCAACTCTATGGCAGCAAGCAAATACAGAAAAAGGGGCAAAAGGCCTGACCAACATAGCAAAGATCAGTAATATATATATATATATATATATATATATATATATATATATATATATATATATATATATATATATATATATTAATATTTTATTAAACGTGGAAAGATAGGGGAGGAAGAGGTGACAAAAAAAGATCCACCAGGGAAACCTTTAAGTAAAGATAGCTTATCTAATTTTGAATGTCCCACTCAAGCTACAGATGGCAACATGCAAATGCTGAAGTGGCAAATGAGATCTGAGGTATTCAGGCAAAGGAAAGGATTATGGGTAAGGGATGTAGCTTGAACTATGGATCCAAGGTCTAAAGAAGTGGTCTAAGTTGATTTGAGTTTAGATTTGAAACCCATCAATTGATGAACGGATTAAAAAGACAACATCAGATCAGAGGTTATTTTCACTTCCCACTGGAAACTCTGTGGATGATACCCATCAGTCTCTGATATGGAGTTCTGTGTTCCAGAACTGTCTTTACAAGACATTCACAAGGCTGAAAAAAGTTTGTTGAGAAAACGCAATGTCTGCCGCACTATATGATGCCCATGAATTTAGACTAACTTATTTCATACATGAACCAGCATAACAGGTTTTGAAAATGCATTCTACCACATGGTTTCTCTGTTTTTTTTTCTCCTGCTTTATATCTGGTTGGAATATAACTTAAATTATAGCAATGTTTAAATACAATATGTAAGATATAAGCATGAAGGGTTGGTTGTGTTGCATTACTGTTTATGTGATATTATGCATGGAATCTCAGATGAGCATCCCAAAGCTAAGTGAAGTAGGATAAAGGCAGGGATCTCATTAATCTTGAGCCATACATGTCAGAATTTGTTGTATAAGTGCTGGTTTTATAATGTACCATATAAAATGGATGAATGAAGGACCGTGAGGGTAATCTCTCAGGAATATGTTTGATTTCTAACAATGTGTTAAGGGAATAGGGGAAGTTAAAAAATGGTCTTGCAGAAAATTTACTGTGGACATAATGCATGAGAACACTGGTGGTTTTTACCTACTATAGGGAATATGCCATGTGTAAGTCATTCCCTTGTTAGTGATGTCCTAGATGATGTAGTTAATCTGCAAGGAGACTAGGTAAACAATGGTCTTAAATGTGCAGACAATAATATTTGTTTCTGGAGGTTATGGGATTAATATTCAAAGGAGACATGCAACATTTGGAAAACTGGGTCTGTCATGCATCAGTATGGCATCTAATTCAAGATACTGGTGCTGGGATTATAGCTAGGATGCAGTTTCTGTATTTTCCCTGGCAGGTGCTCAGCCCAGCACAGCATGTTCTTGTCTTGTGTTTAACCTAAGCAGTATGTAGTGTGGCAGGGATTAACCTGACACTGAGTAATCAAGGAGATAATTGGGTAACAAGGGAGAGTATGAAGGTTAGGAAGGCTGACATCAGACAGCAAAATTTAGATAAGGATATACCTTACACAAAGAAAGGAATAAATGAAAAGGATGCACCTCATGCAGATAACTTAAAGACTAAACAAAAGTGAAATTATACAGGTTTGGATATAGAATTTCTGGTCCTTTGACCATGTCCATATCAAGGCACAGTCAACACCTGGACTAGGTTTAAATGTAATTTTAGGTTATGGTGTAAACAGATGTCTAAGATGAATGGACTAGGGATCAGTTTCAGAATACAAAAATTAGATATGGAGATTAAAATGTTGCAAAAGTCATATAATAAATTAGCATGTAGTGACCGCTTAATACTAGAGAAAATAATATATTTGAAAAAGTAAATAAGGGGATCTTAATCTGAAAATATTCAAAAGAAGGTGGGGGCAGTATAAATTTTGATAGTAGACAAAATATATTATATCCCAAAACTTTTGGCTAGAAGATGTTAAGAGAGAATGCTAAGGATTTGACCATTATGTGCCAGTTCTTTGCACATGGGTCACACTAAAGCAATTAATTCTATTTTTCTTCAAAGAACTAGGTTTGAAATTATCATTTATCTCAGGTAATGATAAGCAGATACTAGTTGCATCGGTTACTAGAATTGAGGTGCTCATGGCAATTAAGCAATTTTCTCCAGGCAAGGCCCCAGATCTGGATGGCACTACCTCAGATTTTTCCAGATATATTCAGAAGACATCAGTATACCATTATTAAATATGTAGTTTGCTACATTATTAAATATGTAGTTTGCTGATGACTGTGTAATCTGATTCACAAATCCTAGATAATTTTTGGATGAAATTTTGGAATACTTGTAAGTACTCTCAAACTGGTTGGGTCTGACAGTCAATCTTGCCTAATCAGTTTTATTTTCCCTCACTCCCTCACTCCCTAAGTCTTATTAGCATTCAACAACTGGCATAACTGTCAGTTATGGAGCGTTAACCAGGTATTTGGGTATTCAGCTTACACTTCACCCAACACTAATTCTCCATGTTAAAGAACATTAATTATTACAGCAGGTAACTACACTGATCTTATCCTGGAAGCATGAGTGGCAATCATTCCTTTCTAGGATACAAGTGATAAAAATGTTTTTGCTGCCCAAAGTTTTTTCTTCTTAAGACATTTACCACATATGACTAACATGCATGCCATAGTAACAGTTCAATGTTTTTAAATATTTATGGCAAGGCAGTAGACCTATAGCAAGAAAGAAGTTATACAACACATTATAGTTTTTTTTTTTGGACTTTCCTAATGTCTGGACATATGGAATGTCTTCTATTGCTAGGGAATATTTTAGGGCAAGCTGGTCACCTAGATTGGTCTAGTTGGAGTCTGAACTTCATCTTATATTTGAATGGCTGATCATAATTATGGTCAGATTGTGAAAAAAAAGGAACCTGGAAGGGCTTAACAGCTGGTTTGAGAAGAAAATTATTTTAAAGAACCCTGGTATGGTGAGTTTGATATTAGTATGGCTGGGCTCCAGGACATGGACTAACAAAAGATTTACGACTGATAACGGCATAATAGTTTGGAAAGCTTTGATTAGGAAAAACACAGTTTGCATCAATGCCATTTGGAAAAAAAATCTCGATTCACTCATTACAGGTCCTACAGATGAAGAATAATGATGGACCTGGCATATCATGGTAGCAATATCTCCAAATGCACTCTAGGCTGGGGAAGACAAAACTGACGGTCAGTGGGTTGATATGTTGAAGAGAAGGAGGGATTAAGATCCAGAGGAAAAGTAACTAGTATTTGATGAACAAAACATTTACACAATAGTGAAACAAATAGAGCAGGATTGATGTAAGTAAATTCAACAAAAAATGGAACCAACTGCTACATTGCCATCTCTCAGAAATAGAGTGCCATAATATGCTCATTTGGTATGCTAATAATAAATTTCTGATGTTAATACCATTTTTATTTGTTATTACATTGTTGGCATTTTACCCCTAACAGGTATAATGGTATAGATGGGATTATAAAGGTAGCTTGATGGAGGTAAACAGTGGGCAAGGCCAATTATGTACATATGTGAGAATGCAATAAAATCAAACCATCACAGGACTGGGTTATTGAAAAAAAATTGGGTCATTAGAGATATATATTAACATCTAGAGATGATATACATTTGTGGCTTTTAGGAATCCCCCCACTATGTTACCCCAAGAATAACTATGCCAGGGTTTTTTGTATTTGGTTCATTATTCAATATTACTGGCAACAATTTTTAAGCATACAATTGTATCAGATGACTGGCAAAATGTCTTTTTAAGAATGTTTCACAGCTTTAGCCATTGGTTTAATAAGTGCTTTGTTATGAAACTGTGGGAAGAATATAATTCAATGTTTTTATTTCTCACTGCTAATGACATTTAATGTTAAACATTTGGTTAAATTGTTTTGATATAAGGAATGTTCACAATGGTTAATGCATTTAAGGTACATGCTTGAATGCTGTACAGGATTACATTTGAGGGGGAGGGTGCATTTTGAAAATGATTTAAACAATGGTAACATTCCACTGGAACGTACTATGTTTGTATTCAAATAATTTGTCATGTCATATAATGACAGCTGAAGAAATTATATCCTTCATTTCAAAAAAATGTCATTTGCATATTGAAAGAAATAAAAATAGCAACCTGGGTGAAAGATAACCATAAAGCGTTCTTTAACTGTATTAGAAACCTTAAAAACAATGCCCAGCATCGTACAGATCTAATACTAAATGAAATCACATGCTCAGATCCAAAGGACACTACCAATCTACTAGCAAAGAAATTCAGTTAATATTTTACCCCCCACAACCCACAAATATTCCTGATCATATAGATGCATCTAAACCCCCCCAAAGAAATCCTCAAGGTACTATCTAATAAGCCTATAGGACCAGACAACATACCAGGCTGCCTACTGGTTAGCCTGAAACATGACTTGTCAGATTCCCTACAGAGGCTATTCAACATCAGCCTCAAAACAGGCTTTTGCAAAGAGAATGAAGGACAGCAGCAGTTGTACCCTTGTACAAAGGTAGGGCTACAATGAACTCAGGTAATTATAGACTCATAAGCCTGAGCAGCCTCATCTATAAAGCTATGGAGAGATCATTATGGAATTAATTAAATAGGATATAGGTAACTTACATATTCTCAACCCTATCCAGTTTGGATTCATCAGGGACAGCTCTTGATTACTTTATGAGGTTGGTTTCTTTGAAAAAAGTTACTGCAGTGTATGATGGCAAATCCAGTGCACACAGTATACACAGACCTCACAAAGGCATTCAATGCCAACCTGTACTCAGGTATCACAGATAAACTATCCAGGCTATATGCAGATCCAAACACAACTCATTGGATAGCAAACTGCCTCACAAATAGAACCTCTAAAATAAAGATAGACAGCTCTAATTCCTTTAAAAGAACTGTCATTAGCAGTGTAACCCAGAGTTCAGTCCTTGGGCCACTCCTCACTGGCATTTATTTCTTGGAGGTCAAAGCTAATGTTAAGGATTTGTGGCTTACCAAGTTTGCAGATGACAGCAAACTTGGCACCATCATAAGCACTCCAGAGGATGCCATGATCCTCCAAGAGAGCCTTTCCCAAGCATATACCTGGTATAAAACCCATGGGCTAAAAGTAAATGCCAAGGAGTGTGTAACTTTATCCTTTGGAAAGGATGACTCCCTTGTAACTATCACAGTGATAACACACCCTTAAAAACTGAGCCTACAGGTAGTGACCTGGGAAAACTGTTGACAATGAACTGTCGTTTGCTCACTACATATCCTCTTCTGTAAGGAGATCATTTTTGATTGCACAGCTTATATCTAAAGATATATCATCCAGGTTCAGGGATGTAATCATTCCAATGTACTCGTCACTCATTAGCCGATCATTAAGTAAAATTTGCCTTTCGGTTTTTACTTTTCCAAACATTTGTCACAATTGAAACAACCACAATGCTTCTGCAGTAAGGAAATCAAAGACCTTAATCATAAAAATATTTGGACCATTTCAAAATATTGTCCCTCTTCTCAGTATCATACAGTCTATTAGAGGTGATCTATGCCTCATATATACAATGTCAGCAGACCCTATTCCATCAGACATATTACATTTTTGCAAGTCCAGTGGTGGCTCAAGGGATGTCAAACTCTTCTGCAAAATAAATAGAACATATTGGAGGGAGATGTATGAATTACAGAGAATTCTGTTTCTGTAGAATAATTTTCCCATAAAGCAAAATACTCACCTTACTGTATTCATACATAATTTGCTTGAATGGATGGTATGGTAACTGCAAATTGACCTTCAATTTAGCAGCCTTGTCCCTCATGGTTATACAGCAACATGTAAATGTCCTAACATATCCTTGTTCTGTAAATTAAATTTCTGGGTTATTTGTACACAAACTATAAGAGTTAAAAGCTACCATGGGAATGTGAGGCTAATCACAGATCAATAGCCTAGTAAATGTCTATAAACAATGAAACTGTAATGGGCCTCAAAGCCCAGCAGTTATGATAATGAGGTAACTTAGGGTTATCATCTCTGAAGCCCTAACGTGTTGTACTAGCACCCATAATCAATGGTACCTTGCTCATCTCTACCAGTTCTCAGGCTAGGTGGTCATGTCACATTATTCTCTTGCATGCACTTTGCAAAGTCTATAGCGCCAGCTAAAAGCAATAGTGATGTTTTCTATATCACACCTTGGCTTCCCAGTTATGCATGTCATGGGATTGCCATATATCTCCACATTCTAACATGTTGATTGGACATAGCCTGAAACACCCAGGAGACAAATATCATCCTGTATGTGCTGTACAGTGATTGTCATGATCACTTACTGGATCATTATGATGGTCTTTATACAAAATTGACACTAGCTTGCCAGGGTAGTGGGTGATGCCCTGGCATTACCCACTCTGCAAAGCAGTACAAGCATCAATAGAGTTGCCTGCTAAACTGGGGGGGGGGGTAGAGGTTAGGGAGAAAGACCACACATATACTAAGCACTGTATATATGTTTTTGTCATGTCTTTTCTGGTTATTGCATGTTGTTCTCCTTATCTTCTACTGTCAGATAAACCGTCCACTGGCTAGAGGCTGTTTTACTTTATAGTGGCTGAGGAGATCACCTACAACAGGGTGGCCTGTACAAAGAGAAGCAAAAGGCTTTCCAGGCAGCAGGGGGAATGTGTAGTAAATCATCATACATGTGTACTAATGCACTGCATATTTACTCTGTTTATTTTTTTTCTCTTTTTTTCTTGACGTTCAAATGTGGTACAATGTTCAGAGCAGCAGCAGTTACCTGGGTCATCACCAGCAGACATGTCTTGAGCCTGGTCCCCTGTGCCAACCATATCTGCTTCTTTGCAGGGGAAAATGGTTACCCTGTTGAAGGTGGCCTAGCGGATGTTGAAGGTGGCCTAGCGGATCACTGGTGGTCCTCATGGCCACCTCTCATATGTGACCACTTTATTACTATTTAGTACTATGACTGTCTCTACTAACACAGCTGCATAAATTGACAATGCAGTGCTTTTTGACAGAATGCCAGTGTTGTTCTGCTCCCAATATATAATTAACCAGTACTGAATTGCTTTGCATTTAAACATATGTGAGACTTAGTGCTGCAAATTTTTGTGAATACCCCCCATTAAATTTATTGTGACTCAGGGTATGGGCAATTTCTCTACAGCTTGTTAGCATACAGGAATTTCTCACTTCATTAACTGAGCAATGGCACATAAATAAGTCTAGATTAGGAAACCTTAATATCAGTAGCAGACTGATTCACCGACATGTATATCGTTTTCCAGGTAACACTGCCTTAGAAATATTCACAAGCAAAGTTATTTAGTGGCAATATAAGCATTTTTCTTATATTGATTTAGATAATGACATGCATGTTACATTTATTTAGTTGGATTTCTATGGTAATTTTATATGTGTTTTATTAATATTTTAATATACATTTGCATTTATGCAGTGTTTTACATCTATATATTGCATCTACAATTACATATTAGATTAGTACAATTTTCTGTTTTCTGTGGCTATACAGATTGCTGGTCTTTTCTAGATATAAACTTTATTCACTTTCTGCTCATGCTTACACTGCATTTCCTGTTTGAAGAGTTTATACTTTGAATTGCATCTAAATGTTATTTTTTTACCCTCTGAAGTGCACTTTATGGTTGTTGATCAGACAATGTACATATATTTATGTAGTTTTTTACTGTGAAGTGTCACAATCATAATTTTTGTTTTAGTGCACATTTTACATTTTATGCAGATATAGCAATGCATTTGAATTGGATTGTGGGTTTCTGCTGTTAGATGTTCCCGGGATTCAGCAAAATCTGCACAGTGTGCAGGAATAGTGCAAGAGCTGCTGCAGGCAATGTAGCTGATGTGCGATCCAGGAACAAGCTCCCTGGACATGAACGAGCACTGCTGCACTATTCCTGCATGGACACAGCCCCTGTATGCTAATTAGCTCATTTGCTGGTGAAAACCATGCAAGTGAGGTGAATTAGCGATCCAGGAAGCAGGCAGGCGTCCGTGCAGGAATAGTGTAGACTGTAGAAATGTATTCAGCCAGTAGCTGGATACATTTCTGAAAACTACAAAATGGAGGCATAACAGCTCATAAAAAAGCATGTGTTATAAGGTTTAGGCATGCCAATGGTGAAATATATGGCCATAGACATAACAAATGGTTTCACAATTATAAAAAAATAACTTTTTTTTTCCCTCGATTTCAGCCATTTAAGTATAGGGCAGCCATGCACAAACGGGACCGGCCCAAAAATAAGAAAAAAAAGCTGGAAATAAGCTTTGAAACCAGAATCATCATTTTGCCATAATAGTCAATGGCATGCATAACACAACAAGACCATGGAATAGTGGTTGCTAAGGGGGAAGGCTGAGTGTCACTTTTGTAACCATGCATTAGTGGTCAGTTCTATGCAAATGAGGGGAATGATACTGAAAGACAGATTCCCCCTCAGTGCTAGCCAGCACCCAACCGTGTAGGTGCAATAACATCATGGTCTAAGCCTAAGAGCTAGATGGCCTCATGAAGGGGGAGTGTCATGACTGCTGTAAGCTTATTGGAGCACAGTGGCCCGTGTTTACCCTTAGCTAAGCACAGCTAAGGAAGGGGGTGTGTCTGAAGCTGCCTACCAGTATTTACATTGCCTAAATGGTTTTAAGCAAAAAAAAAAAAAAAAAAAGGAAATAGCAGCTCTGTTCACATCTGAGCACTGGGTTTGTGCAGGGCGCCTTGAGGCTTAAACAGGAAGGTAATGGGAAAGGAAAACAGCAGTAGGAAGGTAATCAACGAGAACTAGGTTAGCTGGCAGGTGAAATGTATCAGAATCAGCCAATTACACAGGCAGCAACCCAGCCTAGCCCAGCAAACTACTATAAATTATGCAAACATCTTTCTTTCTGTTTTTTTCCACAAACTCTACACCACCGGTGCACCGAAATGGGGAAATTTTACCTAACAAAACTAACAAAATGATAGGGGCTGCTGTCACTCTCATACATCGATATGTGGAAGAGGCTGAGGGTGGTGAGGATGAGAATGCTGATGACCAACCCACAGTGAGGAGAAGGAGAAGAGTGTAGAGACCCAGGGTAACCTACCAGGGGCTATGTGAGCTGGAGATAGTGGAGCACTATAGGGTGGACAGGGACCTCCTACAGCAAATTGTTGAGCTGTGCTGGCCACGCCTCACACACAGCACCAACAGAGGGGAACCCATCCCAGTGGATACCAAGGTATGTGTAGGTTTAAGAATACTAGCCACAGGTACCTTCCAAAGGCCAACTGGGGATAACATGAGGATCTCACAGGGTTCAGCATCCAGGGTACTACACCAGTTCCTGGATGCCATGTCAGCACATGCCGGTGAGCACATATATTTCCTCAACACTCGTGAGGTGCTGACCAGCAATATGTGTCTCTTCCACCAAATAGCAGAATAACCTGAGGTAGTGGATGCTATAGACTGCATGCACATACACATCAAAGCACCACCCGGCCAGCGGGATAGGGTCTACATATACCACAAGGGCTTCCCCTCCATCAACTGCCAGGTCATGTGCTATGCCCAGGGCATTATAATGAATGTGTGCTGGAAGCCCTGGAAGCTATCATGACTCCCGCATCTGGCATATGACGCAGTTGTACCAGAGATTTGCCAGTGGGGACATCCCATATGGCCATGTAGGGGGGAGATGCTGGTTAAGCACTGGAGCCGTGGCTGTTGGCACCCATCAGAAATGCACACACACCTGAACAGGAACTCCATAATGAGGCACACCCACAAACCAGAATCATAATAGAGCGTGTTTAGGATGCTCAAGTTATGGTTCCGGTGCCTAGACATATCTGGTGGAGCCTTGCAGTACTCTTCAGCTACACGTACACATATTTTCATTGTATGTGCCATGCTACACAATATGATCCTGCGGAAACAGCTGCAGCAGGAACAGCATGGGGGCAGGACCACACAGCACCCCACCATTGCCAAGGCCAGCATAGGCACAGACTGACTCAGAGGAGAAACAACCTGACCACAATCCTATGTAGAAATGGAGTAACATGTATGTGTGGGTTTAATAACAGTGGAGCACAGATTACCTGAGCTGGCCCAATTAGCAGGCTAGATTGTTGCACATGTACAATATACAGAGCTCTGTGTGTTAGGCTGTTGTGTGTTGTTTATTGTGTGGAAGTGGTCAGCATGTAGGCATGGAGGGTTGTGTCCTGGTGGCTCATGGCTAGTACTGTTGATGACAGGGCCATGTTCTGACAACTGCAGTGCCAAACACAATGCATCCCAGCAAGACCCAATCCATCAGTCATCCATACTCATTGTTCGGATGTAATATCTGTCACCATCTGAAAGATGGATATGCCATGAACGTGGGGCCAGACTTACAGAAGTACCCTAGACAGAGTACATAAAATGAAACTGTCAACTGCACACACCTTTGGAATTGTACCTACAGATTAGCAGCACATTAGTTGTCTGTGTGGTATGGAATACTGATGTAGTCTGGACAATCACTGGCAGACCACAAAAGGCACAGTTCTGAAGTAATGAGAAACTGCTGATGTCCCCGCACAAGCCAGCATAAGGGGAATGTCCCAGGTATATCTGTGAGTCAGCTGCAAGAAGCTTCCATATCACATATGCACTCAGCTCACCCCACCATCTGCCACAGTTTCATCACAGGTCATATTCCTGCTGTTGGGAATGAGTACAGTATGACCCCCCATGTCTGTATGGGAATACCCACAGAATGCAGCATGCTGAAGAGGTGTCCCATGCAGGTGTGTCCCTATCTGTAAGCTGCACCCTGCCAGCATCCACACCAATGGATTAATAAGGACAGGAACTATTGCCATTAACACCTCACACACCTACCCTGTCACCCAGTGGAATCCAGTGGCTTGCAGCCTGGGATTATAGGAGTGACAGAATGCACTGGCCTGCTAATGATGACCTGCATCACTACCAAATGCCCTACAGTCCTCTGTCAAATGCCTGTGCCTCACCAATACTGCCAATGTATGTTATCTCACAGGGTCCCAAATAACAACATAACACAGTCCACAGAAGACACATGCAAGGCCATGTCAACAACAATCCCAGTAGCATGCCCACCATGTCCTACTGCATGAATTGTGGACCAACCCCTACATACCACTGGGATGAAGGGACAACTATAGGGATACTTAGCAGATATTACTCGCATAATGTTAGCAAGAGGATAGAACAACAGAGCAACAGTGTAGAACAGTGTAGAAGCAAGGACGACATGCAGTGTGTGAAGTCTGAAACTCTGATGTGTGCCCATACTACCCCTGCCTGCAAACTCAGTAATGGGTGGCTACAAATCTGCTCGTAAACCACAATGTGAAGGGAAACTGACCAGATATATGAGCCCTGCCTTTGGATAACCTCTGTGAATCTGTACAACTGAGAGGTATGGCCACAGCTGGATATGGCCATTCTGTCACGTCAATAGATGTACAAGAAGGGGATCCTCAGCCACCACAGTACCAAGGTGCTGGATCATTTACACAGACCCATCAGTAAGTGTTTGCGTCTCCCCCTCCAGAATGGCATGAGTGTACAAGAATATGTAGGCTGAAGACCACAATACTGGACACAGCTTAATTCATTTTGTATTCCCCAGGAAAATTACTGTGAGCAACTAAGTATATCTGTCAGTAGTTGACATAATACACCACAGTGTCAAACATTACATATGTCTGAATATCTCTGCTTACATCAAAACCATGTAGCACAAGCAGCACAGACATAATAGTTACAGTATCTCACTATCTTTTGCCCATTGTGACTCCATACTGTCAACCTATCTACAGGTATCCTGCAGAAACAGGTTTCTAGCTGTAGGTGTAGAACACACATTCCTGCACTGGAGTATAACCTATCTGTAATGGATTCACACTTTCAATACAGAAGGTCATACTGGGCATGATCCCACACTTAGAGAAATGAAGCCCATGTCTGGCAATAACAGTGCACTATACACACCTGTCAATCGCAGATTTCTGTGCACACACACCACATTATACACCATTCATGGTTTGCACACACATCAGATAGGAATACAACCATATATCCAAGGACAACACACACACACTTTAATAGGTCAAACATACACAAACAGAGATGTGGGGAAGAGACAGAGAGAGACAGACAGTGACAAAGAGCTTCCCATCATGACGCCTGCCCCCCCCACACATCCAATTGATGATGTGCCAATGTCTATCACTGTCAACATTTGCTTCTGGTAGCCATCAGCACTATAGTGTCTGCGGTGCTTGTGATAACTGTGTAACATGACAGTACAAATCAGTACTCATCTAGTAGTTGTATACTCAGTCCTGTCAAATGTAAAGTTGTTTGTGACTGAGTATTGTGTGAGTCTTTCCAAAGGAATAGTTTATGGCCCACTTACACACACACTGCACTCTCCATTGCCTTATTTTTGCAAGCCTGCTGATGTCATTCACCTTGAAATACACCTTTGGACAAGAGCTAACCCTATAAGCTCTGTGGCGCATGCAATAACTGCATAATGCTGTAGTATAACATACTAGTTAGGTAGGAGTTCTACTCCCAGACATAGCAACTGTGAAACTCTGTGTGTGTGTCAATAAATGGTATTGAGGCCATTCACAGTCAATACACCTCCCATTGCCCTACTTTAGCAAGCCTGCTGATGTCATTCACCTTGAAATACACCTTTGGAGAAGAGCTAGCCCTATAAGCTCTGTGGCGTGTATAACTGCATAATTCTATAATGTAGCATATTAGTTAGGTAGGAGCTCTAATCCCAGACATGGCAACTGTGAAACTGTGTGTGTGTGTGTGGGGAGGTGATTAATGGTTTTGAGGCCATTCACAGCCACTACACCTCGCATTGCCCTACTTTAGCAAGCCTGCTGATGTCATTCACCTTGAAATACACCTTTGAACAACAGCTAGCCCTATAAGCTCCATGGCACGTGCAATAACTGCATAAGGCTATAGTATAATATACTAGTTAGGTAGGAGTTCTAATCCCAGACATGGCAATTGTGAAACTCTGTGTGTGTGTGTGGAGATTAATGGTTATGAGGCCATTCAGTCACTACACCTCCCACTGCCCTACTTTAGCAAGCCTGCTTATGTCATTCTCCTTGAAATACACTTTTGGAGAAGGGCTAGCCCTATAAGCTCTGTGGTGCATGCGATAACTGCATAATGCTATACTGTAATATACTAGTTAGGTAGGAGTTCTAATCCCAGACATGACAACTGTGAAGTGTGTGTGTCTTTGTGTGTTTGTGGAAATTCATGGTTTTGAGGCCATTCACAGTCGCTACACCTCCCATTGCCCTACTTTAGCAAGCCTGCTGATGTCATTCACCTTGAAATACACCTTTGGACAAGGGCTAGCCCTATAAGCTCTGCGGTGTGTGCAATAACTGTGTAATGCTATAGTGTAACATACTAGTTAGGCAGGAGTTCTAATCCCAGACATGGCAACTGTAAAAGTCTGCATGTGTGTGTGTGTGTGTGTGTGTGTGTGTGTGTGTGTGTGTGTGTGTGTGTGTGTGTGGAGATTAATGGTTTTGAGGTCATTCACAGTCTCTACATATTCCATTGCCCTACTTTAGCAAGCCTGCTGATGTCATATACCTTGAAATACACCTTTGGAGAAAGGTTAGCCCTATAAGCTCCGTGGTGCATGCCATAAATGCAGAACAATGTAGTAATAGTAATTACACAGCTATGGGTTTGAATCTCATCTGTGGCAAGTGTTTCTGTGAGTATCTCAAAGATTTTGGCCCTATTTACAGCCAGTACACATCTCAAAGCCTGCCTTTAGCAGTCCTGCAGATATCATCCACCTTACATGTACCTGTGCCAGTACACATCTCAAAGCCTGCCTTTAGCAGTCCTGCAGATATCATCCACCTTACATGTACCTGTTGCAAAGCCTAAACCATGTCAAGTCAGTGGTGCATGTGGTACATGTTTAACATAATGGTCCAAAAAGATTGCTAGATAGAGGTTTGAACCTCACCCCTGGCAAATGTAAATGTGTGCTTAGGGTAAACTTATTTTTGGGATCTCTCACCCACTACATCACCCAATACCAGTATTTACAAGGGCTGGTGATGTTCTTCACCTTAGAAGTACCTTGGGACAATGTCCATCCAATAAGCTCTGTGGCACATGCGATAAATAGTACACTGTAGTAACAATACATACCTTGGTAGGGGTTTGAATCTCAGTACTGGAAAGTATGTGTGTCTGTCATCAGTATCCTGTGTGGAAGTTGCTGTGATTGTGTAATGACAGGATGCATTTTGTGGTGGATTTTGCTAAATTATTATATTGAGGACTTAATATATGTCACAATGTCCACATTACAAGGACAACAGATGTCAAACAGCAGAGAGGGTGGTGCAGACAATCCATAGCCCTACATGTGACATTATGGGTCAGTGAACAATTTAGGCAATCCTTGTATTACTCAGAGAACACTCTCCACCCATGTGTCATACACAAACACAATTGACTAGGCAACAACCACTATACTGTTAGTTCCCTACATATTGCCCACAGATAGTAACCATGATGTGATTGCAGTGGACTACATGCCTGTTAACCACAACACTGCCACTGACATCAGAATGTACTGTGATGTGTAACATCTAATGACTGTGCGTTATCCAGCAAGTAAAAGGATATGGCACCCTTTTCCATCCCCTACAATAGGCAAATAAATGCTTAAAGTGGTCCTTTTGCTCTGTTCCCCACTGGATGCCTTCAGCAACTGTAGAGTCTGTAAATGTAACCCACAAAGTGAATACCATGCCTTATACATATGCCCTGTATGGACAGATGCCACTAACTCCACTGAATACCTGCATCATGCTGTCAATGTAGGTGGAAGCACGACCTCTGTTCCATAGCCAGGTCTTACCAGATGAGGTCAGGAATGCCACATCAGAAGATAACAATCTGTCCACACAACAAGCCCCAGAGACCTCAAGTACACTTCCACATGTCACAGAACATGCATGTAAGATGTGCACAACCCAGACACTGTCCATGTTATGGAATATAGATCACATACATGGCAAGCATTGCACAGAACTGGCCATCCACAATAGTAACCCAGATGAGTGGATGTTGAATACAATACCCACCTGTGTGAGCCAATCCAGGGAATACACCCCTGAGACACACTGAAGACCATTGTCATGTGGCCAGATACCAAGTTATTCCCTTTGCCTAGCCTTGTACAGCCTTCAGGCACAGTCACCTACTTCACACCTGTAAAGCAATGAACCCATGCATCTCAGTACTAGTAAGAGTGTGTGTATGTGTGTGTGTGTGTGTGTGTGTGTGTGTGTGTGTGTGTGTGTGTGTGTGTGTGTGTGCGTGTGTGGACATTAATGATTTTGAAGTCATTCACACTCACTACACCTCTCATTGCCTAATGATGTCAGTCACCTTCAAATAACCCTTTGGCCACATTTCAGCCAGATAATCCCTGTGGCGCATGTGATAACTGCTTAATACTATAGTGTAGCAAACTAGTTAGGTAGGAGTTCTAATCTTGACCCTGGCAACTGTGATAATGTGTGTGATTCCCTGAGAGAGTGTGGGTGTGTCTTCCTTGACACCTGCTTTCCTGGACAGTCACATCTAGTACACTTCCCTTATCCCTCCTTTATCACTGTTGCTGATGTCACTCACCATCAAAGATACCTTTGGACAGCTCTCCAACATGTAAGCTCTGTGGTATGTGCAATAACTGCATAACAATGTAATAGCAATACATAATCAGACAGGGGTTTGAAATGCAATACTGGTAAGGGTGTGTTTGTGTGTGTGTGTCATCAGTGCCCTGTGTGGGTGTTGGGGTGATTGTGTAATGAAAGGATACATTGCAGTGTGGATTTTGCTACATCATTATATCGAGGAGCTACATGTCACATTGTTGACATTACAAGGCCAACATTTTCCAAACACTGTAGAGATTGTTTTAGACAATCCTCAGCCATAAATGTGTACATCCATGTGCAATTACCATCTGACAGTATGGATTAATAGACAATATAGGCAACCGTCATAATGCCCAGATACCACTCTCCACCCATGGATCATACACAAACACGCTTGGCTCTTACTCTCCTACTCCCTTCCTTTCTTACTTTCTCTCTCTCTCTCTCTCTCTCTCTCTCTCTTTCTCTCTCTCTAACTCCCTCTCTGGTGGATGTGGAAAAGTACATCTGCTTTGGTTAGGTATAGCTTGAGTTTTGTAAGTGATGCTCATGATCCGCTGATGGCCTGTGTATGAATTGCAGTCCCCCACTTGCTAACTGCATGTGGAACAGCTGTGCTATCATTCCTATAGCCAACTGAATGGAAACAGACTCCTATAACTAAGCACTTCATGTGGGTGTTGGCCCTTTTCCTTCACTGTGAGCAGGACTTCATGTGGGTGTTTAACAAACAGCATCACAGAGGGTAGTTGGAAATACCTCTTACAACATACACTGTGGAGACAGGCCAACAAACAGGAGGGGGATGTTCCAGACATGGGGACAGAATGTAAGTATTGCTCTTCGACTGGCCAGACTTTGGAGTCTTACATGTGTTGTGTTGCTCACACAATTCCTATCTTTAGAAATCCAGAAGCATACTCTGATGATTGCAGTCAGTACATGGTGACATCCATGTGAGTCACTGACTTATATTTGAGGACAAAACCTGGACATTCTGTTGTAGTCTGTACAGAAGTGAGGTCTGTGTACATATGGTGATTGTTGACAGAGTGTGTATTGTGAATATGTAACTTGGCCTGTGTACAGACTGTGGTAGATGTTATTGTTCTTGGTCCTGTTCTATCTGATGTTGCATGCTGCTCCAGTGTATGGTACCCAATTGGTGTACATGTTTGTAGGGCCAGACCGACACATGTCCCATACCACAGTCAGACAACAGACTACACTGTGTATTGGCCAAGTATATGTAGGGTCAGTGTGTGAGTGGCACATATGAGTATGGTGTTGTTCACACAGTCCATATACTGTAATATTAATTAGGCTTACCATATGTGACTGTGGCTGTGTTCAGATTGGTTGTGGCTATGCACTTTCACACTGGTGTCTGTTACTCTGTTCTGTTACATGCCTGTAGTTCCTGCTATATTTGCAAGTACATGTGTATTCCCCCATAAGAAATGTAGGCCAGTATTGTGACAGTCTGCCTGTAGTTTGCACAGTGCTTTGTGGCATGCCTAACAGCTCAGTGTATTTACCTAGTGTGATGTTATGTCCAGATATTTGTCAGATGTACTCTTGCCGGGCCACCATAACTGTTGTGTAGTTCTGACAAAGCAGTGGGATGCTGTATAGCTCTATGTCACTAACTAGTGGGTAGCATGTGGGCTTGTGACCTCCAGTTAATATGTGTCAAGACAGACAGGAGTATGTGGCTGCATAAATGGTGTGAGCTTATGTATCCCAGTATTTTCATGATATCCCACTTTACATGGCTGTAAACATCCACTTTGTCAGGCTTGGTCCATACGTCTTGCACTAGGGAGTTCTGTGGATACCTCTGGACTGACCAGAGTGTGTTAGACTGTCCACATTTATTAGTCATATCTCTGCTGTATTCCACAGGATCATTACTGTGATTTGTGTGGCACTGCACTATGATCTCATGATGTCTATCAGTAACTGATGGCATACATGTCAGTATCAGATGTGACTACCCACACATTTCTGTTCAGACAACCCCTGTTACTGTAGCAACATTCTACATTTATACCTGCAATACTTACATGACATCCCCTTGCACTAAGAGGTTGTGACTATTGGTGCTGAGGTATGACTCCACTACATGTTATGGACATATGCTATACATATATGTATATATATATATATATTTATATATATAAAAAACAATCTGTATATATATATATATATATATATATATATATATATATATATATATATATATATACATAGGTTCATAGGTAGGTATTAGGCTACTGGCCCAAGGGCCTAATTAAGCCTAGCCAACAAGGTTCTCTGGTTTATGCCTCCCAAGAAAGTTAATTTCCTGTGCCCCTGTCGAGCAGAGCCACAGAGGTGATCCCCGGGGTGTACTTCCTATTTCCCATCCACTCAAGATTTTTCTTGACGAGTGCTAATGAGGAACTTTGCTTGACATAGATGGGTAGCTTGTTCCAGAGTATAGGAAGTCTCTGGGACAGGACAATATCCCTCCAGCATGTCCTGTTTATTGTGATGACAAGGTTTAGATCCCTAGAGTGTGTAGCTTGGAGGGACTGGGATTTCTTTAGATGTAGCATGTCCAACAGCTCTGGGTTTAACATAGCTTTATATGTTAGGCAGAGATTCCTCAGAGTAGGAATTATGCTACAGAGTAAAGCTGGAGTTTTTTGAGACGGTCAGTGTAGGGCATCTGTTTGAGGCCAGTAATCCACTTTGTGAGGTACTTCTGTGGCCTTTCCAATTGCTGCAGATGTCTTGTGAGGTACATTCCAAAAGGGGCATTGTCCTCTATAATGGGTCTAATGAGTGCCGAATAGAGGGGAACAATGACCTCTTTTTTCCTGGATGAGAACCCTTTTGTGATGAGATGTGTCACATAGAAGGATTTCCTAACTACTGTGGAGATGTGATTATCAAAGGAGTGACTACTGTCCATCTGGGTTCCAAGGTCTCTTATCACACATCCGTCAATAAGTAGACTGCTGTTTATGTGGTAGTTCATGGGTACAGAGTTTTTACCAAAGGGGATGACAATAAATTTTTGGCATAATCTTGAGGCCATGCCTCTGACACCAGGCATCTGTCTCAGTGAGGGCCTTCTGTAGAATGTCCACATCATTTGGGGACTTGACTATGGCTCCTAGTTTGCAGTCATCTGTGAACTTCATTATTCAGAGGCCTTCTGTGTTAGCCTGTACTTCAGAGAAGTAAATACCAAACAAGAGAGGTCCCAGGACTGAACCCTGTGGTACTCCACTTGTCACTGGTTTGAAGTCAGATTTGGAGTCTGCAACTTTTACAGTGTAGGTTCTGTCAGTGAGCCAGTTGGCAACCCATCTTGTGATGTAAGGATTTATACCTGGTTTAGTGAGTTTAGCTATAATTGCAGAATGGGGGAAGGTGTCGAAAGCCTTGGCAAGGTCAAGATAGTCTGTGTGAACCACCTTACCCTCATCTATGGCTTCGGTGACTACCTCAAAGAAGTCGATCAGGTTCAGAAGGCATGATCTGCTTTTCACAAACCTGAACTGTGTGGGGTCCAGAGTTTGAAGGCTACCAATGTCTCTGTTTATGAGTTCCATGATGATACATTCCATGGCCTCGCAGACCAGGATCATCAGGCTAATAGGGCAATAGTTCCCAGGATCATTGGTGGCTGCCCCTTTGTGAAGTGGGATAACTGTTGCTGGGTGCCATTCAGTGGGCACAAAGACTGACGTGAGACTATGTTTGAACATGGTGCTTAACTGGGGAGCCGGTTTGTTTTGAAGTTTGTGTAAAACACAGCCTGTGATGTTGTTCAGTCACATGGATGCTGTGTTTTTCGTATTAGACAGTGTAGCTTTTACCTGCATAGATGTGATTACAGGAATTGTGCATTCTTCCTGTATAGATATAGGCTCTTTAGGGGGTGAGATGGGGTTAAAGATAGCACTGAACCTATCATCCAGGATGTTGGCAATATCAGTTGTTTCTGTTATTTTAATGTCATTGTGCTGTAACTCAGTGCAGCTCTGGGTATTGCCATTGAGATTCTTGACATAGCTATAGAATGCTTTGTGGTTGCCCTTAGAATCAGTGGCAATTTTGTTTTCGTAGCTAGCTTTGGAGGATCTTATAAGGGATCTCAGCTTCTTACTGAGGCTGACCAGGGAGCTCCTCCACTCATGGGATTTTACTCTCTTTTGCAACAGTTTCTTCCTTCTGTTGTAGAGTTTGTTTATGGCAGGGGACCACCAGATTGGCTTCCTTTTTTTGGAGGATAGTGTCTTGGTTCTGTTTGGGATAGCATGATCCATGCACTTGTGTAAACGCTTATAGAGTGCATTTGTGTAGGATTCAGCAGTCGTAACTGTATTGTCCATCTGCATGGGTGTCATTAAGTTTGCCACTTCTGTCTTAAGAAGCATGAAGTTGGCCTTGGAGAAATTTTTTATCATGGTTTCCTTAATGGTGGGTGGGGACAGGATGCACATATCTAAGGTGATTAGCTTATGGTCGTATATGACCAAGAAGGAGTTGATTTCAGGTGTGGAACACAAGTCACTCATGTTGGTAAGGACTAGGTCTAGGATATTGTTGGCCCTGGTGGAGGTATGGATAAGTTGATCCAGGGCATTGGAATTTATAAATTCCACAAAGTGATGAGTGAAGGAGTTGCTACATGAGTAGTTTTCCCAGTTAATGGTGGGATAGTTGAAATCGTCCATTATTAGGGTGTTTGGTTGAACCCTAATATTTTCCAGTATATTAAGAAAAGAGGAGTGGGAATCCTGGGGCATGGTGGGGGATCTGTAGCAAGCTACAGTTTGTATTGCAGTTTTGCCCAGAGTTAGTTGTACTTGGATAACCTCGGATGCATTATGATGAGCAACTAGCCTGGAGGTGGGGATATCATTAATGAATATGGACACACTTCCACCTTTGGTGTTCTGGTCCAGGTTAAATGGCTGAAAAGTGTGGTATGAGTTATAGCCTGGTAATGCAGGGGTGCTCTCTAGAGCCTTGAACCAGGTCTCAGTCACTGCACAGATATCGATGTTCTCCATTTTAAGGAGTGCCTCGAGTGAGTGCATTTTGAGATTTAGGCTTCTAGCATTGAGTAGCATTACTCTCAGTTTTTGCTTGCCTGTTCCTGTTATGGTGGTGAATTTGTCATTTGAATCTTGCCTAAAAAAGGCACTATAGGGGCAGCAAGAGCCTTAGCCAGTGTCCGGAAACCCAGGGGTGACAGGTGCAGGCCATCTCTGGCAAAGCATCGTGGTCTGTCTACCATGTCGTCCCAGGCAGACAGATAGTGGATCCCCTTAGAATGACACAAGAAGCTTAGCCAATTGTTGAAGTCAATCATTTTGTCCTTGCACTGCGGTATCATTCTGGGCGACGGCAGGATGCAACTCAGGGCTAGGGTCATAGCTGCCTGGGCTACAAGAGCAGAGTGCTCTTCCATGTCTCTTTTCATGTAGTCCAGGGAGGTACGTCTCAGGTCGATCACACCAACATGGACAATGACAGAGTTATATTTGTACCTGTAGTGGAGTGACCTGAGTGCATGGGTAATGTGGCGGATCTTGGCACCTGACAGGAAGCTGAAAGTAACCTTCTCCTTGTTTAGCCTGGTGAGTGGCACATCAGTGTGCCTGACTATAAAGTCGCATATGACTAGTGTGTTGGGTACGTTAGTTTACCTTATGGGATGTGGTTTATTGGCACACAGAGTCTGTGGTCTATGTGTCATTTGGGTTGTGTTGGGGGGGTGGAGGTTGCTTGCATTTCTGCTTTGGAGGTCTCTCTTGCTTGAGCAAGTTATTATTGAGAGCCTCTGCAAATGTTTTTGTGTTTCTATGTGTAGATTTTTGTGAAGTAGGTTTAGTGGGACTATGTGATTAGTGTGGTGTGGTGCAATTGTTTACCTTATCCTCTTGACTGTCAAGTTCAGTCTTGGTTGGAGAGAGCTTTACCTCCAGTTTGGCTAGATAAGTGCATCTCTCAAAGGTTGTGGTGTTGGCTGGTAGGAGGAGAGGGTTGTCTGTGTACATGAGGCAATTGCTGCATTGCCTAAAGATGCCCAGATTCATCAGATAAACAGGAGAGAACACTGGTAGCTGACGCATGGACACGCCTGAATAAAAGACTATTTTCTTCTGCACAAGCGAGGCAAGTGAGTATAAGAGCTGTTTTTCTCTAAGCAAGTGAGTAAAGTAAGTACAAAAACTGTTTTCATCTAGGTAAAGAGGAAGGTTGAGTGTTGTAGCAATTTGTAGTTTATTTATAGCTAACAACAAGTTCTGAACAAGTGCTGAGCATGAATAAGCAAATTCAAGTGCTAAAACTAAGAATCTGTACCTGGATCTTGTGGTAGATAGGCTACCTAGTGCTTACCACTTCCACTGTTAAATTAGAATGCTTCCCTCCAGCAGAGAAAGACTTGGGGGTCTCAGAAGATTACAAACAGTCCTGGATACAGCAAATATGTATCTGGATTAGACTAGTTACAGGAAAGGTGAGAAACAAGTGCAAACACGGACTTTTAAACCAGAAAGTTGAAATAGATGGAAAAACTGCCAAACGGCCATAAACTACAATTTCTGGGCCACAAACCACTCTTGTGGTAGATACGCTACCTAGTGCTTACCACTCCCACCGATAAGCTAGAAGGTTTCCCTCCAACACAGAAAGGCTTGGGGGCTCAGAAGCATGCAAACAGTTCTTGATACAGCAAATATGTGGTATATATACATACAGACACACACACATATATATATATATATATATATATATATATGTGTGTGTGTGTGTATATATATATATATATATATATATATATATATATATATATATATATATACACATATACATATTTACAGATACACTTATATATAAATATATATATATAAATCAATTTACAGATGTTTATAAAACATATATAAATATATATGTGTATGTACATGTATACATATATATATATATATATATATATATATATATATATATATATATATATATATATATATATATATATATATATAAATATATCCACATCCTTGTTATATGTAAACATGAGTGATGTATATACCTTCTTAGACATATCCCACCATATTAATCTGATATGTGTTTGTATAGCTATAACAACATACTGATTCAACACTATTTTCACTAACAAGTAATATGCAATTGTAGAAGTCAAAGCAGTTTTTCACTACTATTCAGTATGTGTACTGACAGATATATTGGAAAAACAACAAACGATTTAACGGCTGTGATGGCTTAGTGGTTAACTGTTTGACTACAGTGTACAGGGTCCTGGGTTCAAGACCTGTATGGGCTGTTTATTTTTGATTGGCAGAACAAGGACTCTTGGATACAGAGTGGTTAAGGCAGTTCTGAGCAGCTTTAAGTGTGTTTGCCTGAAGCTAAGCACTGCTAACATATGGTTAAATGAATAAGCTCTTACACCGTGTAGGCTTCGCTTACCAGTGCGCAAATCAGCTTAGAATTTACATTTAAGCAACGGTTACACCTGTTAAGCATAGCTTAGCCTTAGTAACCAGTAATCACATTCCAGTCTGATAAAATAGCAGGGTAATGACATCTTTAATAAATGTATTAATTCCATGTACATAACATTTTTCTATGTGCCCTCATTACAATAGCAAGGAGTGTGAGTATACTGGCTGGGATACCTGAGTGTATATGGGTAGTAAAACAATATTTTCCTTTTGTATGTTTTTCATGCATGGGTAGTATCCCAGGTTATATGCAGTCACACTGGCATGTAGTGTATCATTACATTACTACTGTTAACAGTGCTTTCCCAAGTAAGAGTAGATTGCAGATTGTAGCACTGGAACCAAACACTCCTGCATGCAAAGATGGACTCTGAGTCCTGACTATCATGTTCTTGGTATGTAAGCTGTGTGTCATTAAGTATTTGCTACTGGATATTGATCTGAAATGTGAATATTAACTGTAAACTACTGTGTGCCTAGGACATGTCATTGAGGGCTGCTGTCATGCAGTAATGGCATACCTATCAGTCAGACATTTGTCTATCAAAACATTCATTCTAATGCATAACCAGTTGGCTAGCTGATGTCTGTCTGTCCTCTGTACAGATGTGCAAATGTCAGGTATACATCTTTGCTGCTTACAGGCAATCTATGCTTGACTGACACTGACATGTCTGCCCAGCTGTGTTATGACTGCCACAGCTAGGAAACCCCACCCTGTATGCATCACATGCCATGGATACCTCAACTACAGTACCACAGTCAGCAGAACATGCTTGGTCACAGGTCTCCAAGACTGACACTGACCATGTTATGTAATATATGTTGCATACATGTCAGTTGGAGCACCTCACTGGCCCTCTGCAAGAGGCAACCAGATGACTGGATGTTACATTTAACTGTCGCCCTGAGGATCACTCACATGGCATCAGTTGACAGATGGCCTGCTGACAAATGGCAGGTGGCATGATACCACTGTACCCACCTCCCCTACTCTTCTCATCTCTCCATGGACAATATCCTGGTACGCACCTAGGAACATATGCACCTATGGACCCCAGTACTGACAAATGTGTCAGTGTGCATTACTGAGAATAACAGTGTTTGTGTGTTTGTAAACCTGTAGTTGATACTAACTGAGGGTCTTTTCACCCACTACACCCCTCCATTGCCATAGTTAGAAATGGCTGCTGCTGTAATGGACATTACATGTACCTTGTTACACTCTTCACCCTATGGGCTACCTGAAGCTTGTAGTACCAGTACAACATTGTTGTACAAATGGGTAGATAGGCATGGGTTACCCTCCGAGTCCTGGCAAGTGTGCGCATGTGTCCAAGTGTGTATTTGTAGGCTACAGCATTCTAAGGTCACATTCTCCAAATACAATACACCTTGCCATACAGTATAAGGGATTGTGATGTTGCTGACAGTAGGAGAGCCATGACAAACCATCACCTTACTATCCCTGTGGCATGTGCAATATATGCATATCCCTGTAGTAGCACTTTTGAGATAGACAAGTGGTTGTATTGCAGTCCTGCTCAATGTGTGATTGTGGGTATGTTAAAGTATTATCATGAGGTTTCAGTGAGTAAAATATCCAATGTGGGGTGTGTGTGTGCTAGGTATACTGTCTTTACACCATGGCACCCCCAGTACATGTCCCAAGGTCCACTGTATGGGGACCCCTGTCACCATCAACCATACAGGCAACTGATTACACTATCCATACCAATGATGCATGTGCTATGTACAAATTATCTGTAACAGAATGGACTCACTGACAAGGTAGTTATCACTGATAAACCCAGGTGTCTCAGATTTGTCTAGGACTTTTATGTGTTTATCAGTGTGTATATGACAGAGTATATCACACTATGTATTGTTCATAAACAACCAGTACATTCCCCATTACCATACTGTACAAGGCCTGGTGATGTTCTTCAGTTAACAAGAAACCTAGGATATACCTCATCCTAAAAACTGTGTGGTGTGTGCAATTAAGGCCACACACATTAGTAGCAATAAGTACCTAGGTAGGGGTTCTACTCTCAGTGTTGCCAAGTAAGAGTGTGTGTGTATGTGAAGGGATCTACTTCAGTTTCCAGAAAATACATGTCCCAGGCGGTCATCTGTCCGAGAAGTGACTGGCAAATGCTAACATTTCAAAGGTATCATCTTGTGGAAATGAATTCCATCAAAACTAGTAGTAGATGTGTAAATGCCCTCTCCCCCACTGTATAGTTGTACAGCAGTACTGGGGTTGTTATATATATAGTTGGGTGTGGATCTTGTGGATACAGCCACCATCACTGGGGTTATTGTTATGTGTTTCCTCCCACTTAGTCGGTTGTAATACTGTACAGTTTATGTTAACAGGTTAAGTGGTTGTCAATCAAACTATCTGTGGTTCTAGACCACCCCACATCCTCCAAAGGGTAGGGCTGTGCCACCCACCACAGCACACCTATGATTACCAAGTCAAGGATTGCACTACATTGGGGAAGGGGACATATACCCTGCCAGTACCATCATCAATGACATTAAACTTGCAGACTGATTATTTACTGATGTGATGTTGTGCTATTTTGTCTTGGTGGAATTACATAGGCTAGAATGGGTTCACTGCAAAAGTACACACATCCATGTATACAGTATTCTCTGTGTATTGCATCAACACCAAAGCCTCTGTGTTTGTGTGTGTGTGTGTGTGTGTGTGTGTGTGTGTGTGTGTGTGTGTGTGTGTGTGTGTGTGTGTGTGTGTGTGTGTTATACACATACATGTGGCGTCTATTACCTAGTACACTTACCATTGTCCACTGTAGAAGGGCTGCTGACATCAGCCACCATGCACTAACCTGTATACACCCTTCAGAACTATCAGCCATGTGGCACATGCAGTAACTGTTATACAGACCTGTTACTTGTGTTCAGCTGTACCCAGGATATGGCACAGTCAAGGTTTCACCACAGTGCCATACCCCTTGTAAGAAACAACAGCAGACCAACATCCTGCTGACACATAGATACTGCAAAACAAACTGAATACATTATGGAGACCGCAGTCAGTCAGTGTTAATAACAGCTATAATGCATCATGGCTGGACAACTACACATCCTGACATGTAAGCATTAAACTTTACTGCTGAAAACATGTTACACAGCATTACATTGGTACACCTTAGTACATTCACCATGTGCATCAGAACCATATTAGTCTGTCCCTGCATCGATGTTATTGATGACAGGGATGAGGCACAGGTATCATCATATGCACAGGGTGTGCTGTGGGTTTGCCTGAGACCTAGGCTGAGCCATTTGGTTGACATCATGTGTGTGTGTGTTACGGAGTTTCATTATTAATTGGGCTGTGCAGCTGTGGAGTGCATAGGTATGGGGTTGTTCTAGCTGTGTTGGTGATGTGTGTGTGCATGCATGCATACAGTTCTGCCATGTGGCTGCCCTATACAGGGGTTTGTTGGACAACTGCAGACCATACATGGCAGGGTGTGCAGTTCACCGTCTCTGGCCACAGACATGAGAACTGTGCCTGTCAGGGATTCCATGGGCACTGCCAGGTACAAGGCCAGATGTGGTACTCTTCTCTGATGATGACAAATGTCTGCTGGATCTGGGTCCCCCTTGGGAATGGCCAGGGCCACATGCATGTGGCCTGCTATGTTGTGGTGCAAACAGCACCCCCCTGCAGTGCTGGTGCTGGTACTGCCACTAGGGCATGGTTGTGACTTGTTGCATGTCCATATAGACCTCCAGCTGTTGCTGTTGCTGACCAAGTTTCACATGGCTGTCACCCTATTCCCACCATATGCTCAAGCACAGACACTGCACTGTTGAGGATTCCCACCATCTCCCCTAACCGTCTATCTAGGACTTCTGCAAAATAATGGTGTGCACCTGCAAGATCATGGATGTTGTCAATAACAACAAAATGAGTAGCCCTCTAGAGCCTCATACCCTGTCTGGTATAATGTTCCAAATGTGCCTGTGCCTCCATGACAGCCTGAAACATGCATCTGGTGAGACCTGCTGTGGCACTTCTGCCAGAGGCATGATGACCAGCAGCCCTCCTATGAGCAACCCTGTACATCTGCCTGTGCTGTACCTCACTGGTCATCCACTACGGCTGCTGTGCCCAGATACACTTGCCATACTCACCACACTGTCCTGTCCCATGCCACCACCTGCCAACTGTCCCTCATCTATGGCCAGTGGTGATGGGGTATGTATAGGCAATGTGACTGCATGCGAGGATGGGGTGGATAACAGTGGGATGTCAACAGAAGGCACAGATTCAACCCCTGACAACCCTGCCTGTGCCTCACCATACCTATCACTATTGCCAGAGTCTGTATGGACAATAACATCAGCTTGCCTGCAGGAGGGACCCTGACCCACCTCACCACTTGTGAAGGGAAAACAAGAAACACATTTTAAGACCTGTACATCATTGCTTAACTGTACACACACACACATGCACACACACACACACACACACACACACACACACACACACACACACACACACACACACACACACTTACAGGTGAGGTTTCACAAAGATATTACACACAGACCTCTCATTACCCACCTGTCAACATGCATGACATATGGCACTGAACAGTATGCACTGTAGCTATAGTCAATCCTTGTTGCCAACATTATTCATCTCTGTGATGCATGAGTTGTGTTAGTAGGTGATGCTCCTTCCCCTTGAACACACTGCACCCATGTACGCAGTATTGCTGTGCATCTGTTCAGCACCCTGGCATGTACTGTGCACCATACCTCACGGGTGTACATGCCATTGCTGAATGTGTATATGTGTGTTAGTTATGTTTGCTCTGTTGCTCACAGCCCCTATGTGTTTTTACGACACATACCTGGGATGATATGAGGACAGATGTCAGTAGTGAATGCCTGATGTCTAATTTGCAGATATCATCATCAGCAGTGCAAGTATGAGCAATAAAATAGAATTACACTGATGACCTTCAAAGCTTACTGTGGCTATGAGGAGTGTACGCACCCTTATTGACATGCCACCCACTTCCCTGACATGCCATGGGGCCACACTACTGCATATGTTAACATTACACAAACCTGATATGTGACATATGACCTGTGCAATCAAATGTAATATCAGACAAATGTGTTAGTTGTGCAGATGCTGATTGAGATGCATACAATATGTGGGTGCCTAAGTGTGCACACACTTAACATGATGGTTGGTTGCATTAACTGTTAAGTGTACTAAAGCAGTCATTATTCCTGGAAGGGGTATACTAGCATGGCCCATCTGCACTTGCCAGTATTTGGTCACTCCACCCTACAAATGTCAACCAAGTCTGCCAGATTGCAAGGTCAACTCGTGCACAGCCTTTGGAGGTCACACAGTGCCTTCACTATTGCTGTGGAGTCAGGGTTATGTCTGCCACAATTCATGCAGATACAGCCATTCTTAGTGAGCTTTGGATGCCTGCTTCAGTTCACTGTTGTGTTTCAGGATGACACCCCTCCCCATCCTCAGCCTTTTTGCAGATGCTTGACAACTATAGGCCACACATGAGTGCCATTTTGCAATGTCCCAAATTCAGAATTCCATATGTACCAGCTTAATTCCTGTTAATAAATGGCAAACATACAGGTGTACACTGGCACCAGCAAGGTACAGATGGGGAGGGTGGGCCTGAGGTGTAGTGAGGTGTTGCTTGTGCAGCACATGTATCGTTATCAATACTGTGTGTAGGTTTCGGACTTGGTCTTGGTACACCATTACACATTGCAGCACATGCTTTTGGGGGACTTTTGATGTTATGCATATGCTATCTGTAGACAGCCCTGGATGATGTTTCCTGTGGAACAACTTTCCCATCTGATTCCCCTATCCCATAGGCCACACTTATGCAGTGTCCAGGTGATTTTCAACACAGGTACTGCACAGCCAGTACTTGCTAGACATTCCTGCAACTCCCTCAGTGTTGCAGCATGTTTCTTGGCAGCCTCCATGACCAGTTTGCAACATGTGTCGTCATCTGTCTTGGATGGCCATCTGTTTATTTTCTACATATATGTTGTGCCATACTTCCTCGTCACATACATCACTGTCTGCACTGTTTGCCATAGTATATGCATTGGTGAGGTACAGCTACATCTCCCACTCCTGAGTGCTACCTGTTGGATATGGGATCCATTCCATGGTGTGTGAGATGTGTGCAAGCCACGGCTGCCTCTGTTGCAGGTGACTGGGCAAATGTCATGGAAATACGTCTTGGACAGCAGACCATTTCTTGGTGTGGCATTGAGGACCTGTACTCGATGGAAGGTGCATACTTATGAAGAGTGAATGCGGTCAGTACCTCAAAAGCTGCTACCACAATATGATAATTGGAGTGTGTGCACACATATGGTTCCAGTGTTTGTTAAGGTATGTATTCCCCATATTTGCTGTCCTAACATAGGATTCCATATTACACATTCATTGCTCATATTAGGATCACATTACAGGTTGTAAGGGTTGTGGAATGTGGGATTGTGATATGCCATTGCGTAGATCTGTAACAGTTGCCATTGTAATAGTGGTATATACACTGTTGTAGCCACTGTATAAGGGTAATGTTTCAGAAATGTTCCAAATGTGGGCCATTTGTCCCATCATTATGTTCATCTCTGTGCACACATCTTGCAATGACAGGTTGCTAGTTATATTGCAGGACTATTTAATACCCTTCAGATATGCCACCATGGTGACCACTGTGATTGAGTGCAGTTAAAAGCAATAATAAGTGAACATGTACAGCATGCATTATGGGTAGGTGTGTTAAATGTGTGCATACTGGCAGACCTGAACAAAAAACACCATACTCACCAGATACAAGCTGCTGCCTCAGAGGTATATCAGAGGTTCCTACATAGTTGTGTGAGAGATGTGATGTCAGTAGCCACACCTGTGGCATTGGTACAGGGTGGGAGCAGCATTTCAGTACAACAGTACAAACCACAATACTACAGATTATGCACATCTGTTCATTACTACACTGCAGCAACAGACTATATATGTTCTATCTGACATATGCATGATGAAACGCTACAGATGCAGATGGATAAGCAACATAGTTTTACTGATGTGCCCTGTGGCCTTACCTGCAAGCTCCTCGTCCATTGTGTGGGTAGCACCCACCTCCGCAATGCTGTCAGCTGGTTCTTGGCTTGGCTGGTGGGCAGGTGCCCCAAGGCTGGCAAGGAGCTCCTCAGCATGTGTCAGGGGGGGCTGAATGGCATGACCCCCACCTGTGGCTAGCTGGTCCCTCCTAACTGCAGCAGCACACTGAAGGGCATGGTGGATAAGGTCAGTGCAGTGATGTCGGACCTGCTTATAACTGCGGTTATGCAGACCAACATCGTTTACCCTGTGGACAAGCTCATTTCACAGGGCAGTCCTCTCCTGCAGATCATGGGTTGTACAGCCAAAGAGGGTTTGGTGGTGCTGCACCAGGTAGATAATGATAACATAATTTTCCTAGGGGGAATACACTGGAAGGCACTCTCTAGATATGGTACCTGAAAGACACAGAGGAAAAAAGGTCTGAGGACCTTATACTGCAAGGATATAATAGTTGTTATTTGACATATCTAGCCCCCCCCCCCACCATATTTGCAACAATAATCTGAACACACAACTCAATGGGTATGTTTACACCAAACCTACTGTTGGGACATGTATCGTATTGTACGACAAATACTGAAATGTGTTTCTAGTCATGTTCATGTTGAAACACTATCATTGGTGGCCTGTTGCTACCAATGTCACCTGCATGCCATTGTAAGGGCCACTATGGCTCCATATGTGCATGTGTTCTGTTTATGTGACTGCTCCATATATGATGTTTTGTGTTAATGGGGATATCTATGCATGTTGTTAAAACTAATCCTAGATTGTGTGCACTATTACTACCCACATATGTTCTAAAACCGTGACATGTTAGCATGTTTGGGAAGGATGTTCTCAGCAGAAACACATCTCCCACCTCATCTGGGCATGTTACCAGGCCACAACACATCTGGGACCCACCCCAGGACCTCATCATCTGCTGGTCCTGCACTACCTTCAGGTGGAATCACATCAGGGGATGGTGCTCACCCCCCCCCCCCACCGGGAGCACACACAGACAGGATCCTGCCACCTGAAGTCAGGTCCAGAGTCTGGTGCATAGGAAGCTCCACAGAGAATTGGGGATCTGCTACACCACCTTGACACCCTCGATACACAATTTCAGGGTCTGCATGCTCCTCCTGCTCAGCAACCAGCTCAGCCACCTTCAGGGCTGTGAATTTGCAGTGGTGACTGCCCATGCCTGAGGATGCTGGTCCCACTATTTCCATTTGGGGGCTCATGGGTTTCCACTTTCCAAACACCCCTCCCCATTCAAGGTGTTTACCCACCATATGTATCATATGCCACCCCTGTATGCTCTCTTGTCTGTCTTCCAACTCAACCTACCCCCCCCAAATATATCTACTATACTTCCCTAACAACCCACTCTCACCTTCACAAACAAAAAGAAATGTCTTCCCAACAAAAATTTCACGAGACATAACTGTCCATTTCGCACCTGCTTACAACTCTGTGTGTGTGTATATATATATATATATATATATATATATATATATATATATATATATATATATATATATATACATATATGTGTGTGTGTACAGATATGTGTGATGTTTTCTCAAACATACCGTACAGCACAGTCATTCAACAGCAGGAAAAATGTACATATATATATATATATATATATATATATATATATATATATATATATATATATATATATATATGCATATATGTATATATATATATATATATATATATATATATATGTGTGTGTGTGTGTGTGTGTGTGTGTATATATATATATATATATATATAAATATATATATATATGTATTTATATATCTATTTATTTTATATAAATATATATATATATATATATATATATATATATATATCTATATATAGATGGATATTTATATATATATGTATCTATATATATATATATATATATATATATATATATATATATACATATATATATCAATCATCATCATCTTTCGGATGTTCCCGTTAGGGGTCACCACAGCGGATCATCTGTTTCCATTTCTTCCTATCCTCCGCATCTTTCTCTGTCACACCAACCACCTGCATGTCCTCTCTCACCATATCCATAAACCTTATTTTAGGCCTTCCTCTTTTCATGTTACCTGGTAGCTTCATCCTTAGCATCTTTTTCTCAATATACTTAGCATCCCTCCACAGCACATGTCCAAACCAATGTAATCTTGCCTCTCTGGCTTTGTCTCCAAACCTTCCAACCTGGGATGACCCTCTAATATACTTATCCACCCTCGTCACACCCAGTGCAAATCTTAACATCTTTAACTCTGACACATCCAGCTCTAACTCCTGCCTTTTGTCAATGCCACTGTCTCCAACCCATATAACATAGCTGGTCTCACTACCATCTTGTAGACCTTCGCTTTCACTTTTACTGGTACTCGTCTGTCACAAATCACTCCTGACACTCTTCTCCACCCATTCCATCCTGCCTGCACTCTCTTCTTCACCTCTCTTCCACAGTCACCATTACTCTGAACTATTCATCCCAAGTATTTAAACTCATCCACCTTCGCCACCTCTACTCCTTGCATCCTCACCATTCCTCTACCCTCCCTTTCATTCACACACATATATTCTCTCTTAGTCCTGCTGACCTTCATTCCTCTTCTCTCAAGAGCATATCTCCTTCTCTCCAGGGTCTCCTCCACCTGTTCCCTACCCTCACTACAGATCAAAATGTCATCTGCAAACATCATAGTCCATGGGGACTCCTGTCTGATCTTGTCTGTCAACCTGTCCATCACCATTGCAAATAAGAAAGGGCTCAGATTTGATCCTTGATGTAATCCCACCTCCACATTAAACACATCCTTCAGTTCCACCACCGACCTCCCTGCTGTCACACTACCCTTGTACATATCCTGTACCACTCTTACATACTTCTCTGACACTCCTGACTTCCTCATATAATATCACAACTCCTCTCTAGGCACCCTGTCATATGCTTTCTCTAAGTCTACAAAAACACAATGCAACTTTTGACCTTCTCTGTACTTTTCCATCAACACTCTCAGAACAAGTATCGCATCTGTAGTGCTCTTTCTCAGCATGAATCCATACTGTTGATCACTAATCATCACATTCCTTCTTAGCCTAGCTTCCACTACTCTGTCCCATAACTTCATGCTGTAACTGATCAATTTAATCCCTCTGTAGTTACTACAGCTCTGCACATCACCTTTATTCTTAAAAATCGGTACCAAAACACTTTCCAAAATTTCATTAAACAATCTGGTTAAAAACTCCACCGCCATTTCACCTAAACACCTCCATGCTTCCACAGGTATGTCATCTGGACCAACAGCCTTTCTATTCTTCATCCTCTTCATAGCTATCCTTACTTCCTCCTTGCTAATCCATTGCACTTCTTGATTCACTATCCCCACATCATCCATCCTTCTCTCCCTCTCATTCTCTTCATTCATCAACCGCTCAAAGTACTCTTTCCATCTGCTCAACACACTCTCCTCACTTGTAAGTATGTTCCCTTATTATTCTTTATCACTTTTACCTGCTGCACATCTTTCATAGCTCGGTCCCTCTGTCTAGCCAGCTGGTAAAGGTCCTTTTCTCCCTCCTTAGTGTCCAACCTTTCATACAACCCTTCATATGCCTTATCTTTAGCCTTCGCCACCTCTCTCTTTGCCATGCACCTCATCTCCTTATACTCCTGTCTACTTTCTTCATCTCTCTGACAATCTCACTTCTTCTTTGCCAAACTCTTTCTCTGTATACTCTCCTGTACTTCCTCATTCCACCACCATGTCTCCTTGTTGTCCTTCCTCTGTCCAGATGTCATACCAAACACCTTTCTAGCCATCTCCCTTACTAGCTCTGCTGTAGTTACCCAGCTATTTGGTAACTCTTCCCAGCCACCCAGTGCCTGTCTTAACTCTTCCCTGACCGCCACCTCACAATTACCCTTTTTCAATTTCCACCATTTGATCCTTGGTGCTGCCCTCACACTCCTCCTCTTCTTGATCACCAACATCATCTTACAAACCACTATCCTATGCTGCCTAACTACACTATATATATATATATATATATATGTGTGTGTGTGTCTGTATATTTGTAGACATACATGTGTATGTGTATGTATATATATATATATATATATATATATATATATATATATATATATATTTATATATATATATATATATATATATATACATACACACACACACACACACACACATATATATATATATATATATATATATATATATATATATATATATATACATATATTATATATATATATATATATATATATATATACATACATATATTTATATATTTATATATATATATATATACAGTGCAGTCAGACATCAGGTCCATACTCTCTAAAACTCCTTCTTCCACAGCTGCGCTGTTCTGCCTTTCTACAAAACAGAAGAGTGTTGCACGTGGACACAGCCTAACATTAGCGGGGTAGATATAGGGACAGATTGTGGGTAAGCCTATCACAAACCTATGAAGTTTGTGCATGATACATTTCACATTAACATGACTGTCCTGAAGGTGGTGGGGTCTGAAGCTCATGTGTCTATCTTGACTTCATTACTTCCACCTTCAGCTATTTGCCACATTAATATACATGTCCTGAGGTACAGAACACACACCATGATGGCTTACATCTTGTCATTCTGTGCAGATCTGCACAGTTGACAGGAATGGCCCACTGCCCACAGGGCCAGATGCTATGTCCATAGCAGTTGTTCTGCAGGACATCATTATGGCAACAAGTCTTGATGGCACATATAAATTGTTCCACATTATCTATCCCATTATTACAGACCATGTGCTACATTCATTTACATGCATACATGTTTCACATACTTGTTTTAGTATTGTGCTCTCTTCTATTTACACTTGTATATGTTCCTTGTTTTATTTTATTTTGTTTTGGTTTGGTTTGCAGTATATATTTTCTCTCTTTCTCACTCTCTCTCTCTCTCTCTCTCTCTCTCTCTCTCTCTCCACTACAAGGATTGAGCTGGTTTGAATAGGTTGCAACATGGCTTGTGTAGGTGATGCTCATGATCAGGTGATGGCCTCTGCACCAATCGGTGTTCACCACTTGCTAATTGCATGCAGCCAGCTTTGTCTTACTTCCAATTACCAATGTCATGGCAACCCACTACTATAAATGACTACATCATGTGGCCGTTGTCCTGTTACCTTTCCTATATGGAAGACATCCTTCCTGTGTGTGGGCAGCAGTGTTACATACAGCAAGTAGCAATACCTCTTACAACAGGACTTGCAGACACAGGCCAACTACATGATTGTATAAGGTTCCAGACCTACAGACAGTGTGAGTATTGCTGTATTATACATTGCATACTGCTAGTTTTACAGGGTTTGTGTGTCATTCTAGTTTTACATAGAATGCAGTCTGTCTGCATAGCTCTCAATTTTGGCCCTATCCACATGATGGCCAGAGGATTGGCTATGTTTTGTCTGTTCATCACACAGGTCTTGTCTGTGACATATCAGTGGCATTCTCTCTGTAGAGTGCTATCAGTACATGGCAACATCCATTTGTGTTTCTGACTTCATATTCCTGAGTAAGGGTATGTTGCAAGCAATCCTGTAACACCAGCAACTTTCACAGTGTATGATAGCAATATTGCAAATACGGCCCTGTGTTCCAGTGTCTGTCCTCCACCTATATACTAGGCTTTGTCCAGATGTCATGCAGTAAGAGGTTATTACGTAGTGGCCTATCATTATTTAGTGCTGGCATTCCTGCTATCATTACAGTGATGTTGTGGACTCCCACATAAATTGTGAGGGTAGGGTCCATATATATATATGAGGACTACAGCTGGACAAAATGTGTGTGACACTGTTATATGCCCTTGTAAGACATTTTATGAGGGAGGGGTATGAATTGTTTTTAACCTAGGCTGTTATAACATGTGAGGTATATCAGTAGTAAGACATTAAGATATAAGGATGTACATTTTCATACATTTTACCATGGGAACAGTGGTGGGCTACAGCTTACTATCTTACAAACAGTTCTGTCTGTCAGTGTGATAGTGATGTTTTAAGTTAAGCATTGTTATGTAACAGATACATTTTCATTGTGACAACTTAATTTTTCTCCCCTGGGTGTTGAGTACAGAGTGTAATTGGAGGCTGCTGAACTACATCTGTAATTAATAAGTGTTGATTGGTTCTAATCTTCAAAGCAAGTGTTTTTTTTACTGTTGTACTACTTGAAGGCCTTAGCCCGGACAGCAACATATGTTATGTTTTCAGATTACTGTATCAAATGTTTTGTTTGAGGGTTGCATTACTCCGTTTTTATATATGTCAAACACCTACTGCTATAAGAAATGGCATATACAACTGAAATAGTACACAAATAAACATTTATATGTATTCAAACTTGTGTGTGGTGTCATGTCCTTTGCAGTGTCTGTAGGTATATGTTTCATTTAATAATTGTCTTTTGTATGAAGTAATCAAACACTGGTCATTTTAAAATGTGTCAACTGTAGGAATACTGTCTGTTTGATATGCTGTGCACCCTCTATATGTACTCTTCTTATACATATCTATAAGTAGTTATATATTTATATGTATATGTATGTATATACACACACAGATATATATATATATATATATATATATATATATATATATATATATATATGTGTGTGTGTGTGTATATGTATCATTGGAATGTTTACTGCTTCCACATTGTACATTCCCTAAGGTAGACAGACTGTTCTGCATGATATGTTAGTGATACCATCCTGATATTTTACAGTTGAGATGGCTTACTGCTAACTTGTTGTGGCTATGTTGTGCAGGGTCCTGGATTTGAGACTTGCAAGTGTTGGTTATTGTGTTGCAAGGCAGATCTGTTATTAAGCTGTGGAGGAGGTGATGATGTAAATAATTACAAGAGATACCTATTTTGGGCCCCCTTCATTCCCATTAACAGTACCTTTGGTCAGATGTTTTGCAGTGAGAGGTCTGATTTCTTATTTTTTTGCATGTTTGTCACACTTAAATGTTTCAGATCATCAAACAAATGTAAATATTAGACAAAGATAACCCAAGTAAATACAAAATGTAGTTTTTAAGTGATGATTTTATTTATTAAGAAAAAAAAAAACTATCCAAACCTACATGGCCCTATGCGATAAAGTAATTGCCCCCTAAACCTAATAACTGGTTGTGCCAACCTTAGCAGCAACAACTGCAATCAAGCATTTGCGATAACTGTCTTTCAGATCGCTGTTGAGGAATTTTGGCCCACTCTTCTTTTCAGAATAGTTTTAATTCAACCATATTGGAGGGTTTCTGAGCATGAACTGACTTTGTAAGGTCATGCCACAACATCTCAACTGGATTCAAGTCCGGACTTTGACTAGACCACTCCAAAACCTACATTTTGTTTTTTTTAAGCCATTCAGAGGTGGACTTGCTGGTGTGTTCTGGATCATTGTCCTGCTGCAGAACCCAAGTGCGCTTCAGCTTGAGGTCACAGATTGATGGCTGGACATTCTCCTTCAGGATTTTTTGGTAGAGAGCAGAATTCATGGTTCCATCAATAACAGCAAGTCGTCCAGGTCCAGAAGCAGCAAAGCAGCCCCAGACCATCACACTACCACCACCATGTTTGACTGTTGGCATGATGTTCTTTTTCTGACATTATGTGCTACTTTTATGCCAGATGTAATGGGATGCACACCTCCCAAAAAGTTCAACTTTTGTTTCGTCAATCCACAGAATATTTTCCCAAAAGTCTTGGGGATCATCAAGATGTTTTTTGGCAAAAGTGAGATGAGCTTTTATGTTCTTTTTGGTTAGCAGTGATTTTTGCCTTGAAAATCTACCATTCATGCCATTTTTGCCCAGTCTGTTTCTTATGGTTGAGTCATGACCACCGACCTTAACTAAGGCAAGTGAGGCCTGCAGTCCTTTAGATGTGGTCCTGGGTTCTTTTGTGACCTCTTATATGAGTAGCTGCTGCGTTCTTGGGGTAATTTTTGTAGGCCGGCCACTCTTGGGAAGGTTCACCACTGTTCCATGTTTTCTCCATTTGTGGATAATGGCTCTCACCGTGATTCGCTGGAGTCCCAAAGCTTTAGACATGGCTTTATAACCTTTTCCAGAATGATAGATGTCAATTACTTTGTTTCTCATCTGTTCCTGAATTTCTTTAGATCGCAGCATGATGTCTTCCTTTTTGGGATCTTTTGGCCTACTTCACTTTGTCTGACTGGTTCGATTTAAGTGATCTCTTGATTCAACAGGTGTGACAGTAATCAGGACTGGGTGTAGCTAGTGAAACTGAACTCATCTTTCCCAAAAATGTGATTAACCACAGTTGCTTCATGATTTAACAAGGGGTGGGGGGGGTCAATTACCTTTTCACATAGGGCCATGTAGGTTTGGGTAGGTTTTTTCCTTAATAAATAAAATCATCACTTAGAAACTGCATTTTGTGTTTACTTGGGTTATCATTGTCAAATATTTGTCCAATATTTAAATTTGTTTGATGATCTGAAACAATTAAGTGTGACAAACATGCAAAAAAATAAGAAATCAGGAAGGGGCAAATACTTTTTCATTGCACTGTATATATATATATATATATATATATATATATATATATATATATATATATATATATATATATATATATTTATATATACACACTCACACACACACACACACATATACATACACATACATACATACATACTTCTACATATATAAATATATTTTCCCTACTGCTGAATGACTGTGCTGCATGATATGTTTGAGAAAACATCAAGTGCATTTGTATCTTAAATGGCTAAGTGGTAAATCACTTTGGCTATAGTGGACAGGATCCTGGGTTTGAGACTTGCAAAGGCTAATTATTTTGTTGCTGGGCAGAACAGGGGCTGTTGGAGACAGAGTGATTAAGGCACTTTAAAGCAGTTGTAATCAGGTTTGCATAAAGCTGCATGGATCTAAGTGACGCTCACATGAGCTCAGCTTCACTTATGCCCGCTTACGACCACTTAAACCCATGCTAATTTCAGACAAAGAAAAGAAAAAAAAGGGAAATTGGAAATTGGTGAAATTGGGGCAAGCAGGGGGAAAAACAAGATGAGAAACAGGTAGGGATGTGCAGGACGGGTATAGGAAAGGACCATAGCTCTGCATTTCTTTGGCAGCAACAGCTGCTTTCAATGTGGGCAATTTAGAATTTGGAGCCTCACACCCTAAAGGGAGGTGTGTGTTTATCATACAATACAGATGATTGGTAGGGTTAGATTGTGTGATGGGTACATGTCTCTGGGTGAAATGTAGAGATACGTATGGGATGTGATTTTGTTTTTTTTTGGGACAGATGCCCCCTTTTTTTTTAAGGTGAGAGTGGGATGTTAAGGAAGGATTATAGCTAAGTGTCGTGAGGCAGGTTTGGTAGGAGAGGTTGCATTTGCAGACAGGCAAGACAGCAGAAAGGGGCAGTGTATGACACATGGAGGGGTAAACACCTTGACAGGAAGGGTGTTTGGAATCTAGGCTCGTAAGCCCCCCAGATGGTAGTAGTGGCACTGATGTCCCCACCCGATGGCAGTCACTGTTTCTCCTTCACAGCCGCGATCATCCAGCTCCATCTGGAGGACACTGTGCATCATGCCACAGACCTCGTCCCAGGTGACAACATCCTCACTGTGCCCACTTGCGGGGGGGTGAGCCCCATCCTATGCAGTGGTTCCTCCAGCAGATGAGGGAGGTGTCAGTTGTGTCCCAGATGTGCTGGGACCCGGTGTCTCGGCCAGGTGGGGTGGGAGAGGCAGATCCACTGGGATATGTCTTCCCATATGTGCTATGGTGTGGAAATTAACAATGAATACTGTGGTGGTGGTGCTGCGGTAGCACTGTCGCCTCACAGTTAGACATTGCCCGTTCAATTCTCAGATAGAGCGTCTTCTGTGTAGCGACATACGTGAATGGGCGTTCCTTCGTTGAAGGTTGTGCATTAAGCCCAGCAAGCCAGTACATAAAAATCTACTGCCAATGACTAGTGGACCGGAGTTCCACTGTGGCAACCCCTAACCAGGAAAAGCCGAAAGACACAAACAAACAAATTGGTTAGTCATGCACACCACATTACAACATTAGTCAAAATAGCATGCATGGATATTCCCATTTACCCAAAACAGTGCAATTATAACAGTGCCATAGCAAACAGAACCCATGAATATATGGAATGGTATTCAGAGTTCCAACAGCATGTCAGTTAGGGGTATGTCAGGCAGGCAATAACAATGATTATTCAACAGGGAATATTAGTATGCACACAGTTTAAACAATGATAAACCAAATTGAACAACACTCCCAACAGTAGAGATTTGTTTAGGAACATACCCATGCTGGTTTCAGTCTCATGGTTGGATTAGTTGAGTTGTGGGGGAAGGGAAGAGATTCAATTTACAACTGCTATCAAGTATATTTGTCAGTACACTACTATTCACTACTCTACATTCTAATTACACTTACACTCTACCTGGGCCAGCACACCAACAGCTGTAGATATCAACAGAGCAATTGTACCCTTATTTTAGTTACACACATCATACCTGTTTCTACACCAATTTATTTACCTGTGGGCCCTGTGAAGATGAACTGTGTGCACATTACATTGCTGTTTCTACACATATTTCAGATTCACATATCAGTTGCAGGCCCTGGAGTGTGTGTTGTGCCTTTGACATATATCCACTGTGACATTCTATGTGTGGGGGTTTCTTGGCAATTTGGGAAACTATCTGTGACAGCGTGACACGTGAGGGCCTTGTCTGGGGCAGATTGCAGAGTGTGGATGTCTAGCTTTCATCTATTTGTAGGGATGGGGCTGATCAACACAGCAACTGTACACCTTTCATAGTTATACACATCATACTAGAATTTCTATTCAGATTTTTTACCTGTGTGCCCTGTGTGGAAAATATATGTGTTGCAGTACATTACTTTTTCCATTCAGATTGCAGTTTACAATTGTAGAACCAGACTGACATGTTAGTGGCAGTTACTGGATTCAAACCATGGTGTGTGTGTGCAAAACTGAACTACAGGCGTAGTCCTTATCAGACTGAGCTACTAGGTAGGTGTTGTGTGTTGCTTGTGACATTTCTATCTAGTACATATTTTTGTGCACAGTACTTTTATTATCACATGTTGCATTATTTCTTTCCCATTTTCAGTACAAATTATGCATACACAACAGACATTGGTGTCACTGTTTTACAACTACATAGTGCAATTTAGATTCCTGAGTACACAGTGTAGGCTTTAAGTCTACACCTGTTAGCTTTATACATTTTTCAGTACATTCACAGCTATATACAGCTGAAATTGAAAGGTTAACACAGGACAATGCTGGCAGACAAACAAGTAAAACACATTATGTTGCAAATATGTACTATTGATTTTTTCAGTTATTTGACATGCCCATTCTAAAGTATACAGACAAGCAGTGCTAAATCAGTTCACCTCAGTTAATACATTCTGCAGGACCTACACATTTCTATTTTTCAGGTAAAAGTGAGATGACACACACCAGTGTTTGGGATCACCTTTATTAGTTTTGACATACATATCTGTGTACAACTCAGCAATCCACAATTAGTATTCCTGCCTGATCTGCACAGGGGAATGCTTTTCATTTCTAAGTGTTACAGTAACCCTGACATGGCACTTTCTTGGCAGGTTCACTCATACACACTCATACATATTCTAATGTTCCTCTCCTGCATATTGTACCTTGTTTGCTACTGACATCTGTATTACACAGCAGCTGGAAATACTCCATTGTAATGCTGGAAGCCTGACACAGGTATTTATTCCTGACTTTTACGACACAATTATATGTGCAGGCAGTACTACCATTACTATATTTTTGATTTCTTACTGATAATATTAGGAGGTATTCTGTACTGACCATAATGCTGACACAGCCGGGCCAGTCACTGCGCATGAGCCTCAACATTCTGGGACTTCTCTGTAGCAGTGGTATGGGGAGACATGACACATTAATCACACCAGCACAGTCACAAGTTGAACTTTTTCCATACTTAAACATAATTAGACTGCATACTTACAGACACATGGGATATCCTGTGCTTTGGCTTCTTTGATCCACTGGTCCAAGAGTGCACCCTCCTTCACTTCAGGTCATTATGGTGGTGATGTACCTGCTCATCAGTCCAGGGTATTCCAGTGGCACTGGTGAGATCGCAAGCAAGCTGGTCCCAGGCCTCCGCCTTGTACTAGGAGCCCTGGTACTGGCCCTGCAGCAGCCTGCCATCATGGTTTTTCTACTGGGAGTCCAACCATGACCAGGACTCCTAGATGCCCCAACGTTGCGCTCGGAAGCAAACACCTTCACCTACACCAGACATTTTGGTCCTGCAGTGAGCAATCCCAAATGGTTATGGCTGTATTCCTGCCTGCGCGGTTTAAATAGGGCAGTTTTCCCACACTTTTTCTTGACTGGCCGGTATTAATATGCTGGACTATGCTTACCTCCATGCAACTCCACATAGTAGTGCTTAAAACAGTGCTTAAACCAGATAAGCACAGCTGAAAGCCAGTAAGCAATGCTTACACTAGCAAAGCATTGCTTAAATCTATTTTTTACGTGAAATTTATAAAGTATTTTTTACATTTATATTTTACATATTCCCAACCCTACTGTGCTATATGTGAGCCATATGATTGACATCTATCATTCAAATTCCTTAAAAGTTTATTAAATAAAGTGGCAGATGAGGGATTCAAACTGAGCATAGTCTACATGCTAATCCATGGCAGTACCACTATGCTACAGCAGTTTGATGATGCTTTAGATTACAGTAGCACTTGTCTATCATTTTCAGGATTTCAGCCGGACTAAGCAGAGTGGTGCGCTGCACAAATAAGCTGCGCACCACTTAAATTTCTGATTTGTTTAATGAAAAAATAAATTTTTTGTATTTTTGTTTTGTTTTCTATTGCCCTACTGCTTCCATGCATGTAGGGCAAGAGTGCATAAATTTGTGGTTGTGCACTTGAAGGCTGCTGCCTTCAGGGTGTGTTTGTGTTTTGTTTTTTTTTTCTTATTTTAGTGTCAGCAGACAGTGAAATGTTAGCTACTTACATTTCAGTGTCTGCAGACACTGCTTTAGTATATAATATTAATGCCAGGCTCTAATATTATATACATTGACACTCATCTGTGTCACAACGTGCCGTACAGCACTTTCTGAGCGAAGGTTGGGTGTTACATGTGCAGGCACTGCTGATACACACCCCCTGCACTCGTTCATGGTTCATGTCTGTTTAGAATAAACAGTAGCATGTCTTCATGCATATGCAAGGCATGCTGCTATTCTAAACAGAAACGAACCACTCAGTGCAAGAATAGTCTTATTCTTGCATGGAGTTTCGTGAATGCTGGGGGTTATGTTTTAATTGATTTAATGTGGCTTTCTGTGTTTGGTAGTTTTTCTCTGCTAAATAACTCTTTGAAATAGCAGTAATTTATTCTGTCAGTGTTCTCTGTAGTTGCTCAGTTATATTTTACTGTAGTTTATTTAGAGAGGGTCTTGATTTTAAAGGACTTTTTGCAGAAATAACAGCACTGTTATTGCATAGTTTGTCCCATCAGGATTGGAGCTCTGTGTTGGCCACTTTGTAAATGTATTTATTCATTAACCTTACTTCTGAAATTTTGCCTTAGAAAGAAATACTTTGTGTCCTGACATTTCAGTACAGAAAGTTATTTTTAACATTTCTCAGCTACATTTCTCAGTAATTAAAATGAAATTACATACATTCTAAATTGTGCTTAGAAAGAAAACAGCTAGAATAATTTCAATGGTCATGAAAGTAGAGACCTGTTTAGCTTAAGTGAGAAAGACTGATTTAAAAGGCTAAGTAAACTAAAGGTACAAATCCTGCACTGACCCTGCCCAAAATAAAATGCTTAAAAATTAACCAACATAATCTTCTCATCTAACATGGAAGATACATAATATTCAAAATATTGCATACAGAAATATACAGTATTAAAGATAATTATAACTGGCACAAATTCAGTGCAATAACGCAGTTAAAAAAAAACATACAACTACAGACCCCATGGGTGACAATGAGTTAAATGCATGCATATATTCTACAGGCTCACTCTGATATGAATGCAAAGTGGTCATGTTCGTTTGTCTGTTTTATTTTTATGAATGCACTTTGATTAAATGATGTAGTGATTATAAAGACAGGCACGTAAGGATTAGTTCTTAAGTACATGACTCGTCTAGGAGTCATACTTCAAATACAGGCTCATATTATGAGCAAGAACCTTAAAGTACTGGTGTAGAGTGCTGGTGAATTAAAAGACTTCTAGTGTGTGTGATTAGTTTTAGCATTTTCTGTGTTCTTCCACATCTCACATAGTTCCTCATATCAGATCAACTCTCCCATGTCATCACTCCTACTTGGTACTAGATAACTGTAGCAGGCTCCTATAAGGGTCATTGCATGGACCCAGTAAGAATCTCAGACACTGTGTCAAACCTTCAGAGACTGTTGTGTGTATTTCAAAGATGCTTGGTATATGACTTTTTGATTCTTCAAGAAATGGGGTAAGAATGTGGGAAGTGGATATTTCTTTTCCACTATTATGGTCCCAATCTTTCATGACTAGGGGCACAGGAAAATAAATTTCTTGGGTGGTGAAAGCCAGGGTACATTTTTTGGCTAGGCTTGTATGGGCCCTAGGGCCGATAGCCTAGTACCTACCTATAAACCTATGAACCTATGTAACTTTTGTCTAGCCAGGCATGCAGTACAGTCAGGCAAGTGGCCATGAGTTCCAGCAAGGCCGAAGGAAATTTATTTGTGATGAGGTAAGCAGGACTTGCCAGCTGCTTCATTTGGACAGAAAGCTCCATGGTACTTCTTTCTATGTAGATTTTGGCATGGATCTGCCTCCAATCAGGCTGCACAAAATATAAATAGTAACCCTCTGCCTTAGCCTCTCAAAATTTCAGTAATACTTCCTTAATTTCTGCTCTCTGACCTGGCCATGTTTCATGATTGTAGCAGGTTCAGTCTCATGGTATAAGTCGTGAAATGCATGACAAAGGACAGGATGTCATGTGCCTCCTCAGACATTTCTGTCATGAGGTAGTAAACAGGGGCTAGATGCAGCTATTGGACTGACTGGTCACGGTAGCCATGGATAATATATAGCTGCCTGCAGGTGACTGATTTGATTGGATAAGTCTGTTTATTAGCCTGATGGTTACCTTCATCAAGGAATTTAAGTTTTGTTTGCAATTGTCAGGATAACGACAATAAAGTTTTTCTCATCAGTGGGTGATATGCATTGTGATGAGGCCAGATTTCAGGGGAAATCTTTAATTACTAACAACCTTAAGAAAATGTCTAGTTCTCTATCAGGAGGCTGTGATGACAGCATTTGTATGTGGACTGTCTGCTGCACAGCAGAAGTTGTCAGTCCTTGCACAGTGTTGTATAGAATCTTGCTGACAGTTTATTGAATCAGCATGCATGTCTTGTCTCTGCACTCTTTTGTTGTTGCTTTATTTCCACCAGAAACTGAACTGCAGCATTTGGAATGAATGGTTACATGGTTCTCAGAAGCTTGGGCCTCTTGGATATTTCCAGCATGGCAATTCAACTACTAGAGTAAAGGCACACTTAAAATACAGTACCAATACATTTTCCATTGAATCAGTGCTCAGCATGATGCAGATATCCATTATCAGTCAGGTTGGGCCACACTTTTTGAGACTCAGCAGTCCTGTACAGCTGCCCCATAATTATGGAGTCATGTGCACATCTCCATTCTCTTCGGAGGGGGGCAGTCGATATAGTATCTGAAACATGGGAAAACAGCACCCTACATTTAGGAACACCTCATCAGTGTGGGCACCCATGACACAGAGAATATAGCTGCTAATTAACAGCAGATGTTCAAGCACAAATATGCCAGCCAAATGAATACTGATGCAAGGCCACAGTAATCACTACTGTTAAACAACATGAAATGTAGACCATGTAAACGGCAGTCTCATAAAACAGAAGACTATCCAGATTTGTAAGTTCAGAGGAGAAGAAGCCATTTTTTTTTTTTTACACTGAGGAAGGCTGTGTTTTTTCCTTCCGAAATCGGTCTGATTTATATTGTAATGGTCTAAATTATTTCATTACAATAAATTGAGGAATACTGTATGCTGGCTCTGCTTTTTGTTTTGAAACTCAAGTAACCTGAATTCAAATAGCTGCTTCGGGAAGGGAGCAGTGTCGCAGCTTAGGCATCTCACCTTTCTTCAAAGAAGTGTGAATCGGGCACATGTCATGGAGACAGTGTCTTTTGGTAGAGTCCCCAGTGGGTGCTGGATACCACACAAGAATGGTGCCTTGTGGGGGGCAAGGAAGTCTTGAGGGGTACATCACTTGCAGATGCATACTGCACATCAACCTTAGTGCATGTTACTGAGCATACTTTATGAGGTTAGGGCAAAAAGGGAAAATAAAACAACCCATTGAAGGCTGCCTAAATGGAAACCCTTCACAGCTGTCTCTCATCCAAGTGTAGGGGGAAAGAATGGGACATTTGATTGAGAGTGGGTTTGATGGTTGGAAGGCAACAGGGGCAACAAGCTCAAATAAATAAATGAACATAAAAACAAATAAAGCAAATCTCCATTTAACATCACACATTTGAAATAGACATTGTAGACACAACATTCAGTACAAGGCCAAAGTATAACTTCACTCTGAATAAAGAAATGATTACTAATGCACTACAGTGGACAGCAATACAATGTTTCGGACACTAAGAAACTCTTCTTCCAAACCACTTGCAGATGTGGCATGCAGTTTTGGTGCAACAATACATAATGGCAGCACTATAATCAGAAAAATCAGGATTATCATGTTGTAAGAAGTGAAATCCTTCTGATAAGTCTCCGTTGGTTGCAGTTTTGTAATAATAACACTAATAATTACTCAGTTTTCACAAAAAGTATCACTCAGCAGTATACCTCTCACAACTGTCCAGATTCTCACAGAATGTCCAGATTTTTACCTCTAAATGTTGGTGTGTTCCTTATAATATCTGTCATTTTCTGACAAGTCACTGGGATGATCTGAGGAATTAAATCACTAAATAATGACATACATTTGAATTACAGACGTCATATCCTTTAGAGAATGTGTTTTAACCCAAACCCTGTTATTCTACCTAAGTTTATAAGAACAATATTTAAAATCTACCCCCATTTTTTTGGGCTTTTGTCCCCCCATTATGTTAGGCTTTGTCCAAATTCTCTTCGGCTAAGAGATTGAGAGGCATGCTCAGCAGGACAAAGCAATATGTTGAATGCAGCTGGTGGACCAGCACATTTTGTGTATTGTTCAGAAGTCCCTGTAATTCAGCACAGACAGTGGCACACAGTGTCAAAATGTAAATATGTTTCCTGTACATGGCTCAAGTCAAAAACAGAAAAATAACCCTTGCGTGAAGGTCAAGTGTAAGTGAGGCTTAATTCAAGAGGTTCTGTAAGAAAGGTGTTTAAATTCCTAAATATACAATTCTTCTTCAAGGAATTCTTTTTGCAGTAGGCAACTCTAACAGGTCAAAATCTTAGACTTTGATATTTGTAAATGTATTTCCTTTTTGCTCAAATCTTCCTCTGACCATACAAATAACCACTAGGAACTGTATTGACCCATTTACTCCCCCTTGAGTGAGAACTGTGCAGCTCATTCATCTCCTAAGAATGAGGGTCAAGCATATCAGGAGCAGTGCTGTCATTTGTGAGGTGATTCTAAAGTTCTTTCTCTCCAGATATGCTCCTTAACAACCAAGGGGATGGCATGCAATTGGTCTTTGCAATGCATGCCATACCTCCACATGATGTGATCAGTTTTCCCTGCCCCCTTTTACTTGTAGACAAACACATCCATGTGATCTCTGATCTCCAGTGGGGATCCTTCAATGGAGAGTGCTCCTTAACACACATGCTAGTGCACTCCTTAGCAAAAAAAGAAATCTGCAGGATTAAAACTTATCAACCCTCCCCGCTACTTTCAGCAGTTACCCAAGCTGCTAGTCAAAATCCAGTCATCATGGCTGAAGTCAGGGCTTTATCCCTCTATACCAATGGAGCTGGCTGTTTTTATTTTTTATGGCATAGGCACTGGGCAAGGAATTCTGATTTCAAATCCGATTAAGTAAATTACAACATTGTTGTAATAAAGTAGTTGGATGGACACTAAAGCATACCAAATACAACAGCGTAGTATACAAAGAGTGATGATCTCAATAACCAAGCCAGATAAATGTAAAAAGGCAATTGTCTTTCAAACAAGCACAACGGCATTGTGCTACACATGCATGGCTAAAAAACTAACATAATGCTTTAGCTCAGAGATGATGGGATGAAGTACATTTACAGGCAGGGAATAGTAGCAGATCAAAGACAAACTTGTGAAGAACAGCTGTGGAAACTTAATTTAGTACAGATGTGTTTGCCAGTTAATTACCAAAGAAATTAGACTACAGGTGGAATACTTATGTTAGCTGAGGCCTGTCATCTGATAAGTCTGCAGTAGGTTATGTAATTAATTACATTTTGCTTATTGATTCAAGCTAACAGCACCAGTGAGGAGGGAAATACCTAAGTTTACATATACATTTGCTTATGTATGTGTTTATTTATTTATCTTTCTGTTTATTTGCTTTTGTTTACTGGGAAAGTCAGGCTGGTTGGGAACCCCTTATCAGCAGAGGCCCATGGAGAAAACTTCAACAGAATACAAATACAGCTGGAATAATGATACCACTACTAATAATAATAATAATGTAGTGTAACATGACATAAATACTGTATACAAATACACTGAATGTATTGATTTAACATCTGAATGTAGTGATAGTTATAGTATAGGTGACATACAGCTAGTGCTCTAGGTCAGCGGCAGTTTTATAACAAATGTAGATGATGACGGTAAATGTAATTACCTAGGTGAAGTGGAGGAGGAAGAATGAGGGGCAGACAGAGAAAAATGTCTGAGAGAAATGGAGAAAGAAGGTAGAGAGGTACATAGAGAATGAAATGTGAAAAGTAATAAGTGACAGTGGAGATGAAGTAAAGTGAGGCTGAGAAGGTCTGCATACAAGACACATTTGAGTGAAGGAAACAGATATTGCTATGAGGACCTGCTTGTATCTGAGCCTGCAGAAGAGCAATAGCACAGCCATTAGTGTTTTGAGCTTTGTTTCAAGTGATGTTTGAAGAATTTGTGGTTTTTGATTTGTTTCAGAGGGTGGGGAATGGAGTTCTATGTCTTAAAGACATATGATGGTGGGAGGTTGGCATAATGGTTAAGGTTCTATGTCTTAGAGATACAATGGCAGGAAACTGGCATAATGGTTAAGGTGTTTACCTTGCAAATACAAGGTACAGGGTTTGATTCTCACATGTGGTAATTGGTTAGACTTAAAATGACCCATAAGACCAGATAGCCTATTACTAATCTATTAACATATGATGAGTACAGGGAATCAGAATCAGAAATGTTTGATTTGGATGCTAACAGAAGCAGCTTATCTGTGAATTTTAATGTTCATTGTGATGAGTATGGCTGAATGATATTGCTGACAGAGGAGCATTTTACAGGGTGGTATATTAAGTTGTATATGGTAAACAGGTTAAAATAATGGGGGGGGGTCTGTCCAATTTAGGTATTTTAAGGTTGAGCAAAGATGTGATCTGTGGATAGGGTTAGCTGGATATTTGACTACTTTGTAGTAGCATTCTTCTAACATGCCACCTGATTTTTATCTACTTCTGGTTTGATTTCCATTCCTTCTTGACATCAATAAGCTTCTGCTAGACTAAACAGGGAAGTCATCTTATATTTATTCTCCTCATGTTTCAAAACTTTCACTACACATGGGTGCAGTGAGGTCAGCAGATATTTGAGCAGTGCCATGATTGCAGACCTATAACATGTAATCAATTATAAGGAAGCCCATACCTCCTTCAGAATATGGAATATATAATCTTGGTATGCACTGATTTTTATAAATCATTTGGTTAGCATGAAGCATCCTTTTTGTTTTCCTATCTAATCTATCCATGTATTGAGACCAGTCAATCACTCAAAAACTGTAAATTAGGACAGGAAGACAAATTGGTTTGAAGCTTGAATTTTTTTCCTAGATATCAACCCTGTTTTCAGGATTAATTTCAGTCTTCAAAAATATTCCTTACTAAGTTTTATTCACATTTGTTCATGCTTTATTGGTGATCCTTCACCAGTTCCCAAATATTTATACACTCCCTCTTGCTCAAGTTCTTTTATATCACATTCTTGTCCCAAACTGATGTTTTCTTGGTGCTGCCGTTTTCCCTGGTTTAAAGGTTGCTTCTTCACACTTATCAAGACCAAATGACATTCTTATATCATCTGAAAAGATATGACTACTTGCAGCTGTGCTTTCAGTTCCTCATCTGATGATTTATATGGTTTTAAATCATCAACAAACAAAAGATGAGAAGTCTTTATAATTTGTTGTTTTCTATGAGCCAAATTATAGCCATGGCCTAATCTGTTAAGTAGACAGCTTAATGGGTTAAGGGCAAGACAGAATAGCAGAGGTGACAGGGAGTCACCTTGGAATACCCCCCCCCCTTTGGATTTTTATCCCTGAAATAATAATTTGTCCTTTATCATGGCTTAATTGCAAAGTGGTCTGCCACTGTTTCATGGTCACTGTAATGTAGATGATCAGTATAGGATGTATCTTAATACATTTTTAAGCACTCTTTTATCCATGCTTTTTTATAGTCAGTCCATGCCATACTTAGATTCTTCCCCTTTTTACAGTTCTCCATTATGACTTTATTTCACAACAGATGATCCTTTGTTCCATATGACTTTCTTTTATTGCCCTTTTGTTCTATTGCCATAATTGAGCTTTCTTCTAAATGATTATAAACTCTGTCAGCATCAGTTCTGGTGTATAGTTTATACTTAATTGGAAGGCAAGTTATTGGTCTATAATGTTTAGTGTAGCTTGCAGGTTCACTCTTAAGTAGGAGCATTTTTTCCTGTTGTTAGCCAGGTTCGTGTCTGTTCAGGGTGTGCATATAAATACTTTTAACTAGAAGTTAGGTACCGCATCTGGGCCTGGTGTTTTCCAATTAGTGGCTTTTCTTAAGTTTGTTTCAATCTCTCTGGCTATTACTTCATCCTATTTCACATCCTGTACTTTTGAATTTCTTATACTTTCTTTTACTTCTTCTATCCATTTAGCATCTATCTGTGTTATGTTCCACAAGATCTTCCTAAATACTTCACCAAAATGTATATATGTCTTCTTTTTTGGGTGATCTTTCAGTTCCTTTTACCTTGTTTCCCAATTCTCCATAAAACTTTTTGGGGTCATCAAAAAATTGCTTATTTTGTACTTTTCCATTATATTTATCTGTGTATCTTTTAAGTTTTACTGTCTATGTTGATATTTTTAGTTTATTATTTGCATTAGTGCATGATCCGTTATAACATTGCCTATTACTTTTATCACATATATCCTTCTAAGTATTTTTTGTTGATCTGTTTCCTCTTCTATACTCCTCTAACAGTGAAACTTCTTGTCTTAACTGCTTTATAGTTTTCACTATTCGATACTTCCCTGATGGCACTTGATTTCTCCCCTTCCTTTCTCTTATTACCCTGTGTTCTTTTAGCAGAATTTTATCTATTATTAATTTAGCTGCACAGTAATATAAATTAAATTCTGAAAGTAATCCACTTATGCTTGGCTGATGAGATAAAAAAAATGTAAAACATGCATGTCTACAGCTAGTGGGGTTTGGTTTCCAATAATACTATCTCAAAGGTCAACGACAAATGTATAACTGACAATGGAGTTATTTCAGAGATATTTAATGAATATTTATATTCAGTTTATACCTCACTGCCATTGCAAGACATTGGTAATTCTTACAGCTTATAAAGGTCACGCATGCCCTTTTATAGATTCAGATCTAATATTTTAAGCACTTTCAAGAACTAAATCAAACTACAGGTTGGGTCCAGGTCACAACCTGAGAATATTTTTATGTATATTCAAACTATTATATGTATGCCATTTCTTCAGTACTTTTTACAGAAATCCTCAAATACCAGGTATGCAATATTAATTTCTCTGAGGTTCAAGGGTAACTTGGACTTACTTTCAAATGCAAACATGTAACGTTTCTGTCCTACAACTGAACAGAATATTCTGAAATCAAGGCATAGTTAATATCTTTATGCCAGTGTGAAATAGGGTGGCTTAGTTCATTAAATCACGTTGTCGAATTACATTTAAAATATGCAAGCTCACAATGCAAAAGCATAGGCTATTTTTATTACATTAAATAATATTTTATAACATTTTATTTATTTATTTTTTTTGCTTTACTTAAAACTGAATGCCTTAATAAACTTAAAAAATTGGTTCAACACAACAGCCTATTAACGAAATAAGTATTTTCTTATTGTTCTTATTATTACTATCATAAGAAAAGAAGAAAAGAAAAAAATGGCTCCCGGATGGTATTTAAACGGTAGTTCTGTTTGACCTTAAGTTCATCAATGTTTCAGGTTAGAATCATACAGTTAATGAACACTGAAATTTAAACAGTCTTTGCATCTGAAAATGTTAGAGCTGATTATTTTCTTTTCATTTTACAAATATTACATTTACATTTTGAAATGTCAGCTATTTAAAAAACATGAACATACAGTGTTTCTATTATCAAAAATGCACTATTGTGTGTATATCAAAGCTGTAATAAGTTCATTGTTCTGAACTTATTTTATTCAGCATTTCGCAGTACATAAAACATAATAGTACACTGCTGTGATGTGCATCATACACAATATTTTATGCTCATAATAAACTGCAATCATCCTTGTCCTCTTCTAAATGAGTACAGGCAAAGGTCAAGAGCAAAACTGTTTCAGATGGATATCCCTGTCTATTATTTTTCACACAGGTACAATCTTTCAGTAAAAGTAGCAAAAAGAAAAAAAAATGTATATATTTCCCACTGACTATGATGAGATAGCAGTTCTAATTCTTCAGATGCAAATGTCTCGGGGATGGTGCAAGGCAGAGCTCAGGAAATTTCAAGAAAGTGCAGATACAAAGGCTGCAAATTATGACATTTTATAGCAAATTATCTTGAAAGCCAGGCTGCATATATCTCTGGAAATTATGTTTTATGTAGGGCCATAATACATACATCATACTTCACTGTCTTTCAGACGGCAGCTCACAATTTTCTTTGGTGATATCTACAGATTTATTCCGATGACCCTACATCACCTTGTTTGATTTGTAATGGAAATTTCATAAAGCACTGGCACAACTATAGTGATACTCTGTTTCAAAGGTTGTTATAAGACATTGAAGTTGATGTCCTGCCATTTCTCCAACACTTTGGGGTCACTATGAAACATGCAAAGGCGATATTTATGGCAGAATGAATGCAATTTTGATCCATTTCAAATGCATTACAGTGAAAGCATTATCTATGACAGTTAACTGTAAATAGTGTCTATTAGTGCATCACCTCAGCAATATAGATACAACCCTTACCTGTCTGCACAAAGTGACAGATACTGTATATTAAACATAATTCAGACACTATATAGTCTTGCAATTCAATAATTATCCCATGTCACTACAATGAATGCAGCTTATCAACTGAATAACACTGCACTTAAAGAGCTTACAGTAATTTCACAAGGAGTTTCCAAGATACTAAAGTATTCTACATCCCTAACAGGAATTATAGTAATTGAAAAGTGTGGGAAATGTGACATACTTACTGCAAGAGACACAGGTCATGGGACAGCCATTGCTGCCTGTGGGGAAATAACAAAAGCAAAAAAAAAAATATCCGAGCATCTACAATGATATTTCCATCTGCCTTTCTAAAATTTAGTGCTGTGGAGCTTCTTTTATCTCGCTTTAAAACTTACTTCCCTCATGAGACTGCAAGGAGTCATTAACTACAAAAACATAGGCTCATTATTTTCTGGGTCAAGATTCAGTTATGGAAAACTGATAATTCCAAAGCAATATGAAAAATGTATTTGCATTTCTGCTGACATTGCCTTTGTATACATCACCGTCAGACCCTGTCTTGCATGTAATATTAGTTAGAGCTAAAGGGCTTACATTAATCCATGAAGATGCTTTGTACTATGTGGTATGTGTGCCTCTATTATCCTTCAGAACTTGGCTATGGTACTAATGGCATTTCTAGTAATCCTTTCCTTGAAGCTACTGCTTTAAAGTCTCTTTGTTTTTTTCTCACATTGTACTTTCTATAAGTGAGCCAGAAAGCTAAGTGCCATCTGCTATATAGACACTGGTTCTTTCTTAGATCAAGACTCAGCAATGGCATAAATAGGGTTCCAAAAGAGTAAGTACAAGGAGTTTCCATCACTGGTGCCTTGAGTTTGGTAGATTACAATGACAAACCCTTTACTCGTTCATAATTGAGGCAACTTAAATTATTTCATGTGGGCCCGTATGCATTACTAGTTGACCTCTGCACTTTGGGATATACATTTGGTTATACAGTCCTTTAGAAATTAGACTTTGGAGGTCATGCCTTTCATGAATATATTTTTCTCAACACCAGTGTTTTTGGGTCTCTTTTTTTTCCCTGATTTGAATTTTATTTCTAATAATCCGCCTAAAAAGGTTATCATTTCCTAAATCAAGAATCAAATGAAAAAGGCTGATAACTCCCAAGTGGGTGCAAAACATTTGTATCTGCTGTCCTTATTTTTGCTCAGTTTACTGAGAGACCCTTAGGCACCCACTACAGGCTTGCTTAGTTAGTTTGTATTATTTCTTGGGAATACAATGACATTTTGCATCACATAATTATGTATTGTGTCGTTCTGTTATTTTTCAAAATTTGGCTCTGCAATCCATGTTGTTTGAATGCTCTTAATGGTAACCCCTTTCAAGAAGCTATTGATTTGGGAAAGCATTATTATTATTATTATTACTACTACTAGTAAAAGTAACAGTATTTGAGCTTGCCTTTAGTATGTCCAAGAAACTATCATGTGTCACCTGCTACACAAGCCCAGACTGGAACATTCCTAGTTCAACATTTAGCTGTGACACACTGATGACCAGAAAAGGCAGAGAAATCTGAATTGATGTCTGTTGCCTTGGCTTCTGTAAACTGCACTGACAGACTCCATGTTACCACAAGTTACCATGTCATTAATATTGCATTAAAACTTAACTGAGACTATACATATATTTTGTATATTATTTTGCATTATGGGAAATATGCAGTTATGATTCCTCTATTCTAACTGCAACTTACAGGAATCGTTACTTTTTTTTTTAAGCAGTGCTACATGAAGTCAGTATGCTATCTCCAGGAAGTGCCACTTCATATCATCAGTCTATTGTGACAACAAAAATTATACAGTAGTTCTTAGTATTTATATGTTATGGTGTGTGTGTGTGTGTGTGTGTGTGTGTGTGTGTGTGTGTGTGTGTGTGTGTGTGTGTGTGTGTGTGTGTGCGTGTGTGTGTGTTTACCATGCAGAATAAATAAAATAAGTACCATACAGACTGAAGATGGTTCAGTTCTGACTTCTGGGCACTACCTGTGAAAAGTTTGTATGTTATGCCTCTGTGTCTGAATGGCTTTTATCCAGATACTTTGATTTGTTGAAATGTATAAGACTGTACATTGTCTATGCGTGATGCACTTTTCTTTGCACTTGTGTCACAGCTTGTGGCTTAAAAGGATTTGAGGATCAGTTCTCTTACCCAGTTAGCAAAAACATAATATAAATTACTATAAAGTAATAACTAAAAATTAATTAGTTAATAAGTAAATATATAAGGCAAAGGCAGCACACAAAGTTGCTTTCATTCTTTCTCACTCTGATGTGGCCAGTATACTTCTACTTAGGTGATCACATTGTGCATTTGCCAATACTGTTATAGTCTGCTGTACCAGGTCTTTATTACTTTCCATATCCTGTAACTCAGGCGCAGTCACGTAGCTATGGTGGGGCAAGAGGGGCAACTACACCACATGCAAAGTGTTATGGACATGACTGGTCATCCAGTGTAATTACATTTGCAGTCAAACCTGAGCACTGTAGCACTCTGTGTGTGGTCAATATTGTAGCAACTGCTTACTACCATTTAAAAGTAAGGAAAAAAATCTGTTTTTTTTTAACTAAAACACTCAGTGCAGGGAATAAGCTAAGATAAAAGTATTTTTTAATTAAAACTTGAGCACCATAGTGCCCTGTGCAGGCAGTGTATAAATCGTACCATTTGCTACATTTGCAGGAAGCAGTTTGTGACAGTTTAAAAAAAGAAATTATTATTTTTTTAACTAAAGAAAGTCTGAGGAAGGAGGGTTGGGGCAAGGCACAGAAATGGGATCTGAATGGCTGGGGCAGGAGGGGAGGGGTGTTGTGTATCTGGCCACCTGGCTAGTGTGCCAAAAGAAGAAATGGACTTTTTTGATCTTCATGTGAAGGGCTGGTGGTGCATGCAGTACATATGGGTTACTGTGTTACTGTCTGCAGGAAGTATCCTTTTTTTGATCTTCACTTGAAGAGCTGCAGGGGTAGGACACTAGCTCATGAGACTAGCACAGGGCACTAGTTGACCCAGCTATGCTTCTGCTCAGGTGTACTGTCTGTGATGCTTTGAGCATGACCCTCCATGCATGTATTTTGCTCTCTTTTTACTAAACTGCCTACTGCACATTAAATCCATATGATTTTTTTGAGACACATCATACAGTGTCTGTCTTGTACTGACAGTCTGTGGCTTGATACGATGATTTGCCACATTAAAGACATATTTGATTCTGTGTGCTTACTAGTTGTTTTAATTTTAATATCTTATTGAATACAGCAGCATTCAAAATGTATGGATTTAATGGTACTGATAAAGAAAAATACTCAGCAGGAAATAAATGCTACATCTTATGCAGTGATGCAGGATTTATTCGTGCCACAGTTTTAGTACTTCAAATAACACCGCTTATTGAGATTATAATACAAGCTGAGTATTTCTTTGAAACATTTAAACATTTTTGGGAATATTGTCAGGAAAAAGACTTCACCTTATAGTAATACATGACTGCTAGCATTTTATTGCAAATTGTTCTTTATTCACCAAATGGTTTGTAACAAAACTTTTCCACCAGGCAGAGGTAATAGAAATTAAGTAATAATTCTCAGATAAGTGACATAGAATTGGGGTTTACAGTAGAACATAATTAAATAATTTACAGTGAGATTCATTTGCAATGATACTTATGTTTCCTTTTCATACTTCTTCTTCTTCTCCTTCTTCTTCTTTCGGCTTTTTCCCGGTTAGGGGTCGCCACCGCGGATCACCTGTCCGCTCATGATTGGCAGTGGAGTTTTACTGTGTTGAGTTGCCAGCCCAGCACCCAACCTTCCACAGAAGGCACACACATGCACACACTCACACCTAGGGCCAATTTAGTGTCCAATCCACCTACAGCATGTCTTTGGGATGTGGGAGGAAACCGGAGCACCAGGAGAAAACCCACACGACCACAGGGAGGACATGCAGACTCTGCACAGAAGGCACCCCAGCCAAGAATCGAACCAGAGAACCTCTTGCTGTGAGGTGGCAATGCTAACTGCTGCACCACCGTGGAAAAAGGAAATGTTGGCTGCATTGATTTACAAGCCCAGATGTTGCAATATATATCTGCAAATGAATTATATTTTACATTAAAGAAAGATTGAGTAAGTATGTAGGTAAGTAAGTAAAGAGATAAATAATATGGAGATGATATTTTACAAACTACAGCCACATTATACAGGACCAAGTATGCACCATACAGAAACACAAATTATGGGTCTATAAATTTGGAATAAGTTCTTTTTTTCTTAAAAGCAGACACAGACATGAATTCCTAATTGGGGAATGTGCAGTTGGATAAGCAAACTTACAGTAACATTATATGTTCAAACAATCACTACTACAGTAGCCTAAGATATATGGATTATATCCTGCTTAAGATATAATATCCAGCTAAATTTGAATGCTTAAGGGCACCTTGCATGTGCCCAGACTATTGAAAGCTCAAACACATCTAGATAAAATCAGTGGTCTGAGTGCCAAGCCCTTCATAGCTTTCATGCCAACTGATAGAAGGAGATTAGAACCCCCCAAAAGGGTCAACGGTAGACCCCTGAAAAGGGTGAATGGTAAGTAAACAGTCAATGCCATCACCCTTGCAAACAAAAATCATGTAAAAATAAGAGGGTAGCGTGACGGAGTGGCTACTGAATCAGTGATCATTCAAGCAGCTACTATTATGGTGAATTTACTTTACCAACTTTACTATGATCATCATTTGATCCCTGCTGCAGTAATCTTGGCAACATTGGTAGATTGTCATAGCTTATAGGGTTTAGGAGGAGAAAGTCTTAGGAGAATGGTTGTAACAAAGCCTAGCTTGAAATGATTGTTACAGTAGAATTTGGGAACTGGAGATAGGAATAACTGCTTAACCCAGTTCAAAAGCTTACATCCTTCTTCTAACTTTTTAAGAACAGAGGATTTGCCGAACAAGAAGTCATTATCCAGAAGGACATTAAGTTGTTGAGCTTTGACATTCTTTGGAAAGGTATGAAGCCTAGTCAAAGAATGACTTCTCATAACTGTCTCAGTTACAGCAGATCTGGATACAGTATCCACTGCATCATAGCCAGATGAAATTTTGTGCTTAGTCACCCAAGATGTAGTTAAGCATGTCCATAATGAATTTAAATGAGAATCTGATAGAATGGCTAAGGATTGATTCATGTTAGACAAAATAGATACAAGAAAGTTGGACATGAGCTTAGCAGTTAATGACTCTAAAGACTAAGGTGGAAGAGGTGGTAATCTTTTTCCCTATACCTTTTGAGTGCTCTGCTGTCTTTATCGTTTTGAAATGGATAAGAAAAGCAAAAAGTTCAAACGCCTTTCTCGCTATGTAAAGAAATAATATCAGGGTCAGCAGGGAGGGATTTTTGTAAATGTACTTGTATGAATCTAAGACCTGCAAAACACATCCCATTTTTTAGTTGTTGAAGGCTGGCAATATTGGGACATAGAAGCAACATAGAATCTATCCTCCAAGCTCTGAAAAGTGGAGGTATAACAACATGTGTAGGGGCTTCCATATGCAGTAATTCATAATCCCTTTCTGAAGTAGTCAGAAACTTCTTTACCATTCATTTTAAGATAAAGAAAAACAATGTTTCATTTAGTGAGTCACCAAAGGAGACTTCCTCATTAAAAAAATCAGAGGATCATGTATGTTTCACTTCAGATTCGCATACAGTGGTGAGAAGGAATTTGAGAACCATAATCAAGTCTTTTATTGTCTGAGTCAGAAAAATCCTCTTCCTCAGAATTAGGAAAGAACTCTTTTTTTCTTAATAAAAGGAAATTTTGAAATAAGCAACAAATGGGACCGAATAACTGAACAGCTTTAAAAAGCCTTTGAGCAAAATTATACCACTCCTCCTTGTTTCCCTTCTGAGAGGAAAGTGGAGAAAGAGATGATATATACTTTGTTTTCTAAGTATGTTTCTTGGAGTATGGTTTTTGGGGTTGAAGCCATAGGCTTGACTTCCACAAACAATTCCAATATCTTCCTTCACGAAAACCTGGTGGATACCTCTTTTGCCCTCAAATAAATTAATGCTTGGGTCTCCTTTCCTAGATGACTCTGCATATTGTGTTGGAAAAAAAAGTGGGTAACAGGACTCATAAGAAACAAGGTACAAAGGATTGCAGTTAAGATCACATTAGATAACAGATATAGGATACTCCCTCCTTCTTTCTCTGTCTTCTGATGCCCTCCCTGTCAGAGGAATTAAGATACCTTGGTGAAGTTTCTAGTAGTTTTTATTTTAAGTGGGTAGATGGATATGTGTTCTTGTTCTAATACATTACATTAAATGGGTCAGTGATTTAAAGACAGGTGTAGATAATGGTGGGAGGATCAAGAGGAGCTGACTGGCAGAAAATCTCCGGAGAGTGAGTCTCCTAGATCTGCTAGGTCACAGTAGTGTCTGAAGAAAACACAATAGAAGGCCTAGGAGAAGCAGACTGATTGTTCTTAGGCTGCAAGTGTGCCTCGGCAGAGTTGTCAGCCACAGACCATAAGAGAGAAGTACATACAGTTATTGTCACTCACCTCTCTAACTAATGTTTTCTTTTTTTTTTTAATTTCTCCAAATCTTTTGGGTTTTTATTACAGTGGTGGGAATGAACTCCATTCCTAAGTCAAAGTATGATTAAAGTTCATGAAATGAATATTGTTTCAGTCTTTGATGTCAGCCAGAAGTGCTCTTCCAGCACCCACAATGTGCTGAGTAATGATTCCTTCTGCAGTTTGTACGGAGTTACATGTATTGGCAGCATATCTAAATATGATCGTAAATTCTTTCTTAGAAGACCCGCTGCTCCTACTGCTATTGGAAGTATCAGGGTATCTTTCTTCCAAATTGCTCTCATTTCTGCCTGAAAATCCTATTATTTTATGACTTTGTGCCTCTCTGTATGCAAGATACTGTAGTCAATGGGTGTGGAGATTTCAATGATCAATGCTACTTTTGTCTTGTTTTCTTGGACCACTATATCCAGTTTTCCAGCATCTATCTTTTGAACTGTTGGTAATGGATGATTCCATGTGATGCAGACTTCATAATTTTCTATGATGCTTTGTGGCTCATGTTTCCAGTGTTTTTCAGCCACTTCAATGCCAAAATGTTTGCATAATCCCCAGCACAGCGGTCTTGACACATTATTATGCATTCAGCACACAGTACTTATGCAATTAGTATGTCACAACCAGCAATGAGGTGTTCAACTGTTTCCAGTTCGCTTTTACAAAACCTACATTTGTCTGTTTCTTCCACATGTTCAATGGACTTTGTAAACCAACATGTATGCAGCCCACTATCTTGGGCCACCAATATTAACCTTTCATCTCCTGGTTTGAATTTGCCTCTCCTTAACCATTCCAGCATTTGCTCCTGATCAACATGAGATTCTTCCAGAGATTTTACATACTTGCAACTATATTTATGCACTTTCCACATTTCTTGCCTTCTCATCTGGTCCTTTACCTTATATTCTTTCTTTTGCTTTTTGGCACATTCAGTTGCTGCCTGATTTTTATCTACTTCTGGTATGATATTCATTCTTGCTTGATGCTGATAAGCTACTGCTAGAATAAGCAAAAAAGTCATCTTAGATTTATTCTCCTCATGTTTCACAACTTTTACTATGTTTGGGTCTTGTGAGTTCAGCGGATATGTGTGGAATCCTACGATTGCAGATCTATACATGTAATTAATTTCAAGGAAGACCATTCCTCCTGATTTTTATAAATCATTTGGTGAGCATGAAGCACCCTTCTTATTTTCCTGCCTAATCTATCCAACACATTTTGGGGCCAGTCAGTCACTCCAAAACTGTAAGTTAGGACAGGAAGAGCAAATTGGTTTATAACTTGGATTTTGTTCCTAGATGTCAATGCTGTTTTCAGGATTAAAGTCTTCTGAAGTATTCCTTACTAAGTTTTATTTGCATTTGTTCATGTTTTATTGTTGATCCTTCATCAATTCCCAAATATTTATACACTCCTTCTTGCTCAAGTTCCATTCTTGTCCCAAATTGATGTTTTCCTGGTGTTGCATTTATCAAGACCAAATGACATTCTTATATCATCTGAAAATGTTTTGACAACTTGCAGTTGTGCTTTAAGTTCCTCATCTCAGTTTTAAATCATCGACAAAGGGAAGATGAGAAGTCTTTACACTTTGTTTTCTAGGAGCCAAATTGCAGTCATGGCCTAAGCTCTTAAGTAGGCAGCGTAATGGGTTAGGGCAAGGCAGAATAGCAGTGTTGACAAAGAGTCACCCTGAAATATCCCCCTTTTAATTTTTTATCCCTGGGATAATAATTTGTCTTTTATCATGGCTTAATTGCAAAGTGGTCTGTCACTGTTTCATAGTCTCTGTAATGTACTTGATCAGTGTAGGATGTATCTTATACATTTTTAAGCACTCTTTTATCCATGAATGTGGGATGCTATCAAATATTATTTTGTAGTCAATCCATGCCATGGATTCTTCCCCTTTTTACAGTTCTCCACTATGACTTTATTTAACAACAGATGATCCTTTGTTCCATATGACTTTGTTTTATTGCCCTTTTGTTCTACTGCCATAATTGAGTTTTCTTCTAAATGACTCTAAACTCTGTCGGCATCAATTCCAATGTATAATTTATACGTCATCAGATAGCACGTTATTGGTCTATAACTTTTAGGGTAGCTTGCAGGTTCACTCTTAAGTAGGAGCATTGCTTTTCCTGTTAGCCAGGCTGGTGTCTGCTCGGGGTGTGCATATAAATAGTTCTTACACATGGCTAAATCTTCATGCAAAGATGGTAATAGCTCTAGCCAAAAGTTAGGTACTGCTTCTGGACCTGGGGTTTTTGACTTAGAGGCTTTTCTTAACTTTCTTTCAATCTCTCTGGCTGTTACTACATCCCATTTCATATCCTGTACCTGTAAACTTCTTATTCTTTCTTTTACTTCTATCCATTTAGCAGCTTTGTTATGTTCCACAGTATCTTCATAGATACTTCTCCAAAATGTATCTATTTCTTCTTTTTTTGGCAGTCTTTCAATTCCTTTTACCTTGTTTCTCAAATTTTTATACACTTTTTTGGATCATCAATAAATTTCTTATTTTGTACTTTTACTTTATATTTATCTTCGTATCTTCTACGTCTTTCTGCCTGTGCTGAAATTTTTACTTTGTTATTTGCAATAGTGCATGACAGATCCTGGTCTGTTCTAATACTGCACATTGCTTTTATCACATCCATCTTTCTTAGTATTTTTGTTGATCTGTTCCCTCTTCCATAGTCTTCTAACAGTGACACTTCTTGTCTTAACAGTTTTGTAGTTTTCTCTATTTGATATTTCCGTGATGGTATTCAATATCCCCCCTTCCTTTCCCTCACTACCCTGTGTTCTTGTGGTAGAATTTTATTAGTTATTAAGTTAGCTGCACAGTAATATATCCTGTTTACTTCTGTTATACTGCATGGATCTCTATGAACAGTCCTTATTACTGTGTTCATTTGTTTTATCAGACTTCTGACTTTTTGGGTTTTATTAACCTTCTGCAGTCTATTTCTTTCATTGATCTTAATATATCTGTCTATGTCTATTAAATAAAACAACTCTTAGTTTAGCTCATTTTCTTCCAAACTGAGGGCACATCCTTTGTTCTCCATTTCCTGTGGGCATTCTGTAGAAAGTTCTATAGCATCTTTCTGTGGCACATTCTCTTCAATTTCATCCTGTGCCATCCATTGCTCTGTCATAATGGAACTCACTGACCTATCACTCCTCAACATTGACTGCATCAGGTTTACACAGTTTCTTGTTCCTTCCCTAGCTCTCTAGCTTCAAGTGAGCATTTATACTGGTTTCCTGTGGAAGGCTCCAAAATATCTTAACATGGTGCCTGACCAATTGCTTCCTGTTCCACTGGTTTCCCCTTAATTTGGATAACCATTGCTCTATCCTGTTATGGTGCTTTCTGCATTAGATTTTCTACACTGAATCTTTCACATTGCAGGTGCTTCAAAACCTCAGTTGCTATTTCTTTAACTTCTCCATTACTGATCTCCTTTTCTACTTTTTCTCTTTGTCTTCTTATTTTTTGTTCATAGGTTCATAGGTTTATACTAGGCTATCTGCCCTAAGGCATTTATAAGCCTAGCCCAAATTTTTGTGGCTTAAGCCACCCCTTATATGAAAAAATACCGTGCCCATTAGTTTGTTGTGCCTCTGTCCAGCAGTGACACAGAGATGATTCCCGGGGTAAACCCATGATCTCCCATCCACAGGTCTAGATTTCTCTTGAACAGAGTCAGCGAGGTGCTCTGCCTCACATGGACCGGGATTTTATTCCACAGCATAGGGAGTCTCTGAGTGATAAATCTATCCCTCCAGCACGCCCTATTTATATCCGTGCTAAGGTTTAAGTCGCTTGCTCTAGTGGTTTTGGTGGATTTGGATTTTTTGAGGTGGAGCATGTCCATTAATTCCGGGTTGGACATGGCCTTGTATGTCAGGCACATGTCACCTCTGAGCAGACGGTATGCGACTGAAATATTGTATTGTAAAGTTTTCCATGTCCGGATTCCTTTGCCTGTATTTCTCTTCAGATATCTTTGGTGCTGCTCTGTTTATATTGATTAGTTTTGCTTTGTCCTTTGCACAAATATTACACCATATTAAATCTTTCTCTTTCCCATGTCCATATTTCTTCTTCAGATGTTTCCTGATCTTCCTGCTTCTCCTTACTTTGGGGACTCACTCCATCATGCTGTGATGTAACCTGTGTTAGACCTTCTACACCAAATCACTTTGCAGGCACTCCATAACTTCAACTTCAATTTTTTTAACTTTACTAATCTTATTTTCTACATTCCTATTTTATTATTGTGAAATTTTCCATATCCAGATGCCTTTGCCTGTATTCCTCTTAGAATATCTTTGGGGCTGCCTTCTTTAGATTGATTAGTTTGGCTTTCTCTTTTGCATAAAAATTGCACCATATCAAATCTCTTTTCCTGAGGGGAAAGTTCACTGCAGGGGAAGATGACAACATGGCCCCTTGTGCTAAGTCCAGAGGATATTTATTCTCATGGAAGACATGAACAGAATTTAGTCTACTCCTAATGGTCCTCAGTGTAAACGACTGGCAAACTGAATATGTCCTAATGTCATATTCAGCATCCAAAAAAATGCACAGCAAAAATGACACTTTTTATATGGACTTTGGCACCCACCACTGCATTTTACTTTTCTGACAGACATAAGAATAAAATATGTAAAAATTTCCTAAGAAAAAGGAATGGTCTCCAATGGAGTACTTATCTGTCCGAAGACAATGTGCTGAAGCCTTTCACACTGTTACACCAGATGCAAAGCTGAGTAAAGTCTGCATAACTGGAATAACAGCAACCATGTTCTGAATTCTGTCATGCGTGCATGCCATCCTTATACTATTACATCCTCCCATGCTGCCAGCAGATGTACGCAGAGAAGAATCCAGACCTAGGTGACCTAGCAGCTGAATACAGCCCGCTAGCTTAGGAAGGGGCATGGCCACAGTATTAATTTAATTAAAAAAATAAAAGTTTAAGTTTTCATACAGTACTTTTTTCCTACTATTTCCCTGAATCCATGCAGCTTACTGTCTCTCTCTCTCTATATATCTCTCTCTCTTTCTCTCTCACAGTGTTACATCTACATGCATGTATCCGCTTTAAGATGCACACATGCAGGTGCAATACTGACAAAGATTAAGGGCAAGGTGCGAGATTTGATTTTCAAAATATCGGTGCAGCTGATGGGTACAAAGCATTATGAATGAGATGAGTATAAGTGGCTTACTGATTTGCCATGCGATGTGTGTGTGACCTGCTCTATTAAGATAGGGCTAGTTAGTTAATTAACTTGCTCAGTCTTAAACTGTGCACCCTGGCTACAGGAGACAAGATCCTTAATCCTCTATACCAACTGCCAGACCCTTTGAGAACACTTAGTCATTACAGTCACTTGAAATGTTCTAAAATGGGTACTTTTGTCATTTATTCGTTCATACATTTTCTTTCACTGCTTAATGGGAAAAAATGTTCAAAACTACAAACTTAAAATGTATTATATTAAATGTTGCTGTAGTTAACAAAAAATTAATTAAATTAGGATTGTTAATCAAATAATGCATGCATTTATGTATGTTACTAAAATGTATGCAGGGAGTCCATGGTTTTTAAACAACCCAGAGACCAAGGTACACTTAATCCATCACTGGCAGGAATCATTTTCAGTGAATATGAACTTCAAAGGAAGAGAAGTTTACTACTGCTCATGCTAATTCTGGCTTCAATGTGTATTTGTTTTGTTAAGCAAATGACCGTTTGTGTTTGTGGTATAAAATTTGTAAGCAGTGTTAGAAGATGAAAAGCAGCACACACACCTCTGGTGCAAAAGGCTGTAGGTTCTACTCCACATCATGTAGATAGATTCTAACACTGCAGTGCAGTATAAGTGTATCATCATTTGGATGTTAAACTGAGGCACCATCTGCCTGTGTTGATAGTAGGTACTGTGAGATCTTTTAAATCCATATGAACTATTGAAAAGAGTAGAGAGAAATTCCCTGATGCCATGGCCAAATTTCTTCTAGTATTATAAATACTACCAAAGGTCTCCCCTAAAAAGAGACTACTTTTCTAGTGGGGCTAATCAAGTCAATAAATGATAAACAAGTTAAACATTTTGAATTAAATCCACATTCTGTATACATTTCAAAATTAAAGAAGAAAATAGTATGCATGCTGGCAGTTTTGAACAGTATTTATAGAGAGGCAAGGGACAACAGAATGGCTCGGGGGGTGGCTATGAACCATAACCCAGCTTATGGTCCCATTTGACCATGGTTCAGCTCTGAATGCACTACATATGAGGATGGAGTCTGAAACTTTGCAAACTGGCAGGCTGTATAGTGCACATGGCAGGATATGTCCCATATGTAATGGCTACAGTAGCAGTAATCTAATGAAGAATATATTTTTTCCTCTTCCCTTAACTACAAACTCACTTAGGCAGCTGATAGCCTACAGCTGGAAAACTCTCTCAACACATACCTATCCATCCAAAACCCCTTTTTTTCTATTTCTGGACATGGTATGAGGGTGTCACTTCATCAGTGAACAATCATCTAAAGCCAATCTCTACACTGACAGGTATGGATGTATGTCTTAAAATAAAAAAAAAAAGTATCGGACCACAGGTTATTGAGCTCAACTACTTGCACTCTTACTCATCAAAAGAATAAAAAATTCAAGTAAACAAGGATTTTGTTTTGCAGGGTGGTAAGCCTCCGTGTGTCCCCACACCTTTTGCTTAATATGCATACCTACTCCAAGATCACACTACAGTAGGGAAAGGGCAAATGCCCTGATCTCCACTGTATCTCAATCCTGTGCACAAAAAGAGATAGTATGTGTGATCAGTTGATTTTCAATAACACATATAACATTTTTTCCAGGTTGATTACAAAAAATTCAACCAAAGGAATGTGAACTTTTTGTGAAAACCACAATGTCGTGCAAATAGTAGTCCTTTAAGGTTGAACATTTTTCCCCAAAGGAACTTGCCCAGAGGCTCCACTTCCTTCCTTTTCCCAGATGACCCATTTGTTATAGTGGAACCGGAGTCAGGTATACCCAGTCTATGAGACAGTCCTATGCCTGTGAACCCATCAGCTGTCTTTTCGCTATCGGATTGTCCTAGGGGCTGCTTATCCGGGACCTTGGTAGGGCAGAAAATGTTAATATTGTAGTTAAAAGGTGTGGAATTAAGCAGGTTCAGTGACAATTACATATGTCTCTCATAAGTAGAGAAATAGGTTCATAGGTTCATAGGTAGGTACTAGGCTATCGGCCCAAGGGCCTACATAAGCTTAGCCAGCAAGATTCCATAGCTTACGCCACCCAAGAAAGTTATTTTCCTGTGCCACTGTTGAGCAAAGACACAGAAGTGATCCCCGGGGTGTATTTCCTATTTCCCATCCACTCATCAAGATTTTTCTTGAAGAGTGCTAATGAAGAACTTTACTTGACATAGATGGGTAGCTTGTTCCAGAGTATAGGAAGTTTCTGGGACAGGAATCTATCCCTCCAGCATGTCCTGTTTATTGTGGTGACAAGGTTTAAGTCCCTAGAGTGTGTAGCTCGGAGGTATTGGGATTTCCTTAGGTGTAACATGTGCAATAGCTCTGGGTTTGGCATAGCTTTATATGTTAGGCAGAGATCACCTCAGAGTAGGCGATATGATACGGAGTAAAGCTGGAGTTTTTTGAGGTGGTCAGTGTAGGGCATTTGTTTGAGGCCAGTAATCCTCTTTGTGAGGTACTTCTATGGCCTTTCCAGCTGCTGCAGATGTCTTGTGAGGTGCATTCCAAAAGGGGCGTTGTACTCTATAATGGGTCTAATGAGTGATGAGTAGAGGGGAACGATGACCTCTTTTTTCCTGGATGAGAACCCTTTTATGATGAGGTGTGCCACGTAGAAGGACTTCCTGACTACTGTGGTGATGTGACTATCAAAGGACAGACTACTGTCCACCTGGGTCCCAAGGTCTCTTATCACGTATTCGGTGTTAAGTAGATTGCTGCCTATGTGGTAGTTCATGGGTACAAGCAGTTTTGCAAAACTATGTATATGGCTGGGGATATGTTAGTAATTTTTTTCAGTTATTGGTGAAGTCTGGTTGTGGAGAGTAGGATTCCCAGTGAAGATAAATGGCTTGGTGATATGGCAAGCTGAAAATTACACTGCCATTTATTCTGGAGATATGCAAGATCAGATCTAATGATTTGATTAGAGAAGTTTTAGTTGTTTTTAAAATTAGTTTGCATTCTGAATGTATTTCAGTGGTACGTGTGATGTGGTTCCATAGTTTAGCTATACCATTTGAATATAGACAGTCACTTGCAGCATTAGATGATTTTGCCATAGTAATTAGTGATTTTTCTCAACAGAGTCAAATTCTATTGTGGAATCGTGTTGCATTAAGGTGTTAATGGCTGGACAATTTTCTTGCTTATAGTGAATTTTGTTTATTCGAGTTTGCTGAGACGTGGCTAGTAATGAAATAGTGCTAACCAGTTTAATTCTCTGAGGGCTAAGCACTGTTGTGTTTTGTTGTTATAGTTTAATGCAAATTTGGCTATTTTATTGCAACATTGGTCAAGAGTAGATAGTTGTGAGACCTGAAGGTCAATACAACTTGGGGCAGCATAGTGGAGAAGTGGCAGTATGAGCTTGGGGCAGCATAGTGGAGAAGTGGCAGTATGAAAGTAGAAGCTACATGTCTTCTGGCTATGTCAGTTAGGTAGGTTTTTACTCTGAATAATGTACTTATTTTTTGGTGAGTTTTAACCACATATGATATATGGTGTACAAATTTCAAGTGGTCATTCATGATGACACCTAGTAATTTTTTTATAGTTTACTTATTCTATCAGGTTGTTGTTGGCCAAAGTGATAGTGAATAATGTAGACTTGGTAGACACATGTTTTGAGTTAATGAGCTTAATTTTGTGGGGGTTATTTAGGGTTTAGAAGTAGTTGTCAATAATTTAGCCATGTTCCAGTTGATAAGAAGGATTGCTGAGTAAGGTATTGTAGTTTAGAGAGGGTTTTGACAATGCAGATTAAGACTATTTCATCAGCTTAACTAGGATAGCATGTTTTGTAGCGGTGTAGAGGACATTGATGAATATGTTGAAAAGTAAGCACCTAGTATAGATCGTCATGGGACACCAATAGTCACTGGCAAGAAGGCAAAAAAATATAATTTTTCCATTTCACTGCTTGTGCTCTGTTTTGAGAGTTGTCTATAGGAACCACTGCAGTGAAGAGATGGAAATCCCTAAGAATGAGAGTTTATGTAAGAGTTTCTTATGGGAGACAGTATAAAAAGCTTTTGGTATGACTACAAAGAGGGTGGGGACTAGGCTTGCAGCATTTCTATTGGTATTAAGAAAATGCAGCAAAGCAGTAGTTGTGCTGTGATGAGGATGGAAGTCATGCTGGATTGAAGACAGGAGCTGGTTATGTATTAGAAGTCTAAGAAGTTGCATATGAATACATTTGTATAATATTTTGATAGCAGTGATTAAATTGCAAATGGCCTATAGTTTGAAAGAACTGTATTGATTACATCCTTATGCAGTCATATTGCAAAGGATTTTTTTTACATAGCAAGTGGACTTTATTATTATGGATACTAGTTTTTCCCAACACTTTTGCTGATGAAATATGCATGATTATTCAACTACATTTCTCCCATCCTAAATTCACTCTTATATTTATAACCCACCCAGCTCACTTGTTAATTCTATTCCACATCTTCTCATACTTGGTCTGCCGGTCCCCAAAGCTAATGGCACTACTCTCAACTAACTCCCTTTTATTCCTCTTTCCCTCTCCACAATCCAACCCTCTTTATTTCCAATCTTAACTTTTTATTATCCCTAATTTCCAGATTATTGTCATCTCTGCTTCTGACTACATAATTTACTCTTTCTTCTCCTCTTCAGTTCTGGCTTCCTGCACCTGTACAGCTTTTCCTGCTACATTCTTTCTCTTAATCTAGCTCATCTTGCCTTGTACCTGTATTCATTTCTTCTTTTATTTTCTGTTCACTTTCTTGTCTTCCCCCCTTTGCTTTGTGTCTAATCACCTGCCTCGGCTCATTGTTCCATCTTCCCTTATACTTGCCTTTCCCTGTTTCATTACCCCTGACCACCTCTTTTCTTGCTCATACTGTCTTCCCTGTCTAAGTATCAGATTTCTTTCAAGGCTGCTGCTTACATAACTATCATTCACATCTTATCCCTATCACCTTTCTGGTAACCTCCTTCCCTGCAACTGATTTCCCCAAATTCTTCATATCTTCATTCACAGTTGTACTTCATGAAGTCCTCCCCAAACCCTTCTCACTCTTGTCAACTTTCATGAACCCCAAGTCTCTGCATTTAACTTCCTGGTGCCTTACCTTTCTTGCTTCCATTGACAACTTCCATATTTCTTTTTGTGATGCCTCCATCCTTCCAGAGTCCCCAGACCTATTTGTTCCACAAAGAGTTCTCAGCCTAACAACTGATCTGTACCCAGAACACCTGTCCCACCTCTTCCTGACACTCTTCCTCCAGTCTCTGTTTCCCATCCTACGACACACATTTTCTCCCGAATATATCCATTGTTCCCAGTAATAATCAAGCAACATTATTACCACTACTTCATCACATGGGAATTATATCTACATTGTATTTAGGCTACTTTTCTTTATGCAGCTCTGAACAAACACACACATTATCCAGCACTCTTACCCACGCACCATTATTACTGTTACACTCCCCTCATTATTTTTATCCTTATGCAGTTCTCTGCCTTACTCTCTCAGCCCTGTAGTAATGGATTATAATAATCCTATCTCCCTCAAAGCTCTTTCTACAATGTACTTAATGATTCTAGTTCTAAACAGCTGAAATAAGCCCAGTCCTATTCAAGTTGGTGGCAAGAATAAATCCTCAGTAGATCCAAGGGGAACTGAGGGCTAAATGTAGAGAACAATATCTACCTCCCTGTACTGGAGAGAGAAAATCCTGGATTATGCTTGATTTTGGGGGGATATCTCCAGGTAAAGATCAACTGTGGCATTGGGTGCCTCCTTTTCTTGTAGTCCTAGAGCGCTCCTCATTTCAGTGTCCTGTCGGTTTCAAGTCCCTGTAGGAAGTAAATCTGTAGTATTTAAGTTCAGAATGAAGACAGTTACTCAGTCCAGCTTGAATTATAAGTTTCTTTATTAGCAGACAGAGACATTTCACTTATTAATGATTAAAACCAGACTCAACTGATAGGCTACAATAGCTATAGTAATGCTGCATCATTTCAATCTCAGAAACGTCTAAAAAAGGACCAGAAAAGTCACATTTCATGTTACTACGACATATGTTAACTTATATCAGCCTCTCTAAGAATATTCAGCACTAGCCAGTCCCTCTTTCCCAAAAATTTGGAGTGCTGTGAACAGTTCATCTGAGCTCTTGTTAGAATCTGAATTGACTTGTTTTACTGGATTTGACACCTTTTCTCAATCCCTTTAGACACCAGGAAAGTGTGTTCTAATTCCTTAAAACATTAATTAACATCTGTGGTGACATATTTTTGCTCTGATTTCAATGCGTATTTCTAACTGAGTATAACTTAGTTCAGCAATATTTGAGGGATCATCTTGAAGCATTTCTAGTTATTTATTTTCTGAAGATTTTCGGTTGTTCTGGGAATTCAAAATATCTACTGGCCAAGCAGCAAGATAAAATGAAATTCTGATAGATTGTTTCAATTTTCATTTTCTGTTATATGGCTCTGCTTTTGGCCCATGATCTCCTTTTGTCTGGAGTGTTGTTAGCAGTGCATTTGAGGTCTTACTCTGACTCCTTTCTTCAGCTGCCAAGTTAATGCTCAGCAGTATCACAGAGAAATCATAGACGTTTGCTAGTTCAGGGCTGCTGTTACTTACACACTGATTTCCTTAGTGTTACTGAATTAGCACCAGTTGAGCAGACTTTTTTTTACAAGCTGTATTGTTCCTACACAATGTGTGCATGGCTACTCTGGTTATCCTACTGGCGGATGAAGCTTGAACTCTCGAGCTTCAACTGAATGAGTTATAACTCCTCTACGACCAAAGTTCGTCCATTGGAAATCACTGTTGGCAAGTTGTGCTGGAAGGAATTCCCTTTTTGTAGGCTTGCCTACCGCAAAAACACTTTTAAAAGTGTTTTTTGGCAAGATATATTTTAGTGACTGCAGACAGGGGATTCTGATCTTCTGTGCATTTGTTTTCATCCATTCATAGTAGAAGCGGCTGCTATAACCTCTTTTAGTTGCTTAGAGTTAATTGTTTCTTTGTTTTGCTTAATTCTCTCCCTTTCTACATCCTACATCTAGCCTGACTATTAACAATACATCGTAGACACAGCAAACTAAATTTAAAATCCACCCGGACAAAATGAATAGCAAACCAACTTATATCCATTCTATTACCAGCCTATTAGCACTTGGTACTATAGGCAGTGTACGTACTGTTCACAGGCAATAAACGTCTACTTGAAACAAATAAGTCAACCTTTTAGAACTGCAAATATCAATACAATGTGGAGTCATCCTTCTCACTAAGATGTTTTGTGATCAAGGGAAGGAGCAAATTTTATAGAAATAAATAGAATTTGTGAGATCAATACATGCAGAATAATGTTTGGGAAGAGGCATCTGTTTTAAGGAAAGGAATAATTTGACCAATTTATGTAATGTTATACAGAATGACAGTTGTTACAAGGAAAAAAGATATATGTAATGTATAAATTATGTAAATGGAAATAAAAAGTTATGTACTCACCATAATGTTCCATCTGTGTTGTCCATTTTCATTCTTTTTCAACTGTTGGAACTGTCAGGGGGTTCCATCTGACCCTCGAATCTGACTCAGAAGTTTCTATCAGGTCATAGAATTTTTGAACTTTCTTTTACCCATAATGCCCCACCAACCTAACGTACCTCAGATCTAGTTTGCTGCCCATGTGACTAACAGCAGGAAAAATAAGAAAAGAATGGAAGCTGGAGCTCAAGCAAGGAACAGAGTTTCCTCTAAAACTCTTCAATCTCTCCAAGAGAAGAAAAAGGAGGGGGTAGGTGGGTGGGAAGTTGATGAAGAATGAAAACTGACAGCTCAGATGGAACATTATGGTGAGTACATAAGTTTTTAATCTGATGTTGTCCATTTCATTCATTCCTCAACTGTTACGACAGAGTCCCCAGCTACCTAAATCTCAGGAGGACTCTAAGGAAGGATAATGCAGAGCTCTGCCAAGTCAAAGGTTCCTCTTCCCCTAGAGACCAGGTCCAGTTTGTAATGAGCAATAAAGGTATGAGGATTAGCCCAAGCTGCAGCTGCACAAATATCATCCTAGGGAGTTCTGTACAAAAAGGTTGATGAAGTTGCCAGAGACTTGGTGGATGGGGCTTTGGGTGGTTTTGGCAAGGGTAAGTCCACTTTTTGATAAGGAACAGTAATACAATCAGTTAACAATTTGTCCAGAATAACTTTAGATACTGGTTTGCCTAGCGATGAATCAGAAATGGAAACAAACAATTGTTTGGACTTTCTTAGATCCTTAGTTCTATGAAGGTAGAAATGCAATTGTTTGTGTACATCTAACAAATGCAACAAATACTCACCTTATAGGTTCATAGGTAGGTACTAGGCTATTGGCCCAGGGGCCTACGTAAGCCTAGCCAACAAGGTTCCCTGGCTTACGCCACCCAATAAAGTTATTTTCCTGTGCCACTGTCGAGCAGGGACACAGAAGTGATCCCCGGGGTGTATTTCCTATTTCCCATCCACTCATCAAGATTTTTCTTGAAGAGTGCTGATGAAGAACTTTGCTTGACATAGATGGGTAGCCTGTTCCAGAGTATGGAAAGTCTCTGGGATAGGAATCTATTCCTCCAGCATGTCCTGTTTATTGTGGTGACAAGGTTTAGGTCCCTAGAGTGTGTAGCTCGGAGGGATTGAGATTTCTTTAGGAGTAGCATGTCCAACAGCTCTGGGTTTGACATAGCTTTATATGTTAGGCAGAGATCACCTCAGAATAGGAGATATGCTACAGAGTAAAGCTGAGGCGGTCAGTGTAGGGCATTTGTTTGAGGCCAGTAATCCTCTTTGTGAGGTACTTCTGTGGCCTTTCCAGCTGATGTAGATGTCTTGTAAGGTACATTCCAAAAGGGGCATTGTACTCTATAATCGGTCTAATGAGTGTTGGGTAGAGGGGAACAATGACCTCTTTTTCCTGGATGAGAACCCTTTTATGATGAGGTGTGCCATGTAGAAGGCCTTCCTGACTACTGTGGTGATGTGACTATCAAAGGAGAGACTACTGTCCACCTGAGTCCCAAGGTCTCTTATAACACATTTGGTGTTAAGTAGATTGCTGCCTATGTGGTAGTTCATGGGTACAGAGTTTTTACCAAAGGGGATGACACTGCACCTTTTGGCATTGAGCTTGAGGCCATGGCTCTGACACCAGGCATCTGTCTCAGTGAGGCCCTTCTGTAGGATGTCCACATCATTTGGGGACTTGACTATGGCTCCTAGTTTGCAGTCATCTGTGAACTTCATTAGCCAGAGGCCTTCTGTGTTAGCCTGTACTTAACAGAAGTAGATACCAAACAGGAGAGGACCCAGGACAGAACCCTGTGGTACTCCATTTGTCACTGCTTTGAGGTCAAATTTGGAGTCTGCAACTTTTACAGTGTGGGTTTTATCAGTGAGCCAGTTGGCAACCCATCTTGTGACGTAGGGCTTTATACCTAGTTTAGTGAGTTTAGCTATAATTCCAGAATAGGGGATGTTGTCAAAAGACTTGGCGAGGTCAAGATAGGCTGTGTGAACCACCTTACTCTCATCTACGGCATTGGTGACTGCCTCAAATACGTCGATCAGGTTCAGAAGGCATGTTCTGCCTTTCACAAACCCAAACTGGGTGGGATCCAGAGTTTGGAGGTTGCCAATGTCTTTGTTTATAAGTTCCATTATGATGATACTTTCCATGGCCTTGCAGACCAGGCTCGTCAGGCTAATAGGTTGATAGTTCCCGGGATCAGTGGTGGCACCCCCTTTGTGGAGTGGGATAACTGTTGCTGTGCACCATTCAGTGGGCACAAAGCCTGATTCTAGGCTATTATTGAACATGGTGCTTAAGTGGGGAGCCAGTTCATTCTGAAGTTCATGTAAACCACAGCCTGGGATGTTGTCCGGTCCCATGGATGCTGTGTTTTTGGCTTTACAGAGTGCTGCTTTTACCTGCGTAGTTGTGATTACAGGGACTCTGCATTCTTCCTGTATAGATATGGGCCCTTTAGAGGGTGAGAGGGGGGCAACGTTAGCACTGAACCTATCTGCCAGGATGTTGGCAATATCAGTTGGTTCTTTGTTTGAAAAGTTTTGAAAAGAACATTGGGAGATTAATAACCTGATTAATACTGGACTCAGAAACCACTTTTGGTAAAAAGGAAGGACTGGTTTGTAGAGAAATACAAAATAAGGGGGGTTTAGAGGACAATGCTTGAAGTTCCTATACTCCTCTGGCAGTAATAACAACTATGAAAACGGTTTTCCAGGTCAAAAATTTTAGCTCAGATTTAGCCAAAGGTTCAAAGTGGGTTTGAGTTAAAGCCTGAAGTATGATGTTTAAATCTCAAGAAGATGTAGGTTATAAGTAAAAAGGCTTCCCTCAGAAAGGCCTTACAAAGTTTAGAGGAAGCTAAAGTAGAATTATTTACTCCCAGATGAAAGTTGGAAATGGCTCCTATTTGAATTCTGATAGTTGAGGAAATAGTGCCTTCTCTGAAAATTGTAGCCAAAAAGTCAAGGACCTTTGAAACTGGTGCTGAAAAGGGATCTAAATGTTTGCTTAGGGTCCAAAGAACAAATCTTTTCCATTTATTCTTGTAAATCTTTATGGCAGAAGCTTTGTGGGAAGATAACAAAATTGACAGATGGGGGAGGAGAGCCTATGCTGTCTAGCAATCAATGGAACTGGAGAAATCATGCGGTCAACTTCAAGCCTGTTAATTCTGGATGAGTCAAGCCCATCAGATGAGAAAGGAGGTATAGAACTGGATTCTGGATCTACTGTGGATGTAAAAGATGAGGCCAGAGGAGGGGGAGCTAAATCTGACAAGGCCAGTAAGGGACAATGAGGATAACCATGCTCTTCAATCAAGATGCTTTCTGTAGAAAATTTGGGATGGGGTAACAGGGATAAGCATAAAGAAGACCAGAGGGCCAGGTGTGAAGTAGACCATCTCTTGGTGACTCCCCCATCAGGGCAAAGAACTTGCTGCATTTTGTTGTTGAAGATAAATAATACAAATAGATCAGAGCATGGCTGGCCCCACTGATGGAATATTGTCCCTGCCATGTTGATATTGAGAGATCACTCATGAGGCATCAGAAAGGACCTGCTTAACTTGTCTGCAATCACATTTGCTTTTCCTAGGATGCATTGCTAACAGAAAGTGACTGGAAGATTTCTCAGCAGAGAGAGTAAGATCTGGTTTCCCCATGTTTGTTGATGTACCAGACTACTGACATATTGTCTGTCTGGATCACAATAGTCCTGACTGGGAGACTGTCTTGAAAGGCCTGCATTGTTAGAAGGACAGCTCTCATATCCAGGATACTGGTATGCATCTTGGCCTCTTCAGAACACCATGTGCCTTGGACTGTCCTTTACAGGAAATGCTCACTTCCCCCCAGGATGAAAGACATTCATGGTCGCTGTAGCCTTGGATTGAGGGAGAACAAAAGGGCAGCCTTTTTGGAGTTGATTGGAGTGGATCCACTAAAGAAGGTAATTATTGCATGCTTGAGTAAAGTGGCATGGGTAATGGGTGTTGGAGAATAGACCATTAAGTGGCAAGTTTCCACAGAAGTATTCTCATATAAAACTTGGCTAGCAGTACAAGAGTGATTGCAGCTGCCATGGATCCCAAGGCTTGAAGTATCAGACATGCTAGAAGGGATGAATTTCATATTGTTTACTTGACCTGGAATCGTATGTTTTCTATTTGAAGTAGAGGAAGAGGAAGTTATTTTGGTGACTATATCCAGGTGAGCACCAATTAATTCCAAGCTCTGAGCTGGTAGGAGCTGAGATTTGTTGTAATTGGTGGATATTCTCAGATGGGTACACAGCTGAAATAAATGGTTTCCAAACCTGTAAAGCACCCTAGACTCCCTGTTAGGGAAAGTAAAGAGAGGAAATCTGTTCTGCTAGTTCCTTTACCATGGCTGCTGCGACAACCATGGCATCAATAGGCACTCATTTACTCCAGTTCACACAATCGTTTTGGGGTGCAATAATTTTTTCTGGTGTCTTGGAATAGGCTCAATAGTGTACAGTTCCTTCCATGTCCACTGGGAGTTCAGATCTATAAGTTTATCAGGAGGCTGAGTTACCCAGGAGGTAGATGGGCCAGAACTGAAAGCCTCCAGAAATACTGATTCCTCTTGGAAAAGGTTATTGAGAGACCAACCACCTCTTTGAGGAGTTTCAAGATGTCTCCAATGGAGACATCATCAGGTGATGATCTGGGGGACCCTTCCACCCTCATCAAAATCAGTGCCTTTAGTGACAGACTCTAGTGGAGAATCTAAGTGCCTCTTCTTCCACGTTGTCTTCCATGGATCCTCTTTGGTGTCATGATCCAGGGAGGTATTGGAAGAGATAATGATGCCCTGATGGGTGAACAGGAGGCTAGCTTGGATGTGCTATCCCAGTGGCTGGGATGAATCAGGCTCAGGACATAAAACTGAATGAGAAAAACAGGCCTGATCTGAGGGGGACAGCGGCATCTGATCTCTAGGCATAAAGAAGACTCTCTCTTCTACCTCAAAGGCAGAGCACCTAAGGGAAGTAGAAACCAACATTTCTGACAAAGGACCCTCTTGGATCATTGGCTCATGACTTCCTGTAGACTACACCCCTGAGGAGGGAGTCAGAACCGGGCTATCTAACACCAGTGCTCTGACAGGAAGAGAAGACTCTGATAGTTTCAGATTGAACTCCATCTCCCTGAGCCAGTGTCAATGCTTCAGCTCTGAGACTCCTCTAGATCTGAGGTACTTAGTGACAGATGACTCAGAGAAACTATCAGAGTTGAAGAAACAATGATCTTTGGATCTGAGGAAGATGGCCCCAAGGATTTTGGATGCAACAACTCAAAACCAAAGGACAGATTGGAGAAGGAGATATTAAAGGTGGTATGGATCTATGAAGGCTCTCAGGACCCAATGGGGTTGGGGCCAAGAGGACTCCCATTTGAATTTGTGTCCTGAGGAACTTCCTTATCATCCTATCCGCATCAGCTTAGGATAGGCTACTGGAGAATCAAAAAGATGAAGCCAGTGAAGAATGCCTAGAATGTTGTCTGGGTGACTGTTCAAGGAACTGAGTTATGGTGGAGTATGGATCCAATGGGATATTTCAGCTCTTGGTTTCAGATCCAAAACTGTTGTATCTGACCATTTCAAAAGTTTAGCTGGTGGCTCCGAAGAAGGAGCTGAAGTTGACGTTGAAGTAGAAGGATGATCAGGGGATCTTTTGCCTGAATCCTTAGCAATAGAGTCACCCTTATTGTCCTGTTTTTAGGGGTTTCATGGGGTTTCATCCCAGTAGCCAGAGTACAGTGTCTGGAAGGGATAAGACCCCTAAGTATAAGCTTATTCTTTCTATCAATCAAAGCTTGGGAGTTGAAGTCTTTACAAGTATCACAATCTATGTCTAGGTGTTTGGGACCTAGATACTACACACATTCTGCATGGGTGTCCAAATTTGGAATCTTGTGCCCATGAACCACACATTGTTTTGAAACCAGACAGTTAGTCTGACTTATTGAAAGGCTGAAGGAAAATTTAGACAACAACAACTCACTATAAGAGAAAAACTAGAGGACTGATTTTTTTATAATAAGAGAATAAGGAAATGAAAGGAAAGAATTAACAAAAAAGGTAAAAAATGGTACTATGATCAGTACAGAAAGGGAAAGGGAAGACTACCAATGATGATATTGAGAAGTACTCAAGACTATGAGAAAAAAGACATAATATATAAAAGTTATTAGGGTAAAAGGGAGGAAAGAGAAATTACTACAAAAAATGACTAAATCAAATTAAACACCTGTAAAAACTATTAGTGAAAACTATCAATTAAAAAATACTCAAAGCTCAAGAGCTTGCAATCTACATCTGTTCGCCGTGGTGGCAAATGAGATCTGAGGTATTTTGGGTTGGTGGGGCATTATGGTTAAAGTGAGGAGCTTGAGAGTTTAAGAATTCTATTACCTGGAAGAAGAGGCCGAGCCAAATCCAAGGGTCAGATCTGAACACCTGACAGTTCCAACAGTTGAGGAATTAATGAATTGGATAACATCAGATCAATGTGGTTTGTTTTCTTTTCTATGAATATATGTGTGCCTATGTCTTAAATGATAATTTAAAATTTTCTTTTTTTTTTTTAAAGAAAAAAAGACATTTTGTAACCATCACACACTACCACCAATACTCATCACAGCCACACTAAACTGATGTATGTTGAGGATGTAAAAAAAGTCACTTCCAAAGCTTGCTTGAAACAGAACTCTATATCCATCACATGATCATCATGCTCACACTCAGGGGTGTAGCAAGCCAATTCCAGTTTGTACTCACAAGCTATTTCTGCTACCCCTCTTGGAAACCTATCACTTAAAAATGGGCACATCTCTCAAAATAGTAGCCCCTCCATAAGAACTTAATAAATGTAAGTAACGTTTTCATGTGTTACCCTAAAACTATTAAAAATACTGTTTTATGATTAGTATTGTTGCACATGTTGTTAAAGACATCCATGTAAACAGTTGTAGACATAATATGACTTGAAATAAGCTATTTTGATATGATGCTCAGAAAAAAAAGAGTACAAAGAGTATGCCTAGCCACAACCTTTCTCACACAAAGTAAAGAGCCACCAGGAGGTAGACTGCAAATTATCTAGTATGTCAAATTCCATGAGCAAAACAGCAATGTCTTCTTAACTGGTGACTCTGTTTTCAGGAACACTGACTCACGCTCAGAAGACTGGACCAAGAGAGGGTTACAGATAGTTGCCTTTCTTGGGTCAAGATCAATGACATCACAAGAGTCATAAATTCTCTCTTGCCAGACAAATACTATTAAGACCTAGTGGTAGATCATGTGGATGTGAACAACTTGTAGTGCATACACCTGATGAGCATGCAGAGACAGGTTGGAATTCACCATGGAAATGTCCAGTGTAGTCAAGACACTGGTCCTAAGAGGAATGCTTTAATTTGCAAAAAATGATGAAAATTGTGTCCTTTCCATATTTTTAAAGGACCACCTCACCACAAACAGATTCCCAGGATATACAAACTAAACTCAATGTACTCTAATTGCACAAAACAAGCGATCATCTTAGAGGCTGCTACAGGATACCTTCCAGGTCCCCTGGTGACCAGAAAAGATTCCTAAGTGTACTTGAATAACTACCTATTACCAAAATGCCTTTTATTGGGAGATTTCAATTACACTTCAATAAACTGGAACACCTAATCATCCAAAGATGGGCATACCTGCAGATTCTTAGGCTTAATAGATACATGATTCTTTGTAATAGGTGGGTAACCAACCAGATGACCTACCATTCATGACCTGATCCTACCTAATGCAGCCACTACTTATTCAACTCTTCTAGTTTCTCTAGCACTGATTAAGTCTGATTATACAGGGTAAACCGTCTCCTTCAAAATCACTAAAACCTCTGCAGTCAGTAATCTTAAATTTATGTTTTAAAGGACAAACTTTCTCAAACTCTATGATGAGCAATCCAAACTCGCTTATAAAATCACCAGACCTATTCTCTCTTAAGCGCCTCAATCAGGCTGTCCTACTAAAGCTAAATATAATGGACCATTTAAGAACACACTGTCTTGGTAGTCCATCAACTTAAAGTCTACAAACAAGAGAAAACAATTTCTTTATTACATTAAAGCCTGCATAAAAATATCAGTAATGAATGCTACTCTCAGGGCCAATAAGGCAAATCATAAACTTAAATTAGATTGTGAAGCCAGCAATAATTATATATACTTATGTAGTTACATTAGGAAAATACCCACCTGTGTTTTGAACTTATGCAAAGTGTTACTACCCACTCAGACCCATTAGGCATTGCCAGTATATTAATAATCAAATGTAATGCAAACTTTACTCCTGGAACAACTATCTTTTCCAGAAATTCCTGAATCTGTTATATCTCACAATATCAAAAAAGAACACACACACACTGAAGAAACTCTGTAAACCAAAAAAAAAAAATACTTCTATGGTGTCTGATAATTTATCTTGATGCCTAATAAGTAGTGTCAAACGTTCTTGTGCAGCCCTGTTTTAAACTGTTTAACCTGAGCTTATCTACAGGATTTTTCCTCTGACATATGGCAAATGGCAGCGGAGACACCCAAACACAAGAACTGCCCTATCACTGACCAAGCAAACTATACATCATTTAGTGTGGCTAGGCTGATTTGCAAAGCCATGGAATGCATTATCTTGCCTCATAAATTATGATGTCAAAAACTTTATCAAGCTAGACTTCCTGTCACAAGGAAATCCTGCCAACTCAAGTTAGTTAACTTCTTTTGAGAAAGTCAGCTGCTAAGAGTGGTCCTTCTGTTCACACAGCTTATTTGGATCAGGCCATGGGATTTGGCACTAAATCCCATGCTGGAATCATAAAAAGAAGTTATGTCTTACCATAACATTACAGCTGTGTTGTTGATCTTCTTCCACTCATCACTGATGGGTTCGGTTACGAGCTCCTCTGAGCCGTTTCGGCCTAATACCAAGCTCACATACACCAAAAACTCTCGAGCTAAGCTGCTACCCACAATGCCCTTCTCCCTGTTACCTCAGATTGACTTTGCATCAGACATATAGAAGTAAAGCTGAGGCCATTTCTGCACAAAATCCCTGAAAACACCACAAGGACTCATGAGATTTACCAGGAGCCTTAGGTGGGGAACAGAGGGTGGGATGTGATGAATGGAAGAAGATCAACAACACAGATGGAACATTATGGTAAGACATAACTTCTTTATCTGATGTTGTCAATCTTCTTCTCATTCATCACTAATGGGACAGAATTCCAAGCTACCTAAGAAACCTGGTGGCCCTTACGGAAGAACATTCCTGAGCACCATTGAGCCAAAGGCTGCTCTTCCCCTGGAGACCATATCCAACTTGTAATGGTTGATAGAAGTGTGAGGTTTAGCCCAAATGGCTGCTGCACAAATGTCGTCCATAGAAGCTCTGGAGTGAAAAGCAACAGAAGTTGCTATAGCTCTAGTTGAATGTGCCTTGATATTGTGAGGTTTAGGCTCATTTGTACGTGAATATGAAAAAGCAATACAATCTCTGAGCCACTTTGATAAAATGACTTTTGATACAGCATACCCCATTTTTGGACCAGAGAAGGAAATGAAAATTTGATCTGACTTGCAGATAGATTTAGTCCTGTCTTAAGTAAAAATGTAGTTACCTATGTGCATCCAGTAAGTGTAGACAGTATTCTCCTTTATTGGAATAGTTTGGGAAAAACACTGGGAGTTCAATGGATTGGTTCACAGAGAAATCTGAAATCACTTTGGGGAGAAAACATGGATTAGTACGTACTGATAGTCTGTCTTTATGAAAAATTAAGTACGGTCTCTTGATGCATAAGGCTTGCAATTCTGATATCCATTTAGCTGATGTGACAGCTACCAAAAATAGAGATTTCCATGATAGGAATTTGAGATCACATTTTGCAGCAGGCTCAAAAGGGGGTAAAGAGAGAGACTGTAGTACTAGGGAGAGATTCCATGCCTCCAACGGACGCCTGATGAAGGTCTGCTATGAAACACTCCTTTGAGAAAGGTCTTGCATAGGCGGGTGGAGATAAGTGGAGTGCCTTCTAATCCATTATGAAAGTTGGAAATAGCTGCTAAATGGACTCATATGGTAGAAGTTATGCTCCATTCTCAAAAATCTCAGAAAGGTATTGAAGTATAACAGAGACCAGAGTTGAGAAGGGATCTAGCATCCGTTCTTTACACCAAAGAGCAAACCTTTTCCATTTATCTCTGTAAAGTTGTCTGGTGGATGACTTATGGGACGCCAGAATGATATTGTGAACAGTTGAGGAAAGGGTTTCCTGCCTGGTGACTAACGGAAGTGGAGAAACCAAGCTATCTGCTTGAGAGTGGACAGATTTGGGAGAGTCAACCCTTGGGGGGTGAGAAATTAAGAATGGACAAGTGCCCAGGATACATGGAGGTTGTAACAGGTGAGACCAGAGGAAGGGGAGCCACACTTGACGAGGCCAGAATGGGGCAATGAGGATCACCTTGCATCTCAACTGAATTGCTTTCTTTAAAAATAGAGGTATCAAGGGAATTGGAGGATAAGCATAGAGGAGACCCTTGGGCCAATCGTGAGTCAGAGCATCTCTCGGGGACTCCCGCTCTGGGAGAAAGAGGGCAAAAAAGCTGCTGCATTTGTTGTTCAAAGGGGAGGTGAAGAGACCGGAGCAAGACTGGCCCCATCGGCTGAAAATTTCTGCCATCACCTTTGGATTGAGAGAACACTTGTGTGGAAAGAGGATGCATCTGCTCAGCCTGTCCACAATCACGCTGGAACTCCCCGGGATATGCATTGCTATAAGAAAGTGGTCAAAGCTATTGCCCAGTGCCAAATTCTCATGGCTTATTGACACAGGGGGTAGGACTTGGTTCCTCCTTGTTTGTTTATGTACCAGACTACTGACATATTTTCTGACTGAATCTCAATCGTTCCCGATGGAAGGAGCAGATGTAATGCCTGCAATGCCAACAGCACCAGTCTTAACTCCTGAACACTGAAATGCAGGTCAGCCTCTAAGGTCGACCACGTGCCTTGGACTGTCTATCCCTGAAAATGCCCCCCCCCTGCCCTATCAGGAAAGCATCTGTGGTCACCGTGGCATTGGGTTGAGGAGTCTCAAAGGGGTGACACCAAAGTTCTGCATTTGGCCTCATATACTAGAGGAGATCTTGCTTGCAAGAGTTGGTAATGAGGATCTGTGAGTTTAAGGGGTGAAGATTTGCCAACCATTGGGACAATAGGAGCCACTGTAACAGTCTCATGTGTAATCTTGCCATAGGAACTATCGGAATGGCTGCAGCCATGGACTCCAGAGCCTGGAGAACTTCTCTTGCTGACACCTTTCTTTGACAGAGTATCACTTGTACTTGCAATCTTAACCTCTGAAGCCTGTGAACCGGTAGATACCAGGCATGTTCGAGTATTGAAAACTGCCCCTATAAATTCCATCTGTTGGGTAAGTTGTAAATTGGATTTCTCCCAATACATGGTGATGCCTAGGGACTCTGCTAGTGAGTGTGTGTAATGGAGGTCCATGGTCAGAAGATGCTTGGTGGGGGCAGAAAGGAGCCAATCATCTAAATATGGAAACGCCTGGAATCCTTGAAGTCTCAGATGAGCTGTCATCACTGCTAGACATTTCATGAACACTCTGGGGGCCATCGAGAGACCAAATGGCATCATGAACACTCTGGGGGCCATCGAGAGACCAAATGGCAGGGCTCGGAACTGCTAATGATGGGCTCCTAGCCAGAAGTGAAGGAGACTCCTGGAGCATTTTTCCATTTTGATGTGGTAATATGCATCCTAGAGGTCTATCAAGCACATCCAAACATCCTCTCATAAAAAAGGGAGAATGGCTTGAAAGTGACCATGCAAACTTTAGTTTGAACCACTGATTTGTTTAAATGACTGAGATCTAGAATGAGTCTCCAATCCCTGGTCGTTTTAGGCACCAAAAAGAATCTTCAGTAAAAAACGGATGCACATTGGCCTGGAGGGACTGGTTGGATGACTCTTTTTGACAGAGTTTTCTTATCTCTTAAGCTGCTTCTTCCCTTTGGTTGGGTGGAACATCGGGAAGGTTCTTTGTAGGTTTTGGACGGGAGGTTAGAGGGATATAGTAGCCTCTGGAGATTATTCTCTGCACCCAATGATCTTTTATAATAGAGCGCCAGGCAGTTTGGTGCAGACAAAAACGAGCTCCGACTGCTTCCAGATGAAAGCAATTGGGCAACGCTTCAGGAGCATTGATAAGACTGCCCAAAGAAAGAATCCCTGGAGTCCTGTTTTTGGGACCCCCTCGGCCCCTGAAGGGGCATCTTCCACAATTGGAACCCACTCTGCCTCTAGGGGAATCCTCACCACGTGCGTTACAGAAAGGACCTTGAGATTTCTTGTGCAATATTTTCACACTCCTCTGGTTCCTGTAAAAGGAACGTTGGGGCTTAGAAGAATGTAGGCCAATGCCAGACAAAGTCTTTCCATCCTGCTTGCACCTGGCCAGTGTGTCCTTTACTTTAGAACCAAATAAGGAAGATGGTTTAATGGGGCATTCAAAAAGGAGGACTTGAAGGAGTCCGCGAGGTCACAGATGTGCATCCAGGCATGACGCCTCATGACTATGCCTGCACCCGCAGCTCTAGCCACCACTTCGGTTGCATGGGAGAGCAACCTCATGGACAAATCGGAGATGGATTCAAGGGTGGCAAGTTGAGAGGCAACCTTGTCTCATGCCCTGTCAGAACCTTGACCCTCAATAGCTCCAGAAAGTTTGGTAATCAAATCTCTTTGGAGTCTCGTGAAATGTCCTAAGTAGTTCAGGGACCTGACAGCAAAGGTCGCTGAAGCAATAACTCACTTCCCCAGTCTGTCCACAGGCCGGGACTCTCTGTTGAGTGGGTGAACAGTAGCACTTTCTTCTGCTAGATCCTTTTTAGTGGCCGCTGCCACCACCATAGCATCAAATGGCAATGCTCTGGACCAGTGGGGGTGCTCCTCTGGGGGGAAAGAATCTTATCTATTCTCCTGGAAATGGCTGAAACAGAGTCAGGATTCTGCCATGCATGCTGCACGATGAGCTGGACTAACACATCAGCAGGTGGGGTCAGCCAAGAGGTAGAAGGCCAACAGTGAAAAGCCCACAGGAAGACAGACTACTCCGAGGAAGGGTTAGAGGGCTTCCAGCCACCCCTCTATTTCAATATTTCCAGGATGTCTCTGAAGAAGACATCATCGTGGGTGACCACCTCCCCATCATTTAATCCATATCCTCTGTCAAAGACTCTTCAGGAGAGTCAATGTGTCGCCTCTTACATGCCTTCTTCCGAGGAGGTTTCTCAGTGGGGATACCTGAGGAAGACTCAAAAGGATTGGTACCCCTGAACTGAGGTTTCCTGTGGCTTCTGCTCTCAGTGTCCTGGAGAGGTGGCTCATAGTAGCTGTAGCTCTGATGGAGCAGGCTGAAATTCTGATGTCGGAGGAGTGCTTCCTGAAGCAAGCACCCTCTCCATCACCTGGAAAGCAGGCCCACCCGAAGAGGAATGGTAGTCCAGAACTGAGTAGGACAACCTCGGAACCAGGGTCATATTCCCACTCCATCAGACCCACTCCTGGGGATGGCACCTCAAGCAAGATCGGGGCAGATGTTATCCCCGGATCTGAGGACAGAGCCAATAAAACACTTGGAATCATGTTCAGAACTGACGATTCTGTCCCCCCCAACCATGAGTCTAAGGAAGGGACAGTTCTGATGGAACCAAAACTCAAAGGGGTGGCCTGGAAGCCTCAGTGAGAGGCACTGTTGGCACCAAGGAACAGGTTTCCACAAAGGCCGTTGGAGCAATGGCCTTCGGAACCGATGGATCCGAAGGAAGAGTATACATCAGAGTCCTGGGAGCAAAAGACCCAAACCCCAAAGGGGGGGGTGAGTCTTAGGAACATTTGTTATCCCTCTGGCTGTCAACAGCTGATCCAATAGGTGCACCACATCGAATTTGGAAAGACTCCTGGTGGACCTTGTGTACACTCCTGAATGAGAGTCAGGTCGGTCCAGAAAGGGGCTGTACGTCTGACCTAGGAACGGATCCAATAAAGGGGAATATTGGGTCTATGGTGTTTGAGCTAGTGGCACCATAGACTCTAATTTGGAGACAGGCAGTAAGGGAATCAGTGGCATAGAAAAATGACTTGGTGCCAAGGAGGCACTCGGAATTGAAGTTATCGGTTCCAAAGGAATTCCATGCATTGAAACCTCTTTCAGCATGGTAAAAGGCACAGAATTTGGTGTCGTAGCTGTTGTAGAAGGTAAGGTCAGAGCTGTAGCTGACATGGAAGGCAGGATCAGCGCTGTAGAGGTCGGTGCCAAAGGTGGCACCGATATCAAAAATTCTGAAATGTCCATGACTTCGGTCAAAGTGGCAATTGGTGCAGAGTTCAGAACAGAAGCAGTAGACGTAGTCGGAGCTGATGAAGTAATCCTATGCTCCGATGAAGATTTGTGGGCCCTATGTTTGTGAGATTTGCCCTTCTCACCAGCCAGTGAAGAGGAATCCAAATGGGGATGTTTCTTGTCCTTCACTGGAGGGGTTGAGACCTTCGACACAGAAAGGGCCTCTGAGAAAGGAGAAACTAAAAGGCCTTTCAAAATCAGTTTGTTTTCCTTTCGTTCAGCATCTGCTGACTAAAACTTAGACAAATCTGGCAAGGAGGTTTAACAGAGAGGTGAGAAACCCCCAGACAATAAACACAGTTGTTGTGCGAGTTGCTGTTAGGGAGTTTACCATTGCAAGAGGTGCAATGTTTAAATCCTGATGTCCCTTTTTTGTCAGACATTTCCATACACACAAAATATGCACACTACTAGTAGCTAAAAAGAAAGAAGGAAGAAATAGAAAGAAGATACCAACGATGGTATCAAGTGTTATCACAAGGGTAAGAAGAGGGCGTACCAATGATGGTATAAGAAATACCCAATGGGTAGACATAGTAAGATAAGATAAGGGTAAAGAGTGAGATTATGAAAAAAGTAAAAAAATACACAATTATCAATAAAATAGAACACTTAGCTGGAGAGCTCGGTGAAATGCTGCTATATGGCTACGTGCCAAACGAGATCTGAGGTAACAGGGAGAAGGCATTGTGGGTAGCAGCTTAGCTCGAGAGTTTTTGGTGTATGTAAGCTTGGTATTAGGCTGACATGGTTCTGAGGGGCTTGGAACCGAACCCATCAGTAATGAATGGGAAGAAGTTTAACAACATCAGATATAAGCTTAGTGCCTTAAAACTAGATGCAAAAGTGGTGAGGTAGCCAAATGGCAGAAAGATAAAACTCACATAGTAAAAGTGCCAGATGCCTCTCTAGAAAGCATTAAGTTAATTAGTGCTGTGCCCCAGAGTCTTTCTCTGGGATCCCTGCTTTACACCACCTATTTCTCTGATCTCCAGACTGGGAATCAGGACCTTTTTTTTAACCAAGTTTGCAGATGACAGCAAACTGGACGTTATTGTCAAATCTTCCTCTGATATCAGTTTATCATAGCAGGAAATAACCCTCATAAACATGTGGTATACAGAAAAAAAGGATACAATTAAATATTATCTCAAGTGGTAAACAACTTTATGTCCTTCAATGAAAAATGTAGCCAGAATCCCATGCCAAAATGGTAATGCAGCCAGATGTCTTGGAACCAAGTTTTTTTTAATTCCATTTCCTTCAACCACCAAATAGTACAAGTATTCAGAAAATCTTTCTGTTTAATATGATTATGCCTAATTGCAAATCATCCAGGTCAAAAGAGATTATCATCTCCATTCATGCAGCCCTAATTATACCAACTACTGAGTGCAACACCCTCTTTCAGATGTACCTTTCTAGACAAGTATCTCATCAAATGTTGAACACTCATAAGAGCAAACACAGAAAGAGCAATCATTTTAGATTGAATTAAAATTATCAGAATTAACACAAACTAAAAGTAAATTAATTTTTGAGGTAGACAAGCCCCCTCTGTGCCCACCACAGCACCTGTTTATTATATATACTAACTCCAAGTCTGCACAACACTGGGGTAAGGGCAAATTCCTTGATCCTGCTGCACTGCAATCTCAACATTTACTCATAGTGGCATTTACTCTTATTTACAGTTTTGGAAAGTGTTCAGTTATATGAGCATTTGCTCTTTTAACTTGTAACCCAATAGTTGTATCAAGCAAAGGAAAAGGCCCCAGAGGCTCCTAAGCAATAATATTAGTGGCCTTGAAGGAGTCTTTTTACTTGCCATTCTACAGTTTTTTGCAGCTGATGTATGCCTTCCATTCTGCACCATTAGGGAACCAATCTTCCTTTGAGTTTCTGTATCTTCATGAGTCAAATACCTCCACTAATACCAGAACTAGTGACTTATATCTCTACCAGGTTTTAATTAAGAAAACTCTGGACTGGCAAATTTATTACAAAATGTCTACCTCACCTCAGGAACAGAATGACATCCTAGAATCCTTCAAATTAAAGCTGGATGATATGATGGATGCCTATAAATTTACACTGGGACTGACCTGCTTTACCCTTGTTCAGAAGGGGGCACAACATGAGACGGATACTGGTAATCTTTATTTGGTCTTCTGACATCACTACCTTGCATTTTCCTATGATCCTATGAAATCTGAGTCAGAGTCACCATGAGTCAGTCTAAATTGCACCATCACTATTTATTTCACCATGAATATGTTGGTATGTAGTAGTGCCATTACTCAGCAGTTTGGCAGTGTTGCTAGGTAATACTGGAACTAAGTAACAGAAACTCAAAAGAAGATTGGTTCCCTAATGGTGCAGAATGGAAGGCATACATCAGCTGCAAAAAGCTGTAGAATGTCAAGTAAAAAGAGAGTGTTTCAAGCCTTTCATGGTAACACAAGGCCATATTTAAGATATGCTGTTTTACTACCATGTATCAACATGCTTTTATTACACTTATAATACAGAAAACAAGCAAAAAAAAAAAACACTGTAGAAAACACAACCTTATCAGAAAACAGTATTTAATGGATATGAATTAAGCACTTTTATTTGTAACATTTAAATTAACTTCATCAGATTAAATAAAATAATAATTAAATCCTTTTAAATAGGTATATACTGAAGACATGTTAAAAATGAAACAATCAACAATCATGCAAAAAAGCCATAAACCAATTAACATTACATGTATATTATGGCAACAGTGAGCTTGTATGAGAGCTGAACTGTTTCAAATAAACAGAGAACAAATATCCTAATGTGACTTTCCTCTGCATAATACAGTTTGACACATACACTAATGCAGAACTCTGAAAAAATACTTTGATACTGCTCCATTTAGTGCCCATGCAATAGCAATAAAACCACCACTATTCCAGTGCTATTTTATCTGTTTATTTAAGATTTGTTAACAGGGTAAGTGAACTGGTCTCAGCACCCTTTTCAGCCATGACCAAAGCTAATTAACTATAAAAAATGGTTGACACAACGGCAGATACAATGAACAAAAAGCAAATACTATCAAAGATAAAGAAACCAATTACCATGATATGCTGTGTTGTATAAAAACATTTCTAATGTCATAAATTTTAACCTGAGGCAGCATTATTGTGCACGCTAAAACAGCCTATACTAACTACTTATATAAAGCAGAAATTTTAAGTAGCTATTATATACCTTAATAAAATGAAAGCACAATAAAGATATAAGCTTTTTGTTTTATTTTAAATACTAACAAAATTTAAATTACTGGATTAACTCTCCTTTGACTTTTTGGTTGACTTTTCAGATGCCTAAAGTAGGACATTTTTTTCAGAAGCATAACATTTGCTGGATGAACCCTACCTACATATCAGTTTGCCAATGGTAATTTTAGCGAAGGTGAAATGTTCAAAGTAAATTTGCCGGAACTATTTCAGTAATAGTGGAATATTCATTTTTCTCCACTGTCATGTGACCTCTGTAGCATACGGTGGAGGGGGGGGTCTTGACCCCCACCTGCAGAAAAAGACTGATCCTGACGTTTGTTTAAAGTAGTTTTGGAGAATTTACTTTGGTGATTTTACCATTGGGAAAATTTATTTTGATCTATCAACAAGAATCCCTATAACCAGCAAAAAGGAATGCACTTCACTTTCATGCTAAAATTTATTTATTTTGTTTTTGTTTTTTTTTTTTTTTTACTGGGAAGGTCTAACTGACTAATATTCATTTTCATGGGAGGCCCTGGAAGAAAAGCACCATTTGTTTACATTGCATTATACTTAGTTCCAGTTAAACAGGGAGGAGTTACATTTCTGTTTACATTTATGCACATACAGTAGTTACATTTATACACTCTACAAGGTAAAAGTTACTAAAGAGAAAGCTCACGTGCAACTTAATGGAGTGTACAAGCAGTAGTTATTTATAAAAACTGTTTTATCACTTCAGTGAGAGGTTGAGAGTATTCTGATTAAGGACAGTATTTGAAGGGTATTTCATGGTGAGCACAAAGTCTTAACCTGGTGATGAGCTTGTGCAAGATCAGGACTGGTTAAGATGTTGTTTAACCAGTGATTTAAAATTACTCAGGTTGTTAGAGAGTTTCATTTGTGTGAGGATACTATCAGTGGCAACTGGTGACTTCAAATCAAAGGGGGGCTGCAGGAGACAGATGAATCGGTGGGGGTCAATGGGAATGGGTGTGGCCAATGAGAAATGGGAGGAGCTATGTTCAAAACCACAAAAACTGTAACTTTAATTAAATACGTTGCCCTGGGTGCCAAACCATCATTATAAGAGTCCAATCAAGACAAAATGAAGTGTAGAAGAAAAAAATACTTCAATGCATTGCCTGCATGACAGCTTACTTAAATATCTAGATGGAAACAAAACGGTTGTGAGGCATGAAAAAATAAATTACTTTTTAAATCCATTACTAGAATGCCAATCAAAATCAAGTATAAGAAAAACAAGCAGCACTCAACTCAAACCACTTCGCCTTGCACTGAAGTTCTAATGATAATTTATATTCAGCTTTATTAAAGTACCAAGTAACATGTTAAAAGTAGCAATCGCTGCGATACTCCCACTTGTAAAAATGTTTCTTATCCAAATAAGACCTGCTGCCTGACAACTATCTACTTGTTTCATGGGGAAAACATGATCAATGTATGAAATGAAAAGCAAACAAGAAGCAAGCTCAACATACATTGCTTAAAGGATTACTGCACAGGTTATGGACCACAAACGATAGATTGGCATTCTGTTTAGTTTGTAGGTAAAGCCTGCAAAGATGACTGCAAGTCTCCAACAAATGTAATGAGCTTCTTAAAATAATGTAATCCTGTCCCTTATTACAAATACTGTCATATGCATTTTAATACCCAAGGCTTGTAGGTTAGCTAGTTATGTAAGTATTCTCTGCATGGCAACAACAGAAAGGCGTTCAATGTTGTTAATTCTTTAACAGTATGCTTATTAAAACTTACTTGCATCTTACAATCTCAGACAAGCTTACCTGATGGTCATTAAAGCACGGCTACTTAAACACAGAGCAACCTCAGAGAAAGAAATCTGGACAAAGGCATACATAGAAGTGGGACAAAGGCCCACAAATAAGGACAATTTTTAAATAATGCTCTTATAAACTTAGAAAGATAATGGAATAGTAGGTCTTGCATTAGTATGAATATTCTGAAGGGTATGAAATCTGAAACTGAAATTTCTGTCATTATTTTCTAACTTTAGTCTTTAAAGATTTGCCACTAATTTGCCAAAAAAACCCCCACAATTTTATGAAAAAAGGAAAAAAAATGTGATGCAAAAATATAAAATAGCCACACAATACAGCTGGAAAGCTGTCAAAGAAGGGGCATTTTTTAATATCAGTACTGCTAACTTGAGCAGCTGAGAAAATGAATCTACATGCATTTCTGAAATAAAAGTAGTCTATAACTCTGATTATTACAGTTATTCATTAATTGTAAACCCTCCATGTTTTTTTCCAAAATTGCCATTTTGCGGAGGGATTATTAGGGGAAGAGCAACATTTTGAGCCAAGATCAGGAACAGTTGAGAGCTTTGGATATGCCTAATTCTATAAAGCAATTTATTTGCACGTACCTCTCAACCTGTTAATGCAGGAAATCTGGACAAGGCCAAATATATTGGGGGAACATATAAACAGTACTAAAAATTGCTCTTGTATAAACTGAGACAGTTGATAGAATAACAGGTCTTGCTTTAGCATGCATTTTTCTGAAGGTTATGAAGTCTGAAACTCAGTGTCTGTCATTATTTAGTGACTTAATTCCTAAATGATTTCCCAGAAAACCACAAATTTTATGAGGAACAAACCAAAAATAAGAAGCAAAAATCTATTTATAATCTTAGAAATTGCTAGAATAAAAGCTTTTGTGTTACCATGTACTTTCTGAAGAATATGAAGTGTGAAATTCAAATGCTTGACATTTTTATTTAACATTTGTTAACCAGGAAAGTCTGACTTGGAACAAAAGCCAATTTTCAGCAGAGGCCAAGGGAGAAACACTCCAAACACATGTCTTTGTAAGATGGGAAAACACCAGAGCACCCAGAGGAAACCCACAAACAGGACATATAGACTCCACATAGAAGGCACCCCAGCCAAGAATCAAACCAGAGAACCTGTAGTTGTCAGGCAACAATGCTACCACTGTACCAATGCATTACTGACTTAGAAAACACAAAAATACAGAAACCACAGATTTTATGAGGAACAGAAGAGAACAAGTATGAGGGAAAAATCTGCAATTTTTTTTACAAATGGTAGTGGGTAGGGAACTCAGGCTCTTGCCACCTGGGCCCAAGGAACAGGGTGTAACAGCCCGTAAATGCATCCACCATCCATAAATCAGGTACATCCACAAAATGCATCTAAGCATTTCCAGCGTCTGTAAAACAAGTACATCCACAAAGCGCATCTAAGCATGTCCTTCCATCTAGCCTGCGACGAAGAGAGCAAGTCCTTCCCACGAGAGCAGCAAGCTGGGTGCTACCCAGCCTGCAGAAGTTGCCGCCCCTGGATACTATTCCAGCATTTAGCAACATGTTAGGAGTAGAGTGAGTCTCCTGCAACAAACAAAAAAAATCCCAGTCTTGTGGAATTCGGGTTGTTTCTTTTATTTCACCTTTTATGGTGTTTTATATGGAAAATTATTTTATGCAACTATTAGAGAAAACTTTTATTTTATCATATTTTTCATGTTTTATCTCAGGATGCAAATGCCCAAATCAGGGGCTGTCCTGTATAATGAAAGGCAGGTGGGAATCCTGCCTCTTCAAAATTCAAAACTCCTCAACAGGTGAACTTAAATGTTCTGGAGAAGACTATGAAAAGTCTTAGCAATGTCCAAAGAAATTAACTTTGCTTCACTTTCCTGTTAATCAGATGACCAATAAAGGTTTATTAGCCACAAAATATCACAAGCATACCTACATGAGCAAATCCTCCTCCCCAATTCATACTCTTTCTAGTATTTCATGCAATCCCTTATATGTAACTGAAAACAAATTAGCACTGATTTTATATTCAGAGTTCAAGAAAGAAAAAGGCCCCAGTTATTTGGCACACTCCTGTTGTCATTCTCTTAAACAAGAAATTGATGACTTCTTCTACTACTCTGCCAGCATATAATTCACTTAGAACATTCTCAAAAATGTTGTTTGAAAGACAGGAGACTTGCAATAGGCAAATAGTAGAAGTACTTAAGGTTTTCATATGTATACACACATATATATATAATAATTTTATATAATAATTTTCAAATAGGAGGATTCTTTAAAAGTGTAATTATGTCTTCACAGGTATCATACTCACACTGGGTGAACACTCCAGCAACCAAAATCAGTCCGTAAATAAAGATAAATCCAAAAAGTAGTTGCTGGAATGAAACAAGGCTGTGGAAAGTAAAACACATCCAGATAGCGATGGGTCACATAAAACAATTTTATTGACGAACAGGGATTACAAAGGTAAGCACTTTCACCCAGAGGCTTGTTTAGACCAAAACCACCCAAGGCAATCAGCTGATTTAAAAACCATCTCTGGCGGAAAAAAATACACATTCTCCTTTCACTTAAAGTGCTACACTACATATATCCTACATGAACATCATAACATATAAAACCTGCTAAACATTGCAGTATAAAACAAAAAAAAATATGTGTATATACACATATATTTCTAAAAAGTATGCATCATAAATATAAAAAAAGCACATATCTTAAAATCAAGTGTGCACACTAAAAATACATATTAAAATAATGGCACACAAGGACCTAATGCCAAGTTATCAATCTAAATTCCCATGAGGATGTATGTATATATATATATATATATATATATATATATATATATATATATATATATATATATATATATATAGGGACACAAAAACGCAAAATACAAATCTCCTCTATCAAACTTTCAGCCCCCTTGACCTCAAGAAAGGTTTGATTGACACCTTATCATTGAGGCCAGGATACTGATCGGATCTCAGTCTTACAATCCAAGTGGCTTCTCAACCCTTGGTGTAGGTCCTAATGTCACCACCCCTGTGACTCAGATGAATCTTCTCTATGACCCTAAAACTAAAGATGTGGCTGTCATCAGTATCTATCACATGCTTAGACAGGGCATTAACAGTGGATCTGATCCTGATCTGATAAACATGCTCGCGGATCCTGTCTCTAAGTTTCCTGTTGGTCTTCCCAACATAGAACATCTGACAGGCCTTACAGGAAGCAAGATATACCACATGCTCCAATATACATTTGGCAGACACCCGAAAAACATATCTAATGAATCACCAGGATGGACAAAAACATTATCAGAGTCTATGGACCCACAAAAATTGCACCGTCCACAAGACACAGTCCCATGTATAGCCGACCCCTCTAATCTAGATCTATTACCTGGATAGCATAGGATCCTCTTTAAAATCAGTTTATTCTTAGAAATAAACCTTGGGACATCACCCACAACTTCCCTAACATTGGGATCAACCGCCAATATGTCCCAGTGTGTCCTGACAATGTCTTTGATCTGCCCAACATCCTTTGTATAAAATATGGGAAAACCAACTGACCCAGTTCTAAGTTGTTCACAACAGTCCACCCCTCCTACAGAACAAGCCCTAGAGGGACGTTCAACTGATGTAACAGACTGTCCCTCATGTCTCTCTGAAAAATAGGGAGAAGCAACGTCTTCTCTCAACGTGGCAATCCCTTTTGTCCCCTTCTCTATATCACTAAATTCATATTCACAAGCTTTAAACATTTCACATAGGTCACTTAACTCATTGGTAAAACCAGCATCAGTGGGATTGTATCTGGAGACCCTCACAGAATGTCCCCTGACCATGTTCCGAAAAATGTAGCCAGGGTGCATGCTGTGTCTATGTAAAAGTGCATTCTCATGAGAGGGTTTCCTGTACACTCCAGTATTCGACATCCCATTCCCTAGTCTCTCCACATACACATTCAAAAAGGGTATCTTGCTATCCGAGAACTCAAAACGAAATTTCAAATAGTCAGAAATGCTATTCACCTCATTAACGAATGCGACTAACTCATCTGACGTCCCAGTCCAAATAAAAAACAGGTAGTCAACAAAATGCCTGTAAAATATCACTGAAGATGCATAACCAGGTACCCTAAACAAAAATTCCCTCTCCCAGGCTGCCATATAGAGATTGGCGTAGCTATTGGCACATGAAGTGCCCATAGCCACTCCATCTCGTTGTAAATAACACTGTGTATCAAAGCAACACACATTAGTTTCCAACACTACCTCCAAAAAAGTAATTAAAATGTCAATCACAGGCTCAGCAAGTTTAGAGCAATCCTTCCAATAACTATACACCCTCTCTACTCCCTCATTATTGGGAATAACTGTGAACAGGGACTGAACGCCCATAGTCACAAGTAAATAACCTAGTTGACTAGGAACCTGCTTCATAAACGCATATAAATCAAGTAAAAATTGCCTAGTATCCTTCAATGTACATTCATTGGCTTCTACCACTGGTCTAAGGAAATTCTCTATATAAATAGAAAAGGGCTCAGTGGACCACCCCCTCCCCGAAACAATCGGTCTCAATAATGGTTTCTCCCTGTCCTTGTGTATCTTAGGGAGGTCCTTGTGTGCCATTATTTTAATATGTATTTTTAGTGTGCACACTTGATTTTAAGATATGTGCCATTTTTTATTTATGATACATACTTTTCAGAAATATATTTGTATATACACATATTTGTTTTGTTTTATACTGCAATGTTTAGCAGTTTTTATATGTTATGATGTTTATGTAGGATATATGTAGTCTAGCACTTTAAGGGAAAGGAGAGATGTGTATTTTTTCCTGCCAGAGATGGTTTTTAAATCAACTGATTGGTTTGGCGGTTATGGTCTGAACAAGCCTCTGGGTGAAAGCGCTTACCTTTGTTATCCCAGTTCGTCAATAAAATTGTTTTATGTGACCCATCGCTATCTGGATGTGTTTTACTTTCTGCAGCCTTGTTTCATTCCAGCAACTACTTTTTGGATTTATCTTTATTTACGTAATTATGTCTTGTTTTAATTGGTTGGATGATTTTATTGGTTAATTGATCTTAAATGATTATTTAAAGGTGTGTTAAAGATGTGGACTGTTTTTGTCTATGTTTCTGAAGAAGTCTATTTTTGTGGATGAAAACGTTGAATCAAAGATTTTTATACGCTAAAATTCTCTCTGTCATTGGTCCAGTCCATGTTTTTTTAGTTTATTAACATTCTCAAAAATATCACTTTTTCTAGATTCATGAAGAATTGATTGTCAAACTCATCCTCAGAGTGTGCTTAGCAAATTGAACCTTAAGAGGACATCACGTACCTCTAAGCAAGTAATAGCTTTAATGTGCTCATCTGTTCTGCTAGCATCTTGTAACTGCAGAGTCAGCCTTGTTGAACATTTCTAGAGAATTCTTGTTTCATTACCATCAAAACTGCTAATGAAGTACACCCTTGTTTGTTATTTTCACCCCTCAAATTAGACATAAAACTATCGCTCGGATTTAGTTTTACAAGGTTGAGGCTCAGAAGTTCGATTACCAGAATCAATGAAATAGACTGCCAAAACAAAGAAGGCCAAAAATGCACCATGCTGACTGAAATCTCAAAAAACAAAAACCTACTACTCTGGATCCAGGAACAAATACTATCATAAGTCCCGAAGAGGGGCAAAGTTGGGCTTCAATATTACTGGTCTTTGGTATTCCGGACATTGGTGTTCTACATTCGGACTTGTTCCTGTAAAGCTCCTGAGCCTTGACTTTGTAATTGTCAACCTTTCTTACAACATGCAGCCAAAATAATGAAGGAGATTGCCATTGCTTACGTTTCAGACTCATAGGACACCATACCTCTCAACTGTACAGATTTTTGCTGAATGTCTGGATTTTTGCCTCAGATTTTTGATCTGTTCCTCATAAAATTTGTCATTTTCTAGCAAATGACAAGGATGATTTAAGGACTGAAGCCACTAAATAATGACATACATTTGTGTTTCAGACTTCATATCATTCAGGAAAATGATTGCATGCTAAGACAGATTCTGTTATTCTTGCAACTTTCTAAGTTTATAAGAGCAATATTTAAAATCTGTCCTTACATTTAGGCCTTTGTTCCCCCCATTCATTCATATTTCGTCCAGATTTTTTGCACTAAGAGGTTGCCAGGTATGAAGGACACCTCAGCTTTCTGTCAGAATTAACATGAAAAGTCTTTTGAAAGCTCCCTCTTTTGGCATCCAACTAACAGTTTTACTGTATAGTTGCCATATCTCCTTTTATCATATCACACTCTTATATGTATGTCTATAAACATTTTCAGTTGAGATCCATCCGCCATCACAAATCCCCATGGCACCTTAAGCATATTTCAAATAAAGTCATTTTCATATAAGGCAAAAGTAGTTTCCTAGAATCTGCCTTAAAGATATCTTCCCCTACATTGGTAATATACCTGTACCAATAAGGTCTTATGATCAAAAGAGCTTACCTATTCTGCAGACACAAAGTTTATTTCCAAGAATAAAGTCTACTGTAGTCTCTAGATTTTCCCTTCTGCATAAGTTGAAAAGCCTACACACCACTAAAATATATTATACTATTCTGACATTAGCATCTGCAACATGTTTACCATAACATTGTTCGACAAAGCACAAATTATTTTTAAAAATGTAACACCCAATATTTGCAACACACAAACAACTGAATCAAATACAAAACTTCCTGATATACTGTAGAGGGATTTTTAGTAATTATTTAATCAAACCAGAAGAGATAAACCACCATAGATCTACCCAGCACTATTCTGTATAGAAACTGCACCTATAAAGTGCTGCCGTTAATACAAATAAATATCGCCTTACATATATCTTCCCCTAATGTCCAGCAGCCTGAATTGCTCACACACACAAACACACACACACACGCACACACACACACACACACACACACACACACACACACACACACACACACACACACACACACAAACACACATGCACGCACACACACACACACACACACACACACACACACACACACACACACACACACATACACAAAGATACACTTGCAGTCTGTGTCATGCAGGAACTTACTGAGTATCTTTTATAATATATATATATATATATATATATATATATATATATATATATATATATATAAAACATTCCAAATCCTCTTCATCTTTTAAAAGCATTTAGACTGTTGGTTTGGTCCTAGAGTCTAGGTTTTATTCTCTTTTTATGTACATGATCCTTAAAACAACCTTTTTGCTTATTTGCTTATTCTCAGCAGCATTCACAGTGAGCCACATACAAGAAGTTCAAAACTATTTTCATAACAACCTCTTGCACAGCAGAGGATTCTTTACCCCTTGTATTGCTTGACCCTCATGTATTGACTTTTTTGTCATGCATTGACTTTCCTGTCAGGATAGTGGAAATGCAATACATCCCTGACACAGTGTGTAGATAGGCCCTCGGATTTACTACACTTCCATGCAGGACTAGATTAGTCCTGCGTGGAAGCAACCATTTAGGAGTAGGACGGCAGTGCGTCATGCATATTAATAAGGCACACTGTCCATGCTCCTAGGCTTACACGGAGTGTGTAAGAGTGCAGGAGGCATATCTGAGAGCAGAGATCTCAGAATAAACATGCCCCTGAAATGTAGAACAGCAGAAAGGGGTATGCAATGAGTGAGACCCCTCACCGGTGACCACATATCCCCACCAACAGTCCACTTTGTGTATAACAGCAACAGAATGTAGTAATAAAATGAAGAAACCCTATTTTTTTTTTAAATCCGATTGAAGCAAACCATAGATGTGCAGGTGTGCCCATCACTTTGCTACGGTTAAAGCAGCTTAAAAGGCTGAAGAGGATAACAAAGAAGATATATGCAAATGAAGCAGCACAGCAATAGTGTAGTGGGCAGAGCATTCGCCTAAAGAGCAGGCAGTCCCACTTCGAGTTCCATTGCAGCACATTTTATTTTACAAGGCAAAGCACGCTATGACCAATATTTTTGTTGCATAACCCACTAAATAACATATATTTATGAACTGGAGTACTGCAGTAAATGCACATGTGAGGTGCCAGTGTCATAATGAATAAGGCACTAGTAAGCAGGTCTAAGCACAAATAAGCAGTAGTAAGCATATGTAAGCACTATTAAGTGGCCTTAAGCCTGTTTGCACAGTGGTAAGCAATGCCTACACTGGCTAAGCAGTTCTGAAGTTAACTCTCTGTAAGCAGATGTAATGGCAGGTTAGCAGTGCTTACCATCACGCAAACCCACTTACAACTGCTGAAAAGTGCCTTAATCGCTCTGTATCCAATGGCTCTTGTTCTGCCCAACAACAAAATAAACAGCTAAGCAGGTCTGAAACCCAGGACCCTATACACCATAGTCTCAGTAGTTATCCACCAAGCCATCATAGAAGTACAGAAGAATGAAGTAGTAGCAAACAAGTCTTCACCATAGTATAACCAATCTGAACCTGTGAAAGGCATCAGTATACAGTCACATGTGCCATAACCCACTATATAACATAAATATGTGAACTGGAGTACAGCAGTAAGCCCAGAAGTTAGTTGTACTTGTATATGAGTGTTGAAGCCCCCAATAAACCACAAGGAACCCACAGAGTATACATGCACATCAATCAGGGATAGCAGGCATACATATAAGGTATAATGAATAATAACACAATGCCCAAAAGGAATTATAATGAAGGTCTAATGTAAGCAATGTTAAGCATTGCACAGACCCAGCTTAGGAGGTGTGAGCAACTTGTAGACCAGCTAAGTCAATGTGCCCAGTGGTATGCCACTTTAAACAATGCCAACCCTAGGTAAGCAGGTTTGCTCATAGCTTAGCCTTTTCAAAACTGGCCAGTCACGGAAAAGTGTGGGAAATTGGCACTACCTAAACCCAAGAGGCAGGAATACATCTCATAACTGGGTGTAGCTTCCCCTTGCAGGCACTATGGCAGTAAGGGGAGAAGGAGTGCACTTCCAGGTGCAGCGCTGGTGCATCCAGGAGTCCAAGGTCATGGCAGGACTCCTAGTTAACGACCATGCACAGAGACTGCTGCAGGGCCAGTACCAGGGCTCCAAATATAAGGCAGAGGCCTGGGACCATCTCGCTCGCTACCTTACCAGTGCCACTGGCATACCATGAACTGGTAAGCAGGTCAAGCACCACTATGCCGACCTGAAGTGGCAGAAGGGGGACCTCTTGGAGGACTGGCTCCAAGAGGCTAGAGCATCAGGGGATGTTCCAGATGTGTGTAAGTATCATCTCAGTATGTGTGTAATACTTGGCAGCTCAGGTATATCATGGATAGGTATGGTTAAATATTCCTCTTATGTCCCCCACAGCTGCAACAGAGCAGGCCGCGAACCAGGAGGCCCACATATGCCACCTAGCAAGGTTGTGGTGTGAGGCAGGTCAGTAATACTCATGCTTTTACTGTCATAGGAAATAAAAATAAAAGTAGTAGTGAATTAATTGCTACTATAAAACCTGTATTGCTCAAGGCAAGTGCTGCATGCACTAGAGAATATGACAGGAAGAGTCTCATAGTGTTTGTATATCAATAAAACTGTAATATCTTGACAAAACAGGTCTAACTGCTGGACTTCATGTGTATATTATGGTATCATATGGTAATGTAGATTTGCAATCATGTAATAGTACTGTTGTATTAAGCATTGTTACCCACACCGTGCACCATAAATTGAATAAGTAGGAATGCCTGTATATGACAGGTGTAATCTCCAAAAGCCATTTAGTACAACTGAGAGACACATAGACAGTAAACAGGGAAAATGCAGACAACCAAAAAACAAATAGCACATGCAACTGAGATGTGAACTGCTGTTTTTTTAGCACATGCAGCCACTGTTCGAATCCTGCCAGTGGTAGTAGTCTGCATATAGAATCATACCACAAAACTGTACATATATGTCCAGAATGTCTATTAAAGTGGCCTATATCTATTGCCTATCAACTTGTCCCCCTTGGAAATCAGTGGGATGATCCCAGACGAATAGGCATCAAACATGAAATACAACTGATTGACACACATCTACGACAACAAACCTGGCACACTAGCAACTCTCCAATACCTTATGTGACTAAGAAGTGACATATGTCCCATTTACACCCCAACTTGTTAAGCTGTGGTCAGAGTGTGTACATTAACAGAGTGAGATGTATGTGCATAATAGTAATGTGGAACCTGGTACTGTGTGCGGAAACATTCAGGTAGTGCTAATAAACATTCCGCCCACAGGTCTGCCAGATACCAACCCTGTGCCCAGAAATACAAGAATGATATGCAGTTGCTCTGAATAATGAGGTATTACACATCACTGTCACCCACACTGTCCTACAACATATAACTGTCTAGTGTTGTAATACAAGGTCAGACTGCATAAGCACATGGGGATTAATAAGAAAGAAAGCAGATTGGAGATATACAGCAATATCAATATAGCAGACACAACTGTGATGGACAGTGTTTAAGTTGTAGCAGACACTGCCATGATCTGAATCTTGGGAGTGGAATTAGACTGTATACAGATTCATACCCCATAACTGTACACATGAGGCCAGAATGTCCAGTATATGTGCCCATATCTGCTGCCTGTCCCCCTGGTAAGTCTATGGGATGATCCCAGATGTGTAGCCAGCAAACAGGGAATGCAAGTGATTGTCGACCATCATGAGAACACACCTGTCACTGTAGCAACCCCCAAAACTGTTAGGAGAGTAATATTTTAATTATGTCCTATCTACACTCCCATGGTGTCAAGCAGAGTGTGTACAGTAACAGAGTGAGATGTATGTGCATCATCCAAGAAATGAATGTAACGAAACCAAGAACTTCAAAACCACAGCCAGGAAACGTCACCAGCAGTCCGAATAATAATCCTTTATTAGAATCTGGCACCACACGTATAAAACAAGCACTTTCGCTCGGTAAAATACCGAGCTTTTTCAAGTTGTTCTTACAATCAAATAGTCCATGTTATATACTGAAGTAAAGGATCACATGATTAATTTAAATTAATTAATTCAATTAAGTAATTCAGTTAAAAATCACGAAACACCATTCCTATTAAAAAGTGTGGAGAATCGTAAATAAAACTGTAAACATATTTAAAAAGGTGTGTGAAACACAGTCTGCCTAAAATTTAAGCATACAAAAAATGCTTGTGAAGACACTGATATGTCTCACTTAAATCGTTAAACAAACATCCAGAAATGGTTATAATTTTATCCCTCTGACATTAAGAGGTGTATGCATACAACAAACCATGACTAGGGTAATGTTACTAGTTCATGAAGTTGTGAAAAATTCAATAACCTGTTATTTAATAAATACAGGCATGGTCTAAAAAATACGAATATTGTGTTAAAATCTTTGTAAAATCATTTAGCCAATAAGAATAGATAATAAAAAAACAATGAACAATCAATAAAAATATATTAAAAAATATGTATAAATAAATAAACAATAAGACAGTCGCCACATAGTACAGCAAAAATAAATGGAAATATGTGTACACATGTATTGCACAATGAAAAGTGCTTATAAATTTGTTTTAATGATAGTGTAACCTAGTTAGGGCAAAGTCAGACCCAAGGTTGAAACTATAATCGAGCCATCCTAAGTTTGAGGACACTGCTAATATTGATGTAGTCATTAAGCCCAGGTGGCTTACCAGCGTCCAATCTTAGTTGCCACAAAAGTTCTCGATATTCTAGTGTAGTCTCCCAGTCACCACCCCTAGCATCTGGTATTACTTGTTCTAATACAATGAATTTCAACAACATGTTGGGGCAGGAAACAGAGTGTTTAAAAAAGGCATTAGTTTCCTTTTCTTTAATTATATCATAAAAATGCTCATAGATACTTTTTTTAAGGGGTCTCTCCATTTTACCTATATAAAAACTGGAACACACTAAGCATACCCCTAAATAGACCACCCCCTTGGTTGCACAATTAGAGTAACAACTAGCTTTGAAGACGAATTGTCTAGATGGAATAAATAAGGTTGAGTCATTCAAAATAGCACTGCATTGCTTACAGGCACCACACTTAAAAGTGCCTGGTTTGTGGTTGTCTAGTGTGGATTTTAATATACTTTTCTTTTCAAACCATTGCTTAAGGTTGACATCCCTTTTCCTTACAAAGCTAGGGTGCGGATGAACTAAGTTGTTTAGTTCATCATGTAGCAGGCATAGCCAGATGTATGGCAGTCTGCCACATAGCCAGATGTCCCAGGGTGCTCGTGGTAGGGCCGTTCAACATCATGCCCCTGGCAGAGGCAATATAGCTGCTACCAAAAGCATGTTTCAGGCTGTAATGGCAGTGCAGACTGCAGAGGGCTGCTCTCGCATCTGTAAGCAACACCCTCCATGAACTGTCGGGTGTCATCCATGCTTCTACTGAGCAAGCGGATAGATGGCATGATGAGATGATGGCCCTCACCGGCCATGGTGTGTCCGTGCTTCAACGTGTGGTGGAGATGCAGCGATGCCCAAATGGATGTGGACCAGCAACACCAACAGCTGGCAGTCAACGTGGATGTGCTAGGACACTAAGGTGCTCCTGTAGTTGTAGTAGCAGCCCCGGCAGTGCAGGGGGAGTGCTGTCCACACCACACTACAGCAGGCCATGTGCACATGGTCCTGGCCAGTCCCAGGAGGGATCTGGTACCAGTCGACTAATGTTATCAGCAGGTGAGAGTAGCACATTGACACCTGTACCTAGACATGCCCACGGAACTCCTGGCAGGCAAAGTCCACATGTCTGTGGCTGGAGGCAGTGAACTGCACACCCTGCCAGGTATGGTCTGCAGCTTTCCAGAAACACCTGTGTAGGGCAGCCACATGGCAGAACTGTATGCATGCATACCCACACACTATGCAAACACACCTAGGGCAACCCCATACCTACACACACCACATCACCTCAGCCAGCTCCCCAGAGTACACCCCTCACCCACACACATGGTGTCAAATGTATGGCCCACCTTCGGCCTCTGGAAAACCAACACCACACCCTGTGCATATGATGATACCTGTGCCCCATCCCTGTCATCCATACCATTGATGCAGGGACAGGCTGTTATTGTTCTGATGCACACGGTGACTGTACAACAGTGTACCACAGTCCTGCAGTGTAATATGATGAAAGGAGGAAAGTGTGAGGCACATTTGGCAGGTAGTGTAGCCATCCAGCAATGATGCCTTATAGTTGTTAGTAACACTGGTTGGTTGTGGTCTCTAAAATGTTATCCATCTGTGTTGTAGGTGCACATGTGTCAGCATGAGGTTGGTCTGCCATCATATTGCACAATGGGGTATGTCACTGTGCTGACACCTTGGCTGTGACATACCTGAGGTACAGTCAATCATATTTCATAGGTTACTATACCAGTTATTGCCTGTGCCACATGGACAGGTGGTCCGCTGAGGCATGTATAGCCTGCAACCTGATGTAGACCCATCCATATACACGCACGCTGTTACCTGCCAACACTGGGACTAGACCTCTACCTAGCTATGTTGTGATAGTGATGTGTGTGGCTTACATTGCACACACCGCACAGCATTTAGGGTGAGGTGTGTCCCAGTTTACATAGTACATGCAGAACATCCCCCGACATGTACAGTATGCTAATGGGAGATGTAATGGGTGTATTTGGATTATACATAGTGTGGCTTACCATCATATACAAATTTACAGCCACATAGCCAGACACACATCTGAGATACCAGGGTCTATTGCTGCTAAATACATTGACCGTTTAGGCTTTGTAAAGAGTGCTAGGCAGGTTTAGACACACCCCCAGCTTAGCTGTGCTAAGTTAGGAGCAACCCCATGCCACAGGGCTCCAATCCACTTACAGTATGCCTGACACCCCCCCCCCCATGATGTCACCTAACTCCTAGACTTACATCAAGCTATTCCCTACTCTTACACTGTTGAGACCTGACTCACATGCTGGGGAAAACTGGCATTCACTACCCTTCCCCTCATTTGCATAGGATTGCCTGCTAATGCATAGTTACATGTCTCACACTGAGCCTCCCCCCTTAGCAACCACTACTCACTGGCCATGTTGTCTTCTGCCTGCCATTGACTTGCATGGCAGAATGCTGATTTTAGTTAGAATGCTTAATGAGGTTCATTTTGTTATTTTCCCCCCAATCCCATTTACGCACCGCTGCCCTATGGTTAAACAGCCAAGATCGGCTAAAACAAAATAAAAGTTGATTTTTGTGTTTTTTTACTGTTTGTAATGTCAGTGGCATTATATTTGGCCATTGGTCTGCTTACTACATGATATGCAGCCTTTATTTGGAGCTGTCACAGCTCCGTTTTTGGATTTTGCTAACCGAGTAAATTTCTGCACAGATGGTTGCAAACTTCCTGGATTGCAAAATCACCTCATTTGCATTGATTTCTCCTGCAAATAGGGTGATTTGCATACAAGAGCTTAGTCCATGCAGGATTAATGGAGGAGCACTCGTGCACGCCCTTGCAGGCTGTTCCTGTATCGCACGGCAGACATATTGCCTGCTTGAGCTCCTGCACCAATCTTGCACGCCGTGCAAGCTATAAAGAATCCGGGGGAGGCTCTAAATGATTTAACCACTAGAGACTAAATGAGTTAGTTTCAGTAAGGGAAAACAATTAACACAAAAATGCCTTTCTTGCTACACTTAGTACAGTGTTTTATGCAGTTTTGCATGCATATATATAAACTGTTGGGTTGCATGTTTGCCCTTGGGGTACAAAGAGCTTCCCTCTACAAAAAAAAACACAACTTTAAAGTAAAACAGCAATGTTAAGCATTTACTGTTTGTCTGCATTTTCTGAGGTTTTTTTTCCATAATTTCAGGGCTTGGACTTAGAAGTCTTGGAGTTACAATAGGAAGCCAAAAGAAAGACATTACCTGTCTTTTCCTAAAATCATGATAAGGATGTGGTATCCTTACAAGTCTTGGAGTTACAATAGGAAGCCAAAAGAAAGACATTACCTGTCTTTTCCTAATATCATGATAAGGATGTGGTATCCTTACAATATACTGACCAATTTTTTTTTCTCATATTGGTTTAGATGCTGGCTCTTTAGATGACGATTCCCTTTAATCTTGCTCTCTACCACAGATATCTTATATCTTTAAATTTAATAAGTAACAAAGTTTTTGTTACCTACTAAAGAAATTCCTTTTCCTAAGAAAATGTTTTTAGAAGTTTTGAGGGCTGATGCACATATGCTTTCTTTCTTTCTTTCCTTCTGCTAATTTGCATTATTGTGGGATGTGCACTTTCAGTTGTGATTAGAGTTGGAATCACTACCACTTGCTCTGATTATTTTATATAGAGTACGTGAGCAGTTTGAATTTCTCTGTAAAAATACAGTGTCTGACCCTGCAGTTGTATACTGAGCTATTCAGATGGGTCCAAGAATATGATGACAAATATCACAGTAGGCCACTGGACAGATTTAGCAAAACAGGGCATGCTTCTGCCATTGGGAAGACTTTTGATTTACCAGATTTACAGTGTGCCATACTTGAAAGATGACATAGTAAAAAACATTTCTGATGTTTTGCTGAAGGAAAAAATGTTTATGCAGACATTTGACAAAGTGAATACCCCCTTTATAAAGTTTGAATATGAAATGATATGGTAGATACTCCTTCAGGTCATTCAAAGACAAGCATGCTTGAGGACATGCCTGAGGAGACCATATTTTCCAATCTGTGTAATAAAAGCACTTTTAGCTTGTTGCCTGTATAAAATTTGTCAGTGGAACAGACTGATATTGTTTCCCTGTGACACTCAACAAGCTTGTAATAAGATAAGTAATAAACGATCATACACATTGGTGTTCATGTCAGTCACGGCATATAGTAACAGACAAATAAAGCAGTAATTACAAGTATACAATGGGGTACATTTTTGAACAAGGAAGTAGCTCTAGTAAGAAGCCTTAGAAGTAACTGAAAATTGCTTCAGACAAATAGGTCAATGAATTATTAGGGTACAGTTACAGCATAGGCAGTCATTTATTGAAAAGGGCCAGCTTTAGAGTTTACTTACTTACTTACTAATAGTCTGATTAGATAGTATCCCTTGAAGGTTATGCAAGTTTAATTTGCTACATAATTCAGATTATTTCTATGCAAGTGTTACTGATTTTTTGATTTTATTTATTTATGTTTCACTTACTGTGTTAGTCTAACAAGGCCAATGGCCTCTTTTCATTTTATTCAAACTTGGTACAAGATGTTGTTTCCAGATGTGATATAGAAAAGCTATTGTGTTAGTATTATCAAAGAAAAAACATGTTGCAAAGAAGGAAATGACCCAAAGATATGATGCTAGGAGCCAACACTGTTGCCTAATTTCAGTGTAGCTATATGAAAGTAATTCATCTATATTACACTACACACAAACAGAATACCTCAAACAATTTGAAGCTTTAGTGTCTCTCAGCCTATTCAGATAAAGTGCATGACTCACTGGAATGGAAGTGTTCACCTAAGTTTAGCTGTTCATGATGTGTGTCATATGATAGGCAGGAACTGTCCAGTCTGTCATATAGACTGAGTTGTGACAAGAAGCAGGGAAGGGATGTGAGTCACAAGCGCTACAACCACAAACAAGTTACAAATAAAACATAAGTATGCATCTATATGTACACGCACACACGCGCGCACACACACACACACACACACACACACACACACACACACACACACACACACACACACAGACACACAGACACACACACACACACTCAAAACCATTAAGATGAATTGCTAGAATGGTTTGGCACTCAATCAACAGGAAAGTAAAATAGGAAGACGGAATGTAGGGACATACAGAAAAAGACAGGAAATTAAAGGCTTGATGGGCTGCTTTGAGATACTCTATGATGTTGTCATTTCTTTTGATCACCCAGAAACTTTACTTAGAAGAGTTACTTTTATTGTATTCTGGGTTGGGATATCAGAGATGAATATGTTTCACGCATTATCTTCTGCATTTAAACCACCTGAGAGAGCTTCTGATTAAAAAATCCAGAGGCTAAACTTGTTGAACCTTTTGCGATTCAAAGTGAATAAGAGCTAAATTCTGCACCCTCCTGCCACTCCCAGCTGTCACCCTTATGTTACTTGAACTTGGCTACATGTGCAGGTGGCAGTTCCACCCTTTCTGCAGGGCTGCCAGACCTTGTTCAAACACATGGCTGAGTCTGAGTGAGAGCAGTAACCTATGTGAGCTGCAAAAAGCTTGAGTTCACAACTTTGGCCTGTGATCAGCTGGGACTAAAGCAAAAGCACTTGCATTAGACATGCGTATGTATTTATAAATATATATATATATATATATATATATGTATATATAGAGAGACACACATAATTATATATATATATATATATATATGCATGTATATATATATATATATATATATATATATATATATATATAGATATATATGGATTCCATACACTAGATCGAATTTTTACTAATTCGAAATAGTGCATGGAATGTTCACTGCAGCGAAAGTGCACTTAATCGAAAGTGGACTTACGCGAAGTTCAGTACAACGAACTGGTGTACTGAACTTCTGTGCAGGACTCACAGACCTCAGGGTTAGGGCACGGGTCATTATCCCCTTACCATGACTCGTGCCCTAACCCTAAGGTCTGTGATGACTGCAGCGTAGTGAAGGACATAGCAATGTCCTCCACTATGGTGCGATAGTCACGAACCTTTGGGTTAGGGCATGGGTTAGGGTAAGGGGATAGCTTTACTACCTATCCCCTTACCCTAACCTGTGCCCTAACCCTAAGGTCTGTGACTATCACACCATAGTGGAGGACATAGCTTGTTTTTTTATGTCCTCCACTGTGCTGCGGTGCTTTCGGTGAAGTGAACTTAAGTGAAAGTTCACTTTCGTTAAAGTGAACTTTCACAGAAGTGAGGCTTCCTATTACAAGTTCGAAGTAGTGAACTTTCATTCTTGTAATAGGAATCCATATATATATATATATATATATATATATATATATATATATATATATATATATATATAGATATACACACACACACACACATATATATAGACATATGTATACATACACACACACGCGGAGATAGAGCGGGGGTGAGGGAGAATGCAGTACCGCGTCTATATCACAAGATCGAATGCTAAAAATAGTGAATGCTCTTTTATTGAAATTAAAAACACAAAACCTTAAAATGTTGAAGGAACAGATCAGTGAATTTTTTCCCAGGGAAAAATTTTGCTGATCCAAAAAAAAAAAATGTACAGGCAAAATAAAGTGGGGGGCTTTGCCCCCACACCCTGCCAACTTAAATATATCAACTCCGAGATCACACCAGATTGGAGAAAACAGCAAAGTCTGGAGAAAAGCCCATCGATTTTTTTTTTCCTGGGGAAAAAAATCGATGTTCTGTGCCTTCGACATTTTCAGGTTTTGTGTTTTAAAGTTCGATATAAGAGCATTCGCTAATTTAAACATTGGCTCTTCTGATAGGAACCCTGCAGTACTTTCTGTTGAGGGTATGCCAAATTGTTTTCTTTCCATTATGGCTGTGTGTCAATCTGTTAGTATAAGTTTATGATGTTGTTATCTCATCTTGCTGGCTTATCAGTGGCATGTTATTCTAAACACTTTATATTTCATTAATTTATCCTCATTAAGTTAACTGTTGTGAAAAAGAATTGGACATTCACTTTAATGTTGTCTCATAGCATCTTATATTCTTCCGCTGTTTCAACAAACTAACTAGGCACTGATTTTTCAGCAAACACTGTACACTCATGCAACACTGACATTTGCTTTTGGAATTGTATAAATATGGATTTCAAATTAGACTGAAGTAAAAACAGCAGTGTATACCTTTCAGTTTTACAAATTTTCACAGAATGTCCAGATTTTTCCCTCATATTTTGGTCTGTTCCTCATAAAAGTTGTCTTTTTCTGGCAAATCGCTAAAAACTGAAGTCATTAAATAATGCTAAATAATGACAGACATTTGAGTTTGAGACTTTATGTCCTTCAGAAAATACATAATAATACAAAACTTGATATTCTAACAACTTTCTAAGATTATAGGAGCAATATTTAAATTCTGTCCCTATTATTGGGCCTTTGCCTCCCCCCATTCTTTCTGGCTTTGTCCAGATTTCTTGATCTCAGAGGTCGAGAGATATGGCACTGAGATAAATTTAGTACTACAAATTTCCAAATGTTTTTTTTTCTTTAATATAAGACAAAATAGCAGTATTTAAATAATAAAAGATCTTAACATAATACAACTGTTTATAATAATACATTGTATAAATCAAAGCTTCATGTTTTATATATATATATATATATATATATATATATATATATATATATACTGTAAAGAGAATTTTAACTTTACTGACTACACTACCATTATTCTGGTTCCCCAGCCATTCTATATCTCTGTAAATATACTGCTGACACCAGTAGCTTCTACTTGTACATTTATGTACATCTGCACTGTATTAATGTTTATATCGTATAATTTATTAACAATACTGTACCTACTGTTTTTTCTCTAAAGTTGTACCCAGGCTGTGACTGCAAAAGGCCAGCAGGGAAGCTCATTTACCTGATTATCAATCTGTGAAACAATGAATAAAATAAAATGCTGTAAATAATGTTTGTGCCTTCATGAAAGCTATTTAAATGGAAGTCTAAATTTCTAATTTTTGAAAGTTCGTATTTGTAAATATAAGTGAACAAAAATATGTAGAAAAGAGACATCTAATAGCTGGTACATTTGAGGATTATCTCAAGTTTCTACACATCTGATCAAATAGTAACTGCTAATGCAAAGGATTAAGCTGCAGCAGCTTGATTTTGTATTTGTCACAGTCAGTTGCTAAAATATGAAGAATTATTTCATAGTACCATGAACTCTGAAATTAAAAATGAAGATTGTTTGCATCCCAAATAGCACAAATCCCTTACAATGCTGTAGCTGAAGCAAAACTGCATTAGAAAACCTGCAAACTTAAAGGTGGATCAGTATGATAATTTGTTTTAAGTAAACGTGGTTCAGCTTCTTACATACTTAGTTGGAAACATGCCTGATGGATAGTATACTCTTCATGTGAATAAATTACCAGAAGGGCAATACTTCAAAATTGTGTTTGAGACTAACAGTGCATTACTGTGTGATATATTTTCTTACAAAGTGGGGCAAATTCAAAAGCAACTGTTATACATTATTCACTTTATACGATCACATGATGAGAGAAGTTGCAAACAAAATGCATATAAACAAGAAATCTAGGATCTTTAAATGGGGAAAATACATTATATCAATTCTCTATTGAAACTGGCAGTCATCACATTTCTGATGCCACAATAATCACAGGCTGTACTGATGTTGATAGGAAGATTGCAAGCAAGATTATAAAGCTTCAAAGAGACCACCAGGGTCAAATGGAAAAGGGTAAGCAGCAGTCAGGAGTGACACAAAAACAAGGAAAGGATGCAGAGGGGACTTAGCAGCTGCTGAAGGAACCATAGAAGTGTTTTAGATACCTCAACATAAAAATGTTTAGTAGAAAAATAAATGGGCAAAAACATTATTTTTCAGAAACAGGAAACCTAGTAGCAGAGTTTCTAGATGCTTACTGTGGATGAGGAACTAACATGAACATGTGGAGTGCTGGCACAAAGAAGATTAAGGAATGAATATGGGCACTATACACTTTGAGATGGGGAACCAGTACAGCCTCTAAACATGTTTAAAAATGGATGTACAGGGTGGGGGGGGGGCAGTAAGAAGCACTAACCAGTATGAGATGATGAGCTACCAGAAAAGGATAAAAAGGGACAATTCACATCATAATTATCTGTACCGTACCATGAACTATAGGAAAGACAATGCCATAAAAAATATATTCAGAACTGAACATTTACTGGAGTTCTTTTAAGACAGAAAGAATTTTAACTGTAATATAAAAAAAGCAACAAAATTGTAAAGGACTGTTGCATACATAGCAATAATATGGACAAAAATGTTTAATCTTGGAGTGAAGAGCTTACATATATGTGACACTGCTACAAACATTATGCTGTCCGGTATGGGAGATATAGGGAAGATATTGAACTATGCACAATTTTGTGTAGTAGGGACATAGAAATGTTATTGCCCAATTTAAACAATTGTTCTAATTCAATTAGATGACACTTAATAGTACAGTGACATTTTTCATTATCATAAACACTGGTACCACCTGAATTTATCATGGAGAGAGTTGTATTTAATTTAGGCAGTGTGATAACAGGCAGCCATCTACAAGCTCTGCATGATTACTCTTGAAAGTTCATCTGAAACTTATCAACTTTAGAAACTTTAGAAAGTCCAGCTTTGATCAGAGGCTATCTACCCATGGATTTTAGACTACACATAAATGTGAAATGATGAACATTTTGAAGCTTTGTCAATGGTCCATAGTGTTCTTTGAGCAAATCAGATTTTGCTCTGTCTTTCTCTTTCCCCTCTCTCATAGGTTCATAGGTTCATAGGTTGGTACTAGGCTATCGGTCCTAGGGCCTATACAAGCCTAGCCATAACAATTCCCTGGATATTTCTTCCCATAATATTTACGTCCTTGGACCCCTGTCTAGCAGGGCGACTGACATGATCCCTGGGGTGAATTTCCTATTTCCCATCCGATCGTCAAGGTTCCTTTTGAAGAGGGCCAAGGAGATGCTCTGCTTGACATGTATGGGCAGTCTATTCCAGAGTATGTGGAGTCTCTGAGTCAGGAGCCTATCCCTCCAGCATGTTTTGTTCTCTCCTGGAAAATCAGTAGCACTGTCAATGGTTACATTCTCAGGAGAAACACAGCACTTCTGAGATTCGGAGATAGGATGGTTGTAAAGGAACAGTCTAGTATGATGCATTTTAGTACTGTGTGTTCCCGTCAAGAAAAGCACATACAGAGAAAGTTCTTATAAGATACTTGATGTCTGTTACCCGCAGTATTTTAAACTTTGCAATAGAACTTTCATATTCTTGTTTGTGGAAAAGAATGTCTACATTATTTGTCAGATGTGTAGTTAGCCTAATTTATTTTTAAACATGTATGTAGAACAAGAAACCAAAGTGTTGAGCTGTGCTGTGTACAACACAATGTATAGAGGTTTATAAGGTGGCTTAGTCCTATACAGATCAGGTCTGAATTTTATGTTACAAGTAAAGTATGTTGATAATGCTATACAAGCCCCAGAACTAGTTTGTGGTACAGAATGTCTACATTCTTGGTCAGAATTCTAGTTAGCCTGCTCAGTTTTATGTATGCAGAACAAGAAACCAAAGGATTAAGCTGTGCTACACACAACATGATGTGTAAAGGTATATAAGGTGGCTCAGTCCTATCCTGATCAGGTCTGATTTTTATGTTGACATGCTAAGTCTGGTGATAATACTATACCATCCCCAGAAATCCTTTGTTAACTCAGCAGAAATGCTGCTAGTCTAAGGGCCCTTTTCTCTTGCCAAGTGTTGTCTTCAACCACTAGAAAGCCATCAACATAGTAGATCGTTATGGAATTTTATAAAGATGACTGAGGGATGGATTCCTTGGCTTAGAAAAACTAATAGATGAGAGAAATTGAATATGTGGTAAGAGAAAGACTCTTTGAACACATTTACACCAGCTAGTGCCCAAGAGGGCAAAAAAGGTGGAGGTGTATCAGTCTACATCCTGAAGAGACTCACATCAAGTCTAGTAAATCAACATGATGCAACAGAGCTTTCTTCATCTTCAAATAATAATTAGAAAGGCCCCAGGCCATATATTAGCTAGCTACAGAACTCCCTTTATGATAAATGATAGCCACAATGCCTATCTACAGGAACTAGAATCACTCAGTATTAAACCCAGTACCTTTTGCTTTGGAAATCTAAACTATCCAACGATAGATTGGTAAACCTACTCCATCACCACTAAGTTCATAGGTTCATAAGTTCATGGGATGGTACTAGGCTAACGGCCCTAGGGCCTATACAAGCCTAGCCATAATAATTCCCTGGATATTTCTTCCCACAATATTTACTTCTATGGACCCCTGTCTAGCAGGGTGACTGACATGATCCCTGGGGTGAATTTCCTATCTCCCATCCAATCACCAGGGTTCCTTTTGAAGAGGGCCAAGGAGGCGCTCTGCTTGACATGTATGGGCAGTCTATTCCAGAGTATGGGGGAGTCTCTGGGTTCGGAACCTATCCCTCCAGCATGTTTTGTTCATTGTGATGACAAGGTTTAGATCCCTGGAGCGTGTGGCTCTGAGGGATTGAGATTTCTTAAAGTGGAGCATGTTCAACAGCTCAGGGTTTGATATGGCCTTGTATGTTAAGCAGAGATCGCCTCTGAGTAGACAATATGCCACAGAGAATAGCTGGAGTTTTTTTAGACGGTCAGCATATGGCATCTGCTTTAGGCCTGGGATTCTTTTAGTGAGGTATTTCTGTTGCCTTTCCAGCTGTTGCAGATGTCTTGTGAGGTACATACCAAACAGGGCATTATACTCTATAATGGGTCTAATGAGGGATGAGTACAGTGGGACAATGGCCTCCTTTTGTCTGGATGAAAAGCCCTTAGTGATGAGGTGTGCCACATAGAAGGATTTCCTGACTGTTGTGGAGATGTGGTGATCAAAAGTGAGACCACTGCCCACCTGTGTCCCTAAGTCTCTCATCACACTTTCGATGTTTAGTGTACTGCCACCTATGTGGTAATTCATGGGTACATGTTTTTTCCCAAAGGGGATAAGTATATGTTTATTGGCATTGAGCTTGAGCCCATGGCTCTGGCACCAGGCATCTGTTTCTGTAAGGCCCTTTTGTAGAATATCCACATCATTTGGGGATTCAATAATGGCTCCCAGTTTTCAGTCATCTGCAAACTTTGCTAGCCAGAGTCCCTTAGTGTTGGCCTGTACTTCAGAGAAGTAGATGTCAAACAAGAGTGGTCCCAGGACTGAACCTTGAGGTACGCCACTTGTCACTTGTCTAGAGCTGGATTTGTAGTCGGCCACTTTTACGGTCTGGGTTCTGTCAGTAAGCCAGTTGGCAACCCATTGAGTGACATAGGGATTTATGCCCAGCTTAGTAAGTTTATCTATAATTCCAGAGTGGGGGATGGTGTTGAAGGCCTTGGCAAGGTCCAGATAGGCTATGTGGACCGCCTTACCTCGTCCTCGTCTGGAGACTGATTTGAATAAGTCAATCAGGTTCAGGAGACAAGATCGGCCCTTCACAAACCCTAACTGGGTGGGGTCCAGTGTTTGAAGGTTGCCAATGGCTTTGTTTATAAGTTCCATGATAATGCGTTCCATGCCCTTGCAGATCAGACTTGTCAAACTAATGGGACGGTAGTTCCCGGGATCCAAGGTGGATCCCCCCTTGTGGAGTGGGATAACTCTACTTGTACGCCACTCGGTGGGCACGAAGCCTGAGGTGAGGCTATGATTAAACATGACACTTAGGTGAGGTGCCAGTTCATTTTGTATTTCATGTAGTACACAGTCTGGGGTGTCATCTGGTCTCATGGATGCTGTATTCTTAGCTTTGGAGAGTGCGGTTTCTACCTGTGTGGCCGTGATTACTGGAATTTGGCAATCTTTTGGTATTGAGATGGCCCTTTAGGGGTGAGAGGGGGGTGAAGTTGGCACTAAATCGATCTGCCAGGATATTGGCAATATCCTTGGGATCAGTATATTTAATGTCATTCTGTTGAAGCTCAGAGCAGATCTGAGCATTGCCATTTAGATTTTTGAAATAACTATAGAATGCCTTGTTGTTGTCTTTGGAATCTTTGGCAATTTTATTTTTGTAACTAGCTTTTGAGGATTTTATGAGGGATCTCAGCTTCTTATTGAGTCTGGTGAGGGAGTTTTTTGCATCCTGGGATTTTCCTCTTTTCTGCAGCAGTTTCTTCCTTCTGTTGTATAGTTTGTTTATAGCAGGAGATCACCAGATTGGCTTCCTTTTTTTTGGAGGCGAGCATCTTGGTTCTATTTGGGAAGGCACAATTCATGCACGAGTGGATGTGCTCATACAATGCCTTAGTGTAGGATTCTGCAGTCGAACTTTCAGATCCCATCTGCATGGGTGTCATGAAGTTTGTCACTTCTGTCTTCAGGAGCATAAAGTTGGCTTTGGAGAAGTTTTGTAAGGAGGTTTCCTTACTGGGGGGTGAGGGTGGGATGTGGATGTCAAGGGTGATTTGCTTATGGTCAGACCTGACCAATGAGGAGGTGACCACTGGTGTGCAGCATCTATCTCCCATGTTGGTAATGACCAGGTCTAGGATATTGGAGCCGCTGGTGGGACAATGGATTAGTTGATCCAGGGCATTGGAATTTATGAATTCCAAGAACAGTTGGGAAAAGGAGTTGATACCCAAGTAGTTTTCCCAGTTAATGGCAGAGTAGTTGAAATCACCCAGTATTAGGGTGTTTGGTTGTATCTTAATATTTTCCAGTATGGTTAGAAAGGTGTAGTGAGAATCTTGGGGCATGGTGGGGGATCTGTAGCAAGCTACAATTTGGATTGCAGTCTTACCTAGTGTTAGTTGCACCTGGAGAATTTCAGATGCATTGTGTTGGGCAACTAGCCTGGAGGTGTGAATATCCTTGGCGAATATGGACACTCCTCCACCTTTAGTGTTTCAGTCTTGGTTTTGTGGCCAAAAAGTGTGGTAAGAGTTGTAGCCTGGTATTGCAGGGGTGCTCTCTGGAGCCTTGAACCAGGTCTCAGTTACTGCACAGATACTGATGGTCTCCATTTTTAGGAGTGCCTCGAGAGAGTGCATTTTGAGGTTTAGACTTCTAGCATTGAGTAGCATTACCTTCAGATTTTGCATGCTTGTATCTGTTACGATGGTGGTTTTGTACTTTGAACCTTGCCTAAAAAAGGCACTATAGGGGTGGCAACAGCTTTAGCCAGTAACCTGAATCCCAGGGGTGACAGGTGCAGACCATCTCTGGCAAAGCATCGTGGTTTGTCGATCATGGCTTCCCAGGCAGTCAGATACTGGATCCCCTTTGAATGACACCAGAAGCTTAGCCAATTGTTGAAGTCAATCATTTTGTCCTTATACTGTGGTATCATTCTGGGTGAAGGCAGGATGCTACTCAGGGCTAGGGTCATATTTGCCTGGGCCACATGATCCGCGAGCTCTTCCATGTCTCTTTTCACGTAGTCCAGGGAGGTACGTCTCAAGTCATTCACTCCAGCATGGACAATGACAGAGTCATATTTGTACTTGTTGTGGAGTGACTTGAGTGCATGCATTATGTGGCAGATCCTGGCACCCGACAGGCAGCTGACTGTAATTTTCTCCTTGTTCAGCCTGGTGAGTGGGGCAAGTGCACAAGTACAGAGATTCCTGGACTTTGTGAATACAAATAACCTAGAACAACTAGTCAGAGAACCCACTAGTGGGAATAACATTCTGGATCTTGTCCTTATTAATATGGGAGCATCTTTCACCATCCCTTGTGTATCTTCATCACTTGTTAGGTTTGACCATAAAGCAGTCTCCCTTGAAATAAAAACTGAAACCAAAGATCTCTTCCACCCAAGGTACCTTTAGGAATTTCTTTAAGGCAAACTAACTTCTCCTAAGTGATACATTGGCAAGTTTCAGATCCCCACCAAACCCAGTAAACTTCACAGAATATGCAGAAATTTACAACACTATACTATACCAGCATGTAAGTAAATAGTTACAGTTGTGCCTCATAAGAACAACTACAGGGCAAACCCCAGAAAAAAACTCACATTGTGGAACCATAATATCAACAAGCTTTATAATGAAAGGAAAATAATTTTGACTGAAAGAAAAAAGTTATTCCCAGAATGTAACCACCCTTGTCACTGAAACAAGCAAAAACACAGGAGCTTAATAGATTTACCTTTGAAAGGTTGAAAAATCAACCTACCGAATGGCCCTTTGTGCAAACCGGAATGACAAAAATCGTCAGTCCGATCTGCACCGAAGTTCGAAAATCAGCAAATCAAAAACCAGATTCGCTGATTTTCGAACCTCAATTTGAAAGACATAGCATAATGCAGGGGGGCAAGCCCCCCTGCACCCCCACCCCCCACTTTATTATTCTAGCTCTGAGGTCACACTACAGTGGGGAAAGGGTCTACTTCCCGATCCCCACTATAGTGCAACCCGCACCAAAAATGGCGAATCTGCAATGAGCGAACATTACTGTGCATTCACTCATTGCACATTCCATACATTTTGTTTTCAGCCTTCCGAGAACTTGAAAAAGTCCTTTCGGACTTTTGCATTTCACACATGTGCATTACACACATGTAAAGGTAAACTGCTTAATATCCAAGAAAGCCATGTTTCAGGCTAAAATAGCTACCCAAGCCAAAGACAATGCTCCGACCTGGCCAAAGCTTTTACACAATTCCCTATTCATGCATAGTAGAAAAGCTAAATAAACTGGGAATAAACCCCTATGTCACCTGCTGTATTGCTAATTGCTGATGCAGATAATAAAAATGGGGGCATTACCTCCAAAAAGAGACCATTCACCAGTGGAGTCTGCCAGGGTTCTGTGTAGGACCACTCCTATTAGTCATCTATTTTTCTGAAGTAAATGCTAATCCTAAAGGGCTCTGACTGACTAGGTTGCAGATGACTGCAAGCTAGGAGCAGTCATTGAATCCCCAAATAACTACAATCGGACAACAAATCAGGCTAATGACTGATGAGTGTTAGAGCGTTATTTTTTTTTCTCTGAGAAACAGATAGTTTTTTGGGAGTCTAACCTTTTCATACCTTCAGCAAGTGGCTCAACCCATTCTGTTTGCCCTCGCTATGCTCGGACTCACTCTGCTCCCCTACTGTACCCCTAATACCCCCCAATCCTACTATCGCTACATTTAAACTTAACCATCTACACATCCACTCTAGCCACAACCATCCATACCATACTAACTATTTGGAGCTAAACATATTATACATTAGTAATCCTACTATACCTCATAAAGTATAACCAACTATACCACATATTAGCCACCAAATTCTATCTCACTAAGTAGTCCCACCAATTTCTCTATAATACTCACAACTCCTTTGAACAAAACCCAAATCGTTCCTACAAAGCACTACTCTACAAATTACCAGAATGTTAATCAAACTAACAACAGTCCTTGCTGTACTTATAACTACCTACCTTTCTACATCATTCCATCATCTCCAAATGACAGCCATTTACTCCCCTACCAACCCAAGCTATAATACGGACACCACACTATGCAACATTACTATATCTCCAGATGTTTTTATCAACCCCTATACAAAACTCTCATCACTTAAACTTTTTGACTTAAAAATAAATCCAAGTCCACTCCAAAAATACACCAAACTATTTATCAAAATCTTATACCTATTCTCAGTTATTACAAACCACATCAAATTAAGCACTGACATATACCTCAGCCCAGGCCTCCAATCCAAAAATAACAATCCCAACCTATTCACCACTCTAACAAATGCAACCCCTACAACCTCCACCACAGCAACTCTGATCTGCTACAACTAAATATGAACCTTAGAAGCCTATCAAACAAAATCCACGAGTTTCATGCAAGCCTATCCCACTACTCCCCAGACATAACAATCCTAACTGAAACCTAGATAAAACCCCACATTCAAAATAATGATTTACTTACCCAAGGCTATAACATTCATAGACAAGACAGAACCCATAAACATGGTCATAGCCGGCCTTAGGCATAGGCCAACTAGGCAGCCGCCTAGGGCGCCACTGTAGTAGGGGCACTTTTTTCCAGTATTTATTTAGTGTATGTAGACTAGGATGGGGGCACCAGGTGGTGTGGTGAGGGGCGCCGTGGAGCCCTTTTGCCTAGGGTACCAGTTGACCTAAGGCCGCTCCTGAACATGGTAGCACCATAGCAATACTATACAAGGATAATCTCAAATTGATAGACTCACTATCAACCCCACCATCATACCTAACTTAAAATATTCATCTCCTGACTTTATATAAACCCCAAAAGCACATTAACATAATAGCTATCTACATCCCACAAGGTAACAAACCAACCATAACTGAGGACGTCCTCTGCTCATGTTCAATTATGCTCAGCCATGAAACTATAATAATGGAGGGTATCAGTAGAGACTGGACTACATGCTCCTCCCATAATCCATCAAACTTCATAAACATTCATGGTTTTAGTCAACTAATAAACAAGACATGACAAACACAGTAATAAACAATCAATTCTCAACTGGACCCTTATCAATTCAAATCACTCTGTTACCAGTCAGGCTGCATTCCTGACACCCTAAGCAATCACCTACCCACATACCTACTAAAGCACCACATAGTCCTTCCAAAAAACACCCTCTATAAACATATTTGAAACAGAAAGAACTTCTCCCCTAACACCTTCAAAACCTTTTTGCATCTATGTGACTGGAGCCCACTAAAACACCTCGATCTTCCCTAGAAGTTGAATACTTCAATAAAAAAATATTTGCTACCCTATACAGTGTAGCACACCTCAGAAAGATGCATGTAAAAAAGAAACCTATACAGCAGCTCGATATTGAAACGAAAATAATCCTCAGAGATAAAACATGGAACCTATATCAGAAAACCAAAAAACACATATCCCTTCAAAACTATCACCAACTTCAAACCCAAGCTAAAAAACAAATTAAACACCATAAAAATCAATACTATGCAACAATTCAAGAAAAGCAACAAAAGAAATCCCCCCAAATTTTGGGCAGCTATAAACCAATTACTAAGACAAAGCCAGTCCACCACCCCAGCTCTATCCACAACAAACCACACAAACAGCACAGCCTCACACTCTAATGCACACTTTATTAGTTCTATTCTATCCTTTATTAAAAACAGCAACACCCCAAAAACTATTTCCACCACCCTAGAGACTAATCTTAACTCTTTCATTATAAATAAAAAATACCTACCTAAAATTAAACGTCCATGCCTTGCTGCTGACCAACTCCCTATTGAATTTCTTAAATTAGCAGCATGACATCAACTCCTACCCCATATCAATCTTACTCAACCAATCTATAACAGAAAATTATATCCCTAAACTTTTGAAAATCTCCTCCATAACCACCTTCCACAAAGGAGGGAGCTCCACCAAATTCACTATTTACAGGCCAATCGCTATTGTATCACCCATAGCAAAATTACTCGAAAAATGCATGCATTCACAGCTACTAGACCACCTCCAAAAAAATAACCTCTTATCCTCATCTTAGCATGGTTTCACATCAAAATACAGTACAACTACTCTAGTTAGCTTTACAAACACAATCAACCACCACAGCAACAATAGCCTACTTGCCTCTTCCATCTTTCTTGACATGTCTAAGGCCTTTGATACAGTCTCCCACCAAAAATGTATTAATGAGCTACAGTAGCTGCCTTAAGCCTCTCCCAATCCACCCTGTCATAGTTTGTCAGCTACCTATCTGACCGATAGCAGGCAGTCGGGTGGCAAACTGAACTTTCCACTATCCTAGTAGTCTCCGTGGGTGCACCTCAAGGTTCAATCCTTGGTCCACTCCTTTTTTCCATTTTTACAAACTCTGTACAGCTACCTAGCATCCAACCACAATACAATATGCAGATTATTCCTACCTCATACATTTGGCTCCCTCTCTTTCCTGAACTCTTACAAAAAACACATCCATCTTATTTACTTTCCACACTTTTATACGCATCACCAGTAATTAGTAACCTAAGAAAAGCAGACCTAAATAAACTGGACACATGCTATAACAAAATAGATAGATTTTCCACTAACCTATCATCCAGATCACATCACTGCTCATAATTACGCCACCTAGAATGGTTGAAAATTCCTAATATTATCACCTTCAACCAGCCAGCCCTAGCACACTCCATCCTACACCACCCAGAAAACTGTTCAGCCCTTAGTGATCTTATCAAACCCCATACCAGCTGTCGGACTCTAAGATCCTCCCAAAAACTTCTGAAGGTAACCATATCCAATAATAGCTATGGTGACTCTTTATACTCCAACATAATAGTGAAATCGTGGAATACGATGCATCAAGAAATACTCAGTATACCCAACCCATTCAAATTCAAAATAATGCTAAGAGAACACCTAAACAATAAATGGCTCTGCTCATGTACTAAACCAGTCTAAAATCCTCCTCCTTTCTATCTGCTTCAACTCTTCCTTTGCAACTACAGTACTGCCACATCTCAACTATTGAGCAACTCTGCTTTTAATTCCTGCCCAACCATACTTTCTCTTACCACTCCATTTTTCTCTTGGAGTCCTATCTCATCTATTATTTTCTCTCTTTAACCAGCATAACATAATCTAATTATTTGTATACATAAGCTTACATCACTTTTAGGCTCATAGGTTCATAGGTGGGTACTAGGCTATTTGCCCGAAGGCATTTATAAGCCTAGTGAGAATGTGTTGGCTTTTGCCATTTTGAAGAGTGTTAGTGAGGAGTTTTGCCTAATGTAGATTGGGATCTTGTTCCAAAGCATGGGAAGTCTCTGGGACAGAAATCTATCATTCCAGCATGTCTTATTTATTGTTGTGGTGAGGTTTAAATCCCTAGAGCATGTGCTTCAAGGGGGTAAGGTTTTCTTTAGGTGGAGCATGTCCATCAATTCTGGGTTGGACTTGGCCTTGTATGTCAAGCAGAGCTCACCTCTGAGTAGGCGGTATGCAACTGAGTACAACTGAAGTTTCTTCAGTCGAGCTGCATAGGGCATCTGTTTCAGGCCATTGATCCTCTTGGTGAGGTACTTCTGTGGTCTTTCCAGCTGTTGTAGGTGTCTTGTAAGATACATCCCAAATGGGGCATTGTACTCTAAGATGGGTCTGATGAGTGATGAGTAGAGGGGCACAATGACCTCTTTTGATCTGGATGTGAACCCTTTTGTGATTAGGTGGGCCACGTAGAAGGATTTTCTACATGTAGTAACACCCATTAGTGATGCATTTACTGCACATTGTTATAACTGTTTAATAATTTTATTATACCTGTCATAATTGTATTATTTTATTTGTCAAAACTGTTTAAATCTTGCTTTTCTTTAACAATACTTGTGGAGCTTTTCTCCATGGATATCCACTAAAAATGGCCCAAAAACCCAGTTGGACCTCCTTGGTAAACAAATGTAAAATAAATAAATCTTGCCAAAATCATGTACTGAAACTAAATGCTGAAAAAATGATTATTGTATCCAGGGGCGGCCTGTGCTATTGGACTGCGGTACTGCAGCCCCCTCAACTTCAAACTAACAAAAGAAAAAAAATAAAAAGAAAAAAATAAGAAAAAAAATATTTTAAAATTTTGCGGACTTCACTAGTCCAGACTGCTGCTGAGACAGTCTGGAGCATGGATCATGCGCAGATTGTCTCAGCAGCAGTCCTGATTGAGACACGTGAACAGGAGCGCTCCCACAAGTCTATGCAGTTTTAAACTGCATAGACTGCCTGGGAACTCACTGGGGAAAAGCATCGGGGTCGGACTGCAAGGTCGGCAGTCAGGAGAAGGATCTCGGGTCTGGATTGGCTTGCTGCAGGGGAAGATCTCACGACGGGCAAGGTCGGATTTGCGCGGGTTTTTCAGCTGCACTCGTCGGGGGTTTCATGGATTTTCAATGGTGGTTTTGCGGACAGGGACCTGGATTTAATGGTGGTTTTGAGGACAGGGATGTACTACAGGACCAGGTAAGTGTACAGGGACTCTGTGTGTGTGTGTGTGTGTGTGTGTGTGTGTGTGTGTGTGTGTGTGTGTGTGTGTGTGTGTGTGTGTGTGAAAATGCGCCTGGTGCAATATACTGGTGGTGTGGTAGGGAATACCTCAGGCTTGAACCTTGTATGCAGGTGTTAAAGACCTAAATTCCCTACCCACCACCATTTGTAAAAAAATTGTAGATTTTTGCCTCATATTTGATCTGATCTGTTCCTCATAATATCTGTGGTTTACAAATGTTGCAATGCTTAATATTTGATGGTGCAGTGGTAGCATTGTTGCCTCACTGCTGCAGGTTCTCAGGTTTGCTTCTTGGCTGGGGTGCCTTCTTTGTGGGGGGGGGGGTCTGTATCTTCTCCCTGTGTTTGTGTGGGTTTGCTTTTGTGTCCTCCCATGTTACAAAGACATGTCTGCATTATTTCTTCCTGGGCCTCTGCTGAATTTTTTTTTTGTTCCAAGTCAGACTGTCCTCATTAACAAATGTTAAATAAAATTGACAGGCATTTGAATTTCAGACTTCAGGTTTCTGAATGTTTAGTTCCTTACATATTTGATGGTGCAGTGGCAGTATTGTTGCCTCACAGCTATAGGTTTTCTGGTTTGATTCTTGGCTGGGGTGCCTTCTGTGTGGAGTCTGCATCTTATCCCTGTGTTTGTGTGGATTTGCTCTGGTGTCCTGCCATTTTAAAAAGACATGTGTCTACATTATTTCTCCCTGGGCCTCTGCTGAAAACTGTTTTTGTTCCGTCAGAAGTAAAATTGACAGGCATTTGAATTTCAGACTTCATATTCTTCAGAAAATACATAGTAAAACAGCGTTTTATTTTAGCAATAAATATATAGTAACGCAACCTTTTATTATAGCAATTTTTTAAGTTTATAAGATGGCTATTTGAAATTTGTCCTTATTTTTGGGACTGTAATACCCTGTTAGTGGCTTTGTCCAGGTTTTTTGTGCTAAGGTTGACAGCTATGGCAAGAACTGAATTCACTGAATATGTTTGAGGGCTGTATTCCCTCATTCCTGGGTTTGTCCAGGTGTTTTGTGCTAAGAGGTTGACAGCTATGGTGAGAACTAGCCATTTAAGTTTCAGTCTTCCTCTCTTTCAAAAAGCAGCTGATTTGGCGTAGTGGTATGTTTCTCTTGACTGTTTTGCACAGGGACCTTGGCAGTAAAATGTACGGTGGTAACACAGCATTTTTCTTTCACAAAGCAGGTGATTTGGCATAGTGGTATGTTATTCTGACTCTTGCACAGGGACCTTGGCAGTAAAATGTAAGGTGGTAACACAGCATTTTATTCTAGCAGCTTTCCAAGATTATACAAGCAATGTTTAATGTGTCCCTGGTTTTTGCCCTTTTGACCAACCCCAATAAATTTGGCTTTTTCCAGACATCTTGTGCTGCGAAGTTGAGATGCAGTTGAGTATTGAGTAGATTTTACAAGGAGCTGAAAGCTGCAGGGGAAGAGAAGTTTAGTGCTGATTATGCTAAGTCAGCTCACATTGCTAATAGCACAAACGGTTGTGTACTTGATTTTGATGCAGAAGGTTGTTGGTTCTACTCCCATAATGGGTGAATGCTGCCGTACTTAAAATTAAGATACTAACTATGAGCCTGTTATCAGTTTGCCATCCATTTCCTATTGCAATATTACTAGCTTATTTTTAATGTAATTTAGGCAATTTATTCTTCAGGGGCATCAGACACTTTATTTTTCGATGAAACCATGAAATATAAAGGTGATTGCTAGCACCACCCTGTTCATTACATATTTATTTAACGTGGAATTATTTAGATGACTTTTTTACTACTTCAGAGATTGTGCATATTTACTGATAATGGTGGACTGTAGAATTGTGCATATTTACTGATAATAGTGGACTGTAGAAGTTTGAGTAGACTTTTATGATGGAAATGTTCTGAATTGGACAGTTTAGTTTCATTGTTTACTGGAAAAATGTTCAAAGCAATGGGAAGATGTATCAAAGAGCACATGTATGTTTCATATGCAAGGGGCCTATGATTTGAAAACAGCCCAGAATTAATTTTTATCTGCCACGGGTAAAATGTATTTTCTTTGAATGTTGGTTTTAATGTTGTTTCAATGAATGTGAGTTTCAAGGGCAGAGAAGTTTTAATGCCAAGTTTGTTTAGCAGATGTCTTAGTGTTTGTGCTGTAAAATGCAAAATAAAACTTTCAAATGAAGTTCAAATCATCATAGAAGTAAATCAGTATGCACATTAGTGTTTATGATAAATGGAGTGAGATAGCAAAGTAATGGATCATTGGAATGGCTGCAGGGAGGCTCCATTCGACCATGGTTTTGTGAGGGGGAAGGGTGGCAAACTTAGCCCCAGCTGAATTATACCTCCCAACTGTCCAGATTTTCAACGAATGAATAGATTTTTTGCTTCTTATTTTTGGTTTGTTCCTCATAAAATTTGTGGTTTTCTGGCAAAATCATTTAGGAATTAAGTCACTAAATAATGACACACTTCAGAAAAATGCATGCTAAAGTAAGACCTGTTCTATCAACTGTCCCAGTTTATAGAAGAGCAATTTTTAGTACTGTTTATATGTTCCCCCAATATATTTGGCCTTGTCCAGATTTATGTCCCAGTTTATAGAAGAACAATTTTTAGTACTGTTTATATGTTCCCCCAATATATTTGGCTCCAGATTTATTGCATTAACAGGTTGAGAGATACATGCAAATAAATTGCTTTATAGAATTAGGCATAGCCAAACCTCTGAACTGTCCCTGATTTTGGCTCAAAATGTTGCTCTTCCCCTAATGATCCCTCCGCAAAATAGCAGTTTTGGAAGAAAACATGGAGGGTTTATAATTAAGAAATAACTGTAATAATCAGATTACTTTTATTTCAGAAATGCATGTAGATATTTTATTTTGTCAGCTGCTCAAGTTAGCAGTACTAATATTAAAGTGTCCCTTCTTTGACAGGTTCCCAGCTGTATTGTGTTGCTATTTTATATTTTTTACATCACATTTTTGTTCCATTTTTCATAAAATTGTGTTTTTTGGCAAATTAGTGACAAATCATTAAAGTCTGAAGTTAGAAAATAATGACAGACATTTGAGTTTCAGATTTCATACCATTCAGAAAATTCATACTAATGCAAGACCTCTATTATCTTTCTAAGTTTATCAGAGCAATATTTTAAAAATTGCCCTTATTTTTGGGCCTTTGTTCCATTTCTTTGCATGGCTTTGTCCAGATTTCTTGCTCTGAGGTTGAGAGGTATGACGAATGTGTCAGGGCCATCACAAGTCAGCCAGAGACATTTCAAACTGTGACATACTTGTTGCACCCCACTCCCCCATGTAGTGACTCTGGATGTGTCAAAGCAAGGCAAGGAGTAGTTATGCAGTGTAAATGTGCAGAGAATCCCACCCATCCAAGGTAGACACAAGTACTAGAGTGGCTTTTCATCTGTCCTTGATTTTTACAGAATGGTCTGGTTTCTGTCATATTTTTTGTACTGTTGATTTATGCTTATTACTCAAAGTGCCTGTTGCTCTGTGTTTAAGTAGCAATACTTTAATAACCATCAGGTAAGCTTGGCTGAGATTGCAAGATACAAGTAAGTTTTAATAAGCATACTGTTAAAGAATTGCCAACATTGAAAGCCTTTCTGTTGCCATGTAGAGAATACTTTATATACTTAAGATAATGTATAAGCCTTGGGTATAGAAATGCATATGCCAGTATTTGTAATAAAGGACAGAATTACATTATTTTAAGAGTCTCATTACACTTGAAGACTTCCAGACATCTCTGCAGGCTTTACCCATAAACCGAATGCCAATTGCGTGGTCCATAACCTGTACAGTAATCCTTTTAAGCAATGTATCTTGAGCTTATTTTCTTGTTTGCTTTTCATTTTTTACTTTGATCATGTTTTCCCCATGAAACAAGTAGATGTCAGGCAGCAGGTCTTTTTTTGGATAAGGAACATTTTTACAAGTGGGGTCATCAGAGATTTCTACTTTCAGCATGTTACTTGTTACTTTAATAAAGCTGAATATAAATTATAATTAGAACTGCAGTGCAAGAAGTGGTTTGAGTTGAGTGCTGCTTGTTTTTCTTATACTTGATTTTGACTGACATTCCATTAATGTATTTAAAAAAAAGTAATTTATTTTTTCATGCCTCACAACCTTTTTTTGTTTCCATCTAGATATTAAGCTGCCATGCAGCCAATGCATTGAAATATTTTTATTCTTCTACACTTCATTTTGTCTTGATTGGACTATCATAATGACTGTTTGGCACCCAGTGCAGTATATTTAGTTTTTGTGGTTTGCTACTACAGGTGTGTGTGTGTATGTGGTAGGGAATACCTCAGGCTTGAACCCTGTACCTTGTATGCAGGTGTTAAAGACCTGAATTCCCTACCCACCACCATTTGTAAAATAAAAAACTGCAGATTTTTGCCTCATATTTGATCTGATCTGTTCCTCATAATATCTGTGGTTTGTAAATGTTGCAATGCTTGATATTTGATGGTGCAGTGGTAGCATTGTTGCCTCACAGCTGCAAGTTCTGAGGTTTGCTTCTTGGCTGGGGTGCCTTCTTTGTGGGGTTTTTATCTTCTCCCTGTGTTTGTGTGGGTTTGCTTTTGTGTCCTCCCATGTTACAAAGACATGTCCGCATTATTTCTTCCTGGGCCACTGCTGAAATTTTTTTTTGTTCCAAGTCAGACTGTCCTGATTAACAAATGTTAAATAAAATTGACAGGCATTTGAATTTCAGACTTCAGGTTTCTGAATGCTTAAGTCCTTGCATATTTGATGGTGCAGTGGTAGTATTATTGCCTCACAGCTATAGGTTTTCTGGTTTTATTCATGGCTGGTGTGCCTTCTGTGTGGAGTCTGCATCTCCTCCCTGCATTTGTGTGGATTTGCTCTGGTGCCCTGTCATTTTACAATGACGTGTCTGCAGTATTTCTCCCTGGGTCTCTGCTGAAAATTGTTTTTATTCTGTCAGCAGTAAAATTGACAGGCATTTGAATTTCAGACTTCATGTTCTTCAGAAAATACATAGTAACACAACCGTAACACAACCTTTTATTCTAGCAATGTTCTAAGTTTATAAGATGAATATTTGAAATTTGTCCCTATTTTTGGGACTGTATTCCCCCATTACTGGCTTCGTCCAGGTTTTAATGTTGACAGCTATGGCAAGAACTGAATTCACTGAATGTTTGAGGGCTGTATTCCCTCCTTACTGGGTTTGCACAGGTGTTTTGTACTAAGAGGTTGACAGCTATGGTGAGAACTGAATTCACTAAATGATAGCCATTTAAGTTTCAGTCTTCCTCTTTTACAAAGCAGCTGATTTGGCGTAGTGGTATGTTGCTCTGACTGTTTTGCACAGGGAGCTTGGCAGTAAAATGTATGGTTCTAGCAACTTTCCAAGATTATACAAGCAAAATGTTTGTGTCCCAGGTTTTTGGGCTTTTGACCCCCCCCCCCCCAAATACATTTTGGCTTTTTCCACTTTTCTTGTGCTGCAAAGTTGAGTATTGAGTAGATTTTACAAGAAGCTGAGAGCTGCAGGGGAACAGAAGTTTAGTGTTGCTTAAGTGAAGCTGGTTTGCCTTGTTAATAGCACAACAGGTTGTGTACTTGCCTTTGATGCAGAAGGCTGTGGGTTCTACTACCACAAGGGGTGGATGCTGCCATACTGAGAATCTTCTCCTTGGTGAAGATACTAACAATGAGTCCGTTATCAGTTTGCCATCCATTTCCTCTTGCAATATTACTAGCTTATCATTTGTTTAATGTAATATAGGCAATTTATTCCTGAGGGGCAACAGACACTTTATTTTTCGATGAAACCATGAAATATAAAGGTGTTTGCTAGCAGCAACCTCTTCATTAGTTACAGATTTCTTTAATGTGGAATTATTTAGATGACTTTTACTTCTTCAGAGATAGTGCATATTTACTGATAATGGACTGTAGAATTGTGCATATTTACTGATAATGGACTGTAGAATTGTGCATATTTACTGATAATGGTGGACTGTAGAATTGTGCATATTTACTGATAATGGTGGACTGTAGAATTGTGCATATTTACTGATAATGGTGGACTGTAGAATTGTGCATATTTACTGATAATGGTGGACTGTGGAAGTCTGAGTAGACTTTTATGATAAATGTTCTGAACTGGGCAGTTTTGTCATTATGGTTGCATGCATTTTGTTTCATTGCTTACTGGAAAAATGTTCAAAACAAATTTAAAACACCCTCTAACAACTGTAATATATTGTACAAGGAATATAATTTAGTGCAATGAGGAAGGTGTATCAAAGAGCACATGTATGTTTCATATGCAAGGGGCCTATGATTTGAAAACAGCACACAATTAATCTTTATCTGCCACTGGCAAAATGTATTTTCTTTGAATGTGGGTTTCAATGCTGTTTCAATGAATGTGGGTTTCAAGAGCAGAGAAGTTTTAATGCTAAGTTTTCATTGTGAGACTGCATTGCTTTGTTTAGTAGATGACTTAGTGTTTGTGCTGTAAAATACAAAATAAAACTTTCAAATGAAGTCCAACTCATCATAGAAGTAAAGCAGTATGCACATTAGTGTTTATGGTAAATGGAGTGAAATAGCCAAGTAATGGTTCATTGGAATGGCTGCAGAGGCTCCATTCAACCATGATTTTGTCAGGGGGGAAGGGCAGCAAACACAGACAGGCCCAGCTGAACCATACCTCCCAACTGTCCAGATTTTCAAAGAATGAATAGATTTTTGCTTCTTATTTTTGGTTTGTTCTTCATAAAATTTGTAGTTTTCTGGCAAATCATTTAGAAATTAAGTCACTAAATAATGATACACTGAGTTTCAGACTTCATAACCTTCAGAAAAATGCATGCTAAAGTAAGAACTGTTATTCTATCAACTGTCACAATTTATACAAGAGCAATTTTTAGTACTGTTTATATGTTCCCCCAATATATTTGGCCTTGTTCAGATTTACTGCATTAACAGGTTGAGAGGTACATGCAAATAAATTGCTTTATAGAATTAGGCATAGCCAACTTCTCGACTGTCCCCGATTTTGGCAAAAAATGTTGCTCTTCCCCCTAATAATCCCTCCGCAAAATAGCAATTTTGGAAGAAAACATGGAGGGTTTACAATTAAGAAATAACTGTAATAATCAAAGTTATAGATTACTTGAAATGCATGTAGATTATTTTATTTTGTCAGCTGCTCAAGTTAGCAGTACTAATATTAAAGTGTCCCTTCTTTGACAGGTTCCCAGCTGTATTGTGTGGCTATTTTATATTTTTGCATCACATTTGGTCCATTTTTCATAAAATTGTGTTTTTTGGCAAATTAGTGACAAATCACTAAAGACTGAAGTTAGAAAATAATGACAGACATTTGAGTTTCAGATTTTATACCCTTCAGAAAAGTCATACTAATGCAAGACCTATTCTATTATCTTTCTAAGTTTATTAGAGCAATATTTAAAAATTGTCCTTATTTTTGGGCATTTGTCCCACTTCTGTGTATGGCTTTGTCCAGATTTCTTGCTCTGAGGTTGAGAGGTATGACAAATGCGTCAGGGCCATCACAGTCAGCCAGAGACATTTCAAATTGTGACATACTTGTTGCATCCCACTCCACCATGTAGTGACTCTGGATGTGTCCAAGCAAGGCAAGGAGTAGTTATGCAGTGTAAATGTGCAGTGTGTCCCCCCCATCCAAGGTAGACACAAGTACTACAGTGGCTTTTCATCTGTCCTTGATTTTGCAGAAAGGTCTGGTTTCTGTCATATTTTTGTACTGTTGATTTATGCTTATTACTCATAGTGCCTGTTGCTCTGTGTTTAAGTAGAAATGCTTTAATGACCATAAGGTAAGCTTGTCTGAGATTGTAAGATGCAAGTAAGCTTTAATAAGCATACTGTTAAAGAATTGCCAACATTGAAAGCCTTTCTGCTGTTGCCATGCAGAGAATACTTGACTAGATAATGTATAAGCCTTGGGTATTAAAGGATAGGATTCCATTATTTTAAAAAGCTCATTACACTTGTTGGAGACTTCCAGTCATCTCTACAGACTTTACCCGTAAACTAAACAGAATGCCAATCATGTGTGGTCCATAACCTGTACAGTAATCCTTTAAGCAATGTATCTTGAGCTTGTTTCTTGTTTGCTTTTCATTTTGTACTTACATGTTTTCCCATGAAACAAGTAGATAGTTGTCAGACAGCAGGTCTTTTTTGGATAAGAAACATTTTTACAAGTGGGGGCATCACAGGGATTTCTACTTTCAGCCTGTTACTTGGTACTTTAATAAAGCTGAATATAAATTATAATTAGAACTGCAGTGCAAGGAGAAGTGGTTTGAGTTGAGTGCTTCTGGTTTTTCTTGTATTTGATTTTGACTGGCATTCCAGTAATGTATTTAAAAAGTAATTTATTTTTTCATGCCTCACAACCTTTTGTTTCCATCTAGATATTAAGTAAGCTGTCATGCAGCCAATACATTGAAATATTTTTATTCTTCTACACTTATTTTTGTCTTGATTGGACTCTCATAATGATGGTTTGCCACCCAGGGCAGTGTATTTAATTAAAGTTAATTTTTGTGGTTTTGAGCATAGCTCCTCCACTTTCTAGTTGGCCACACTCCTTCCCTTGACCCCACCCATTCAGCTGTCTCCTGCAGCCCCCCTTTGATTTGAAGTCACCAGCCACCACTGATTGTATCCTTTGGAAATTCATCTACCACAGGCAAGTGTCACATTGACGACATATCCCTAAGAGTTGAACCAATTGTTCAGGATTTGGGAACTTATGTGGACAGGGACCTAACTTTTGACCAGCATGTGTCTGTTATTGTAAGACAGTCTGTCTATATTGCACAGCTTATAAACAAAGGGATTCTGTTTAGATGTAGGGATGTCATTGTCTTCTTTTACTCAGCCCTCATTAGGTCAGTCATTGAATATAATGCCCCCTTTGGCATGTATCTGTCCAGACACATGCAACAATTGGAACATCCACAGAGGTACCTTACTAAAAGTATACCTGGTCAAAACAATGTGTCCTACATGGACTAACTCAAAGATATGTCACCATACTCTGTATCCTACAGACTGCTATGAGGTAACCTGTGTCTGGCATAACAGGGCATCCTCTGACCCATTAGGGATGCATTTACTGCACATTGGCAAGTCAAATGACATCAGAAATACTTGGTCTAGGGATCTAAATTTCAACAGAGCAATTTGCAGGGAGAGCTATATTTCACAGAGGGTACCACTGCTGTGGAAAAGACTCCCCATCCACATAAAACAAAGTTCATCCATGTCCATTTTCAACCGCAACTTAGATCTATGGATGGAAACAGAAAATTAACACCAGGACTGCTCCCTGTAGTACAAGTGGACAGATGCAACTCCCAAATGATTTAACAGATGTATGGATCCCCTCAAATTATCTATGTTATGATTCCATTTATTCTCATTAGGGATAATATATAATCATTGACCATGGGATAGGTAAGGCCAATCTATAACCAAATGGGATAGGTTATTTTGAGCACAAGAAGAGAAACTGCATAGGCTTAAAATGGAAAACGAAACAGTCCTTGCAGGTACGGCAACTGCACGGCCCCAAAAGTAACAGTCCAAACTCAAGAACAAAGGCCAGCAGACTGTAGTATATTGATTGCTTTATTAAAGCATGTATAAATGAAACTCTAACAGACCGGTTTCGGCTGGAAAAATGAAATAGCCTTCATCAGTGAAAAATGTAAGTAAAAACACCATAGAAATCCAGTGCTCTATCGATATTGGTATAATTGAGGTAGCCAATATTTGTGAGGAAACCAAGAAGTTTAAGGACCAACCTTCTTATATAACATACTTAAATAAACTCACTCAAGAATTACTCCATTTAGAACAACATCTCAAGGAGAGGAAAATGCACAAATTTTACAGGGACATGGAAGACTATAATGGGGGAACGCTTTTAGTACAAGCAAACATGTCAAATTTCACAATGTGAGCAAGAAAACCTTTAAATGCAAAAGACCAAAGTCCATCCTTAAGAAATCTAAAGCATCCTACAATGGGACATCTGGTGACGAATCTTCTTCATTCACAGATTTAGATGTATAACATACCACAGATTTCCCGGTGTCTAAATGTAAGAATTCTCAAAACCCTTTAGGGGTACGACAAGGAGGGCAGGGAGAAAACATGCCACATGTAGACAATATAGAGACCCTACTCAGACTCATGACACAGAAATAATTGGAACCAATAATGTGTTAAATATTTCATCACAATCTTTGTCACAAGTACAAATTCAATTGATAAATAAAGGGTTAAATTTTGTACCTGGCTGTTTTGTCTCCGAGGACTCTTTTGCACAGGATGTTATATCCTTTTGTCGGTTGTTAAATTTGAAATTGCATTTTGATTCATCCACCAATTTTGTGGGGGATGATGTATTCAAATATCACAAATCTAATTTCATGCCTCCTATGCAACATAATGTTCACATGTTCCAAACATGTGTTCTTAAAGATTTATATTTTCATTTCAGAGAATTCGGGATTATGCCTAATAACCTCTCAAGGATTGAATGACAGGCTATTCAGGACCTTGCAAATAATAAAAAATTGGTCATTTTGCCTGCAGATAAGGGAAGGGCTGTAGTTGTCATGGACTGGGCCAAATACCATGCTGAAACTGAGAGGCAACTTAATAATGGGCGTTACTACATGCATATGCCTTTGGACCCCAGTTTTAGTTTCAAGAAACAAATTGATCATTTTTTCAGTCTGCAAAGGAGGAGGGTATTATATCTGGCTCAGTATTATATCATTTGTCAGTGCCTGATCCCAGCAGTCAATATTTGTATTTACTGCCCAAAATACACAAAGATCCCAATCATCCACCAGGCAGGCCTATTGTGTTGGGGAGAGGCTCCATCACAGAGCTCCTTTCCCAGTTTTTGACCAAACACTTGAAACCTTTACTTAAGTGGGTCAGGTGCAGGATCCAAGACACCACTCAACTTTACAAATAATCTCGGACATGCAATTGGAACCAGGGTGGCTGTTATGTACTCTGGATGTATCTGCTTTGTATACCAACATTCCTCATTGGGCTGGGTTGCAGGCTCGCGAACATTGGCTACTTAGATCTGAACTTTATCCACCAGGGATCAATACGTTTTTGATCTGTCTTGACGAACATGTACTCTCTAAAAATGTTTTTTTATTACCAAGACAAATGTTACTGGCAAGTTCAGTGCACAGCTATAGGGGCATCCTTTGCCCCTATTTATGCTGATCTTTTCATGGCCTTCCTAGAAGAACTTCTCATTTATGATAGTAGCCATAACACATACTTACAGGAAACTGACATATGGAGACGTTATCTTGACAATTGTTGGATGGTCTGGACAGCTGGTATTGAATATCTTTGAATTTGTAGAATATTTAAATAGCAACAAGTGGGGAATACAATTTACAGTCATTCATGATGTGCAACAAATCACTTTCTTGGATGTCTTGGTTACCAGAAATACAGATAACACCTTAGATACTCAGGTTTATCGTAAGTACCCACAATATAACTCTTTATTGCATGCATCCAGTTTCCATCCACCACATATTACTAGGAACATACCCAAATCTCAATTTCTTTGTATGAAATGTATTTGCTCGCATCCAGTTAATTATGAGCACTTCAAGGAGGACCTGACCAGAAGGTTTAGAGACAGGGACTACAAAATTGGTAACATCTTGACTGCCAGTAATTGGTTATCAGTGCTAGACAGGAAGGATTTATTGAACTATAAAAATAAAGAACAGGGTGGGAATTCAAACATTCGCCTTGTTACTACCAATGGGCGGAATACCAACATGTTATTAGACAGTGTTCAAAGACATTGGAATATTCTTTTAGCTGATACCAAGCTATCTGAGCTTTTTAATGATAGGTGTATTTTCTTCTTTTGGAGGGGGAAAACTCTTGGGTCTCATTTCAATCATTACAAACATGGATTGAGATACATTCAGGACCCAATTCAACAAACCTTGACAGGTGATTTACTTTTTGGTTGTATCCCTTGCGGACACTGCATACATTGTCATAGTTTGGTAAGATCAAAACAATGTACTAGTAGGAACACAGGTACAGTTTATGATATTAAATTCCTAGCAAATTGCAGAACAGATTGTGTGATTTACCTTGCCATATGTACCTGTTCACCTTTTTATATTGGGCAAACCTCCAGGGCACTGAGACTACGTATATCAGAGCATTGCAGTGATATCAGAACCAAAAGATCAATTAATGCTCTATTTAAACACTCACTGGTACACAAAATTGCAAACTTTAGTTTCACAATCTTAGACAGGATTGTGGGGAACAGGACAAATAAAGCTGGATGGCACTCTATACTAAATGCAAAAGAGAAAAAGTGGATCATCAAGTTGGGTGGTTTATTTCCATCATGTTTAAATGAGAATTTTTGAACACTCAATGAGCTTCACTTTTGTTGATATCTTACTGTATAAATGGGCACCGGATTTCTATGGTGTTTTTACTTATATTTTACACTGATGAATGCTATTTAGTTTTTTCAGCCTAAACAAGTCTGTTAGAGTTTCATTTGCACATGCTTTAATAAAGCATTCAATATACTTCAGTCTGCTGGCCTTTGTTTTTGAGTTTAGGCTTAAAATAGCCCACAAGGGCAGCTTGCCCAACTACTTACTTATGAATTTATTAACAGATAAAGTGTGTAAAGATGACCAAGTTGCTGCCTCTAGTATACAGTCGAGGGAGGAAGAGGAGGCTTCCATCGCAGGAAGGAGCAGTGGGGCGAGATTTAAAATGAATGTGGAACATTTCGACAACATGAAAACGATGGTGTTTAACTTTTCGGACAAGGAATTAATGAAACATCAGGAGTCTGTGCTTAAACAAGGGTTAACATTTGTATCAGCATCTAATGCTGACTTTGTATTTATTGTGTTAGACATAAGACTTTTCGCACGCAATGTAATGTTAAAATCTATGCTTGGCAATAACACCAGACCGTGCAGTGATTTCAAAAAGCCAAGTTTGTTTGTCCCTGATTTAAATCCTGTGTTGGAGGTGTTTTGCAACATTTGTGAGTCTCAATTGGGAGAAGTATTGGGTCCTGGTAAATATAACAACAAAAACATATTTTTTAACTTGGATAGAAATGAATATTTGGCATTGCAGGTGTTACGAAATGATTCATCTATTACCATTCATCCTGCTGATAAGGGAGGAGAGATTGCTGTGTTTAACACTTCTGATTATGTGAATTCCATGCTCATTATGTTAAATGACATCAATGTGTATAAACAGATTCATTTATCTGATATAGATTTATGTTGCAGTTGTGTATATAAATCACTTCATGAATGTTATTTGAGTAATTTGATTACAAAGCCTTTATTTGATTTTTTTTACTGTCATCAACCCTGTGGTTCCCATAATTCAAGGCCTACCTAAGCTACACAAAGATAGAAATAACCCACCCTATAGACCGATAGTTTCTGGCCAAGGCTGGGTTACACAATTCACTGTCTAAATACATCGAAAGGAATTTGAGGCCAATAATTGACAACTCATTATATGTACTAAAGGACACTATTGGACCTGAATACAACTTTTGGTGGTTCCTTTTTACAGTTGGGTGAATGTTTGTTGGTGTCCATGCACATAGATTCACTCTTTACAGTGATACCCCATACTTATGGATTAGAAGCAGTTAAGATATACTTGGTTAAGGGGCGTGGCCAAGGATGAACACAGGATAGCAGCAGATTTCTTCAGCCCCACCAATTTCATTACATTGACAGGAATTAATTACTTAAAAAATTAATTCTTGAAGTAACTTTCTTTCTAAATATGTTTGTTTTATATAGTTCTTGAACTATATCTAAAAAAGAAAGGAAATCTTAATAATATTCCTGTCAGAAATTACTTTGGAAATTTTCCTGTCAGTTTATCAGTCTGAAATGAGTTCCAGTAAGACAAATTCTCAAGACTCCAGCATCAAGAAAGAACTTCAGTCTCTGATAATTATAGTCCAGCAACTTACTGCTAAGATGGATAAAATGGATACTAAAATAGACACTTTCATAGAAAAAACTACAAAACAAATAGACTTGTTACATATGGACCTGCAACAACAGAAGATCCAGATGACAGGCATAGAAGAAGCTATGAATGACATGGAAAATAGAATACAAGAAGAGGAAATCAACACTGAGTTTCTGCTGAAACAAAATACACATTTACAAACAAAGCTGGATGACCTGGAAAATAGATCTAGGTGCAATAACATTAGGATTTTTGGATTGCCAGAAAATATTGAAGGTAACAATATTACTTATTTTTTAACAACATGGCTCCCTAAAACTTTAGATTTACCAGAAGCATTCTCTTTTGGTATCGAAAGAGCACATAGATCTATAGCTAATATTAACTCTAACAAAAACTATCCTAGATCAGTTATAGTTAGATTTCTATCATCTTTTGATAAAGAGATGGTTCTTAAATCTGCTTGGGCTAAAGCTCCTGTTAAGTTTAATGAGACAACTGTGCGTTTTGACAATGACTATTCTTCCATGGTAATTGCTAAAAGAAAAGTTTTTCTGCCACTAATAAGGGAGCTTAAAAAAGCACAGTTTAAAACATACCTTCTGTTTCCTGCCAAGCTTAAAATCTTCCTTCCTGACGGTCCTAAGGTCTTCTATGATTTAGACTCTGCTTTACTGTTTGTCAAAGAAAAAAGGATTTTGGATAAAATAGAAGAAATTGAATGGGCTAGTTCTTCATTAAAGAGATTGGCAACTGAAGCTTCCTGGAAGACTTCAGAGAAGAAGAAGAGACTAAAAAACAAATGATTTGTTATATGTTTTTTTTCTCTCTCATCATTTTAGTTCATTATTAATCTTTTTGAATATAGTTCCTGCATTTCCAGAAAGCCACAAATATTTTGGAAAAGGTTTAATCAAAGTTATTCTCTATGTGCAAAGAAATGTTTTGTTTCATAACCAGTCAAAATGCCTGAGGATTTAATGGCAGGCTGTGACTCGATTTGTTTTTCTTTCTGAAAAAGTAAGGTTAGTAATTTGATACATTTTTTATCTTTACCTTTTTTTTTCCTTCTTCTTTTATTATTTTCTTTGTTTAAACAATGACATTCTATTTAGATTATGTAGTGGGTAAAGGGTGGGGAGGGCAGGAGAGAACAGTAATGAAAATATCATTAATAGAATAATAACATATTTATTTCTTGTAAAAGTTTATAAGTTCTTCAAATGCTATTTCTAATTATACTTTCTTGATTATACTGCTTATGCTTGTTTGTAAATAATCTGTCATGCTTTAACTAATAATAATCAGAACTAAATAAGAGTAAATAATATGTTTTATTTTTAACTCTATTAATATAAACAGTAAGTAACATTCCATTGTATATACTTCTTACAGCTTTCTCTTACATTTTTTATTTCTGCCTCACTCCCTTTTATTTTCTACTCTCTTTTCTTTTCTTTATTAATATATAGAAATGCTTTTAGACTGTGTGGGCACAGTGAATAATAGGATTTGTATGAAAATTGAGTTGGGAGAAGAATGCTGAGTTTTATTGCTTGTTGGTAATTTTGAGTTTAATTTCACTTGCATAGAGGCTGTGATGATCTGTGGAATACATTGTGGAGGTTCTGTCATGTTTAGATGCATTTACACTGCTAAATGAATGTTTGTCACTAGTTTTTAATAAGTTCCCGCCAAAATGTTAAGAGAGACAATCTGGGATGTGGGCTGTCTTATGCACAATGTCCTTGAGTTAACTCAGAATCTTCAAATCACAGAATTCTCACAGAGAAACTGAAAGCAGTTAGTATAAACATTGACAAGGTTATCACACTGACACACCACAGATTCAGGAAAAATACTCTGTTCATAAAATATGTCAGTTATAATGAGTTTAAATGATGTAGTTTCTTGTAGTAAGTAAATGTCTTATTTTAGAAGGCATAAAAATGAAACATTTATTTAAATGTTTTTGAAAATCTACTTAACAGCAGCATAATAATCTGTGTTAAAATTTGTGTTCCAAACATATACTTTACTATAACTCATTTAATTCATCTGATTGACAAACATAAATAATCTTATAACTCTATTCTGGAAGAAATGTCATGTGATATATTTTAAAGCAGTAGGTTAGCATGATTGTAAAATCTGGTTACCAATATGTGTTTGCTGTGCATTATTTTGTATAAAGCAGACAGATTTATTCTAGGGACAGCAAGTAGGATAGTGCTCTACTAACACACAACTCAGTGAGATCAGATATATATATATATATATATATATATATATATATATATATATATATATATATATGTGTGTGTGTGTGTGTGTGTGTATGTATGTGTGTGTGTGTGTGTGAGTGTGATGGCTTTTTTTTCTGAGAATCTGCATAACTATCCAATATGATTTATAATAATTTCTATGAATACAACATTTTACTCTATTGACAAAATGAATGTTTGCCACAAGTTTTAATAAGTTTCCCGCCAAAATGTTAAGGGAGACAATCTGGGATGTGGGCTGTCTCATGCATAGTGTCCATGAGTTTCCTCAGAAGCTTCACTCACAGAATTTTCACAGAGAAACTGAAAGCAGTTAGTATAAACATTGACAAGGTTATCACACTGACACACCACAGATTCAGGAAAAATACTCTATTCATAAAATATGTCAGTTATGATGAGTTTGGATGATGTAGTTTCTTGTAGCAAGTAAATATCTTATTTTAGAAGGCATAGAAAATGAAACATTTATTTAAATGTTTTTGAAAATCTACTTAACAGTAGCATAATAATCTGTGTTAAAAACTTGTGTCCCAAACATATACTTTACTATAACTCATTTAATTCATCTGATTGGCAAGCATAAATAATCTTATAACTCTATTCTGGAAGAAATGTCATGTGATATATTTTAAAGCAGTAGGTTAGCATGATTGTAAAATCTGGTTACTAATATGTGTTTGCTGTGCATTATTTTGTATAAAGCAGACAGATTTATTCTAGGGACAGCAAGTAGGATAGTGCTCTACTAACACACAACTCAGTGAGATCAGATATATATATATGTGTGTGTGTGTGTGTGTGTGTGTGTGTGTGTGTGTGTGTGTGTGTGTGTGTGTGTGTGTATCTATGTATATATGTGTATGTGTATATGTATGTGTGTGTGTGTGTGTGTGTATATGTGTGTGTGTATATGTATGTGTGTGTGTCTGTGTTTATGTGTGTGATGGCTTTTTTTTTTTTTTTTTTTTAGGTAATAACGCAGGTGTTTCTGAGAATCTGCATAACTATGCAATATGATTTATAATAATTTTTATGAATACAATATTTTACTCTATTGACAATAATGAGTTTAAGTAAATGCTCATATACAAACAATTCAAGATTTTTTTGGAAGCTGTTGATAGAATTCACATGACAGAAAATAGATACATCTTAATGCATGTAATGTCTGAATCATATTAGCCAAAGTTTTTGATTTAAATGAATGTTAGAACATAATTTTCTCTCCTCTTGATTTCTAACATTAAGATTATTTGAATGCTATTAGAATTCAAGTGTTATATATTACATAGATCTATATAATAGTATGAACAGTTTTAAAAAAAAAAAAAAAAAAAAGTTTATTTTAGTTTATATGATGCTGTTTTACCAAATGTGTAGTTTTGTCTTGATAGATAATTGAATTGAAAACTGTTAACCTCAGTTAAATATAACTAGTATTAAATTGATAAGGTGGTAGCTGAGGTACTGCTGCTTAGGGTAGGGGGTTAACTTGAGTAGTAAATACTGCTCTAAGTTGGAGTTTTCAACTCCAGGCGGGATGCAAGGTTTAATCCTTACATTATTTTCACTTGTTCATTGTTATATGTATATAGTTTTGACATCCACAATATATTTTGTACACTCATTGTCACTACAAACAAAATTGAATCCTATACAAAATTCCATAAGAGATTTAATAAATACAGCTATATTTAAAGGTACACCTAAAAGAGGAGATGTAACATTATTTATCTTGTTATTTGTTATTTTGATCATAAGATTCTTGAGTTTTAAAAATGCCAAATGACATCTTTAAAAGGAATTTCTTTAAACATTAATGGATTGAATAATCCGTGTAAAAGGGCAAGCCTAATAAGATACATTAATCTACACAAGGCCAATCTAGTCTTCCTGCAAGAAACCCATCTCTTGAAAAAAGATATTGATAAACTAGCCACTAATAAGTATGCAATATTGGTTACTTCAGAGCACACTCAGAAAAAAAGAGGAGTGGCTATTTTATGGAATAAAAGTATGCCCATTCCTAAAACCATTAAGTCTTATCAGGATGACAAAGGAATGTTTGTATGGTTACAATACAAATTAATGGGAAGACTTACACTTTAATTAATGTATACTGGATACCTGGAATTGGTATTAATACAGTGAAATATATTGATAAGATCATGTCATTCTCTATAGGGGATATTATTTTAGCTGGTGATTTTAATTGTATACTACATGAAAGTGATACTACCACTATAAAGAAAAGAAGAATTACATCTAATGCAAAACATTTAAATGATTTTGCTAATTCTTATCATTTGAATGATATTAATAATCAGATAGAGTCAAAATCATTACCATACACCTTTTTTTCTAACAGATACAAAACTTATTCAAAATAGATAGGGTCTTTATTTCTAACCAGATGGTAACAGATTTAATTAATTCCAAAATCATTTCATGTCGTATATCTGATCATAACTCAATTGTTTTTGAATTCATGATAAAAAATACTCATAATGTTCAGATCAAAAGGATACCAGCATACTTAACTCAGCTAAAAGACTATAAAGAATATATACTTTCAGAAGTACAACATTTTCTAGACATAAATAATACTCCTGAAGTCTCCATTGTCTATGTTTGGGATGCCTTAAAATCATATCTATATGGACAAAGTATCAGATGGTATAATAACAAAAGGAAATCTTGGGATAAGGAATTGATAGATATTCAAAGTAAACTAGACTCTTATAAACATAATAATAAAGAAAATATTATGGACAAGAAAGTTATTGAAGAAATAAACAAACTAAATGAGAAATACAAAGACATTTTAACTCATAAAGTTAAAATAACTTTAGAGAAATACAAGTTTTTGTCTTATTCAATAAGCCCCAAATACTTACATAGACTTAAAAATAAAACAAAAGATTGAATAAACAAAACCATATCAAAGAAATCTTTTCTCTAAGGAAAAGAAGAATGTTTCTAGTATACCAGAAATACTGGATGAATTTAGAAATCACTTTCACAAGATTAACCATAACAACATTAACATGGAACCTAAAGATAAAATAAAGGAGTTTATAACCACAAACATGAATAAAAAGCTTAATAAACAACAGATTAAACTATTGGACAAGAGTATTTCATATACAGAAGTTATTACACAAATAAATAAGCTTAAATCAAACAAAACACCGGGTAATGATGGTATTATACCAGAGATATATAAAATCCTTTCTAAAACTACATATTCATTAATACATAAGGTTTTTATTCTGGCCCAAACTGAGTTAATAACCCCCCCCATCTTGGCAATATACATTTATTTCACCAATTTTAAAACCTAATAAAGATCCAACTAGATGTTCTTCATATCGACCCATCTCATTACTTAATGTTGATTATAAAATGTTTATGAGTATTTTTGCTGATAGATTGAAGACAATTATCCCCGGCATTGTAGACATAGATCAGACGGGCTTCATTGTAAATAGAAATACTTTTGATAATATAAGAAGAACTTTAACATTAATTGATTTTGCAAATAGGAAAAAGAAAGATTTAACACTTATTAGTCTTGATATAGGTTCAGCATTTGATTCAGTAAGTTGGGACTATCTGTTTACCTTACTGAAGTGCACAAATTTCTCTGATGCATTTGTAAATTTAATTGAGCATTTATACAAAGGAACGCTGGCTTATATTAAGGTAGGAACATATGTTTCACAAAAATACCCATTCTTAAAGGTACAAAGCAAGGATGTCCACTTTCTCCACTATTATTCACTTTAGTAATGGAGCCTTGGGCTAATTTGATTAGAAACAGTACTGACATAGAGGGTTTTGAAATAGAAGAAAATACAACATCAAAAATTCAACTTTTTGCAGATGATGTTCTAATTACATCAGCAGGATCTAATTCTTCTATGCAGTCTTTATTTGATAAAATGATGAATTTTAAAAGTATTTCTGGTTTAATATTCAATGAAGAAAAACTAAAATACTACCTATATATACACGAAAAATACTCTCATTAGTGATTTTACTAAATATGTACCCAACTCAGGTCAGATAACTTATTTAGGTATAATACTATCTAAAGATATTAAATCTATTATATATAATAACTATAATACCTGTTTTCTTAATATACAAAATATTTTAATACCTGGAATAATATGTTTTTTACTATGGAGGAGAGACTTACAATTATTAAAATGATAATATTCCCCAAGATTTTATACTTAATACAATCAATAATACTTTCACCTACAAAAATAACTATCAAGAAACTGAATACACTAATGTTAAATTTCTTATGGGCACCTAATAGACCTAGGATTGCATTAAAGAAACATACTAATAGCTGGTCTCAAGGGGTATTTCTTTTCCAGACTTTAATTTATATATTATCTCTTCTATTATAAAAGTTATTACTTTATTAATAGATCGGTCATATGTCGCAAAATGGAAAGATTATTGGGAGCTAATTAGTATGCACTTCATGAAAATCTCCTTAACACATAAAAATATGATTATAAATAACTCCATGTTGTGGTTGCTAAAGGAATTTTGTACTTCACCTATTACACCTAAACATATGGTCTGTTACCCATTAAATATTATTATTAGTTATCGTAACTTTATATTCATGCACCCTAAGTATAGGGAATGGAATTTTATTGTATTCCCTATAATTTATACTCAGGGTATGCTTATGTCATCTACTTCTGAAGGAGCTCATTTAGCTATAGATAATAATCTAAAGTACTGGTATCAGCTGATATCTGATAATAAAGTTAAAAATCTAGATTTCTTAAAACAAGAATTTGATCTAAGAGAAACTTGCTGGTTAGAGGTTCAGATCTTTAGACAACATCTCATTGATAGAATAGATCTAATGTCTATAACAGTTAAAGAATCTATTCCAAAACTGATTGATTACTTGATAATAAATTTACAGCATAAAGTTTCTGATAAAGGTAAACTTTCATATATACATAAAATTATCAGACAAGAAACTTTTACAATGTAGATTCATACTGGAATTATTTCACCTCTATTAATGGGGACCCACCAACTCAACAAGATAAACAATATATATTGGAATCTGCTTATAGAACTACATCTTCCATTGTCTGGAGACTTTATACATGGAAATTTTTACATAGATCTTTTATACACCTTTGATGATGAATAAAATTAATAATAAAGATAATCTATGTAAGAGATGTAATGTAGAAATTAATGCTGACTGGGCTCATATGTTTTATGACTGTATGAAGTTGAAAGAATACTGGAAGTCAATTAATGAATTTTTGCAGGCTCTTTTACAGATAATTTCATTATTTCTAAGTCTCTTATATTATTCAACACACCTGTACCTCAATGTGTTAAAAGATTAAGCTTCCCTTGTTATGGTCTATCCTAGCAGTGGCTAGGAAAATAATAACTAGAAATTGGATTTCAGATACACCTCCTTCGTTCAATGAATTTAAAAATGTTATGAATATAATGTGTCATATGGAAATAAGCACAATTAGAATGAGAACAACTAGAAAAACATCACATTTTATTGTATGGGATAATTTACAAAATTTGTTAAAAAAATTCTAATTTCAATAGCACAGTATTTTAGTTTAATTAATTGATCTGATTGTAGTGGATGTCTTTGTAAATACTTTAGTTGTTTTGTTGAATATTATAATAATACCTATTTTTAATTATTTGTATAAAATTGTTATGATATTTCTCTTATATGTTAAAACAATAAACTTGTTTTAAAAAAAAAAAAGATATACTTGGTTCACATAGTACATATGATAAAAAATAGATTTATTTTATGCATGTTATTGGAATTGACATTAGAGAATAACATTTTTCTGTTTGGACAAAAGTATTATCTTCAATTATTTGGCATAGCTATGGGCATACCTTGTGCCAAAAGCTATGCCAATATGGTCCTTAAATATTGGGAGGAAACCTGTGTCCTATCTCAAAAAAAGTTTGCCAGGAAAATCCTCTTTTATAAGAGGTTTGTGGATGACCTTATATTGATTTGGAGAGGTACTAGGACAGAATTAGAAGAGTTTCTTGTATTCTTGGACACCACTACAGATTTTTTGAGATTCACCCACTCAGTTTCAGACTTTGAACTATCTTTTCTGGATGTTATAATATTAAAATGATGTTAATGGAACATTCGCCACAAAGTTATACAGGAGGGAATGTAGAAGAGACAGTATGCATCCCAACCATGTTTATGGTAATATCATGAAGGGTCAAGCCATGCGCATATCTAGGCTGGAGATGAATCAGGAACAATTTGATAAGGATATGGGGACTTTTGGCAATGAGCTTTTACAGCGTAGGTATAAGGAAAGTGAAACTGAGGTGGGTTTGAACCAAGATAGAGCATTAAAGAGAGGTAAAGCAAGACCGTACATTCTTGGTGAGACTCAGACTCCCTCTCAACATTATAGGAAGGACCCATTAAGGTAACTGTACCTATTTGTCTTGAATTTGCTGGAAACATTAAGAGGGTACAAGAGGTTGTGTATAGAAATTGATCTATACTACAATCGGACCCTGAGATAGCTGGGATTCTTGGTACTAAGCCTAATTTCTGTTATAAGAATAAGAAAAATCTCAAGAGACTATTATGTCAGTCTAGTAATATCACGGATAAAGTATATAGTTTAAGCAAATGTAGACATTGTTGTATTTGTGGAGTATTGAATCAGGATAGAGTTGTTAAACACCCTAGAACAAATAAAGAATAATAGTTTAGGCTTAGAGCGAACTGTGAAACAAGGAATTTGGTCTATCTAGCTGTTTGCTCTATTTGTCCCTCCTTCTATGTAGGTATGACCACTCGTTTACTTAGAGAGAGGGTCAGGGAGCATTAGGGAGCTATTAGAAACAGTGAACCTGAGAGGAGTGCCCTAGCGAAACATATTATGCATAAAGCTAGAACACATCAGTTTTCATTTTAAGTGGTTAAATGCATTCTTCAGGACTCACGGTTGGGGGATATAAAGAGTAGGTTAGAACTGAGTGAATTGAGATGGATAATAGAGTTGCAGGCTGAGAAGGAACCAGGGTTGAATGACAGGACATCTATTAAACCCTATACTTTTATAAAATTATAAAATTGTATTTTAATAACATTTGAATGATTGCATATACGTTATATATGGATTTGTATGTGGTATGTGTTACGATAAAGCATTCTGTCTTTTTAAATTAATTGTAGTAATTAAATTAGTAGTTTGTCAATTGATTGGTTAATTGTTAGTTAGGGTGTGTATATATAACAGAGTCAAACTTAATTAACTATATTGTCTGATGAAGTATCTTTGATGTGAAAGCGCTAACCAAATTAAATAGTTTTTATTGTTTCCTGCCGTTTCTCCATCTTTTTCGTTTTTATTGAAATTTCTGTTTGTTAGTAAAAGAGGAGTTTGTCTGCAGTGGCTGCATTGGTGAATTTTATTATTTCTGCGGTGCCTCTAGTGTACGTCTAGAGGCCACTGCTATCAAAAGTTACAGTAGTATACAGAGCTTGGTAGAGTGTGCCATGACTTTGCCTGGAAAATTCTTATTATGGCGAGAATAAAAAAAAAATATGATGGGACAACCATTTAGAAAGTGCCTGTTATGATACTGTTTGTTCATTTTTCTTACCTTCATAGGAAATAAACAGATGATGACCATAAATCCTGGTAATTTTTGTCCTGTCAGTTTAGTATCTGAGTTGCCTGTTGACATCCAGAGTGTTTAAAATTCTTTCTCCCTTAGTTTCATGTTCTGGAAAGAAAATGGGGGAGTTGAATTGCCTGGCTCAATGTCAACAATTAAACAACCTTAAGTATAAAGGAAAGATTTGTTCTCAGTTACCCTATCCTTATGAAAAGTAAGACATGGATGACTCACCATAACAGCTGGTGAGCAGGTTTAAAAGGAAATGGTGTAAATTTTTCCCTGTACAAAATTGACTTCCCATAAAGGAATTACCAACCTTATAGGTAAATCGATAAGTAAAATCCCTTTGAAAAACTGTTTCATTGAAGTATGGTAGAAAGGGGGATCTAAGGATAGACAAGAAGAGATGACTGAGTGGTGAATCTTGACAGAGAGGTAAGAAAGGTCAGTGAATAATAACTCACACAAATACTGCAGAACCAAATGAGACTGAGACTTAAAAGGATCCTGGTTCTTGTTCTGGCACTAACTAGAATTTTTTTCAATTTACCCAGGTATGATTTTCTAGTAGCAAATGTCTTTTTCTGCATTAATACCTGTTGCACATCCTCAGCAAAAAGATGCTTAAAGATACTAAAATTGTATAATTCATTCAGTCAACTGAAAAAGTCAAAGGATGGGGTGTATCAAATAACCCTTGTCTTATATGAGTAAGTCGATCCTGTAAGGAAGCTTGTGGTAATTGTCCTTTGCATTTTTAAAATTAGGAAGTACCAATATTGATTAGGCTAAAATGGAGTCACTATAATTATCTTTGTGGACTATTTCTGAAGATTTCCTATTGAAATGTCAGGACTTGGCATTTCAAGTCCTGTCATGCTGAAAAGAAAGAATGAAGATGCACGAGGAGAACAAATAGTGAACATCACTCATTGAAATTATATATACCAACTCCAAGACTGCCATGTCTTTGGGAAAAGGGAATATTTTGAGAAATGCGATCTCGGACTTGGAATATGAAAGCCCTATTTTCTGGCATTCATTCTCTGCATTTTAGGACTAGGCAAAGTGTGTCCCGAGATTTCAAATTATTACCCTTCTAAATATTTTGAAGTATCCTGGTTATCAGAGGAAAGGGTAGAAAAGCATAAAATCATTCCTATCCATGGGAATGAAAAGGTATCTGTCTTCCAGGTCTGTGTGCAAGGAGTTCTGGAGCAGAATTTCTTTAACTGTATTTTGTGGCTGGAGGCAAACGGATCCATTGAGGAATTCCACACAGGTGAATCAATTCCTGGAAGACTCCTCAGGTGTAACTTTCATTTGTAAGGGTCTGTCCTGGTCCTGGTCAGTTTGTCTGCAATAATGTTTAGCTCTGACAGAATGCAAGTAGCCTGGAGGGACAGACGGTCTTATGTTTCTGATTCTTAGGCAACCACAGCTAGTCTGCAAAAGGGGTAGATCCTTGTCCCCCCATTTGTTTGTGTACCATATCACTGTGGTGTTGTCTGTGATTAATAGCAAAGGGCCTGGAGTCAAAAGATGGCTTAGAGATTTGAGACCATGTATTAATGCCATCATTTATTTAATATTTATGTGCTTTCATTTGTCTTGCTTGTCTAAAATGTCCTGGACTTTCATTTATTGGATACAGCTTCCCAGTCAAAGTCTGATGCATCTACGGTTATAGACTGAGCAGGGGCTGGAAGGGAAAAAGGGAGACCTGGGCTGAGAGACAACTTATTCACCCACCACAGTAACTACATTTTCACAAACTTCTAACAGGAATATAAAATGAATGGGATGCTGGTTTTGTCCAAAATGACTTGATGAATCACAAAATTGTTCTCATGTGAACTCTGGCCAAAGGAATCATGAGAGTAGTAAAGACTGTGAAACCTAGAAGAGTGAGATATTCCATGCCAGATACCAAGATCTGGTAACAAAATATCAGAAACTGTTCCTTGTAACATTCCACTTTGCCCTGATCAAAAGCGACTGTGAAGGATATGTCCACTAGACATCCCAGAAACAGTATCCTGTGGGGGGAATAAGTGATGATTTCTCTGAGTTCATCTGAAAACCCACGTTGAGAAGAAAAAAATAATAATTGTACCTAAGCCACAAATTCTTGACAACTTGTGAAAGAATCTGCAAAAATAGGAAAATGTGAATGTTCTGCAATGGGCTATTACAGTAGCAAGTAACTTTGTAAGCACTCTTGGATTTGTTAACAAATCAAAGGGTAAAGCAGAAAACTGAAAATGCAAACCACATACAGAAAAATGTAAAAAGCAACTGGAATCTTTGACAAATGTGATGTGATTATAGTCATTTTTTACATCCAGAGTTACTAGAAAACTGAGAGGTGGAATTAGATGTAACAGAGACTGCAGACACAGCATTTTTTATGTTTGGGATTTTGATCTGAAGGTTTAGAAAGAAAGGTAGAGAGAGGCCTCCAGAACACCAGAAAGATTCTTAAATAAAATTTTCCTCTAAGGTCTGGGGGAACAAGTTCTATGACCCCTCAGACAGTATCACTTGATCTAGGTTTGCTGGATGGATAAAGAAGAATCCCTTGAAAAGGAGACAGGAAATTATGCTGTAATTTGTAGCCTACGTGCATGATTCTCAGAACCAAGTGTAAGAAGTTATCTGATGCCACAGAGGAAACTGAAGAAATAGGCTTTTGGAAAGCTTTACAAGATTACCAGGGTAGGGACGGGAAAATACATGAAGTGGCATATAGTCGGTTGATTTTTATTTTAATGTCCTTGGTTTTGGGAGGACACTCCTTTCTTCTTTGAATCTCCCTGTCATCTTTGAATCTCTCTGACATTGCATTTTTAAATTTTATTTGTGTGTGCCTTCCTGGGAATGCTTATTCTGTTTCCTAAGAAGCAACCTGAACTTTGTGACAAGTTTCTATTATATTTTGGAAAGTTGTTTTTTTTAATTTGGGAAATTGACTGAATTAACTATCCCCTTTCATCAAACCATTAAGGACACCAGTAGAGGAAGGACAAAATAACACCTCAATATCCGGAGGAGTAATCAGGATCTCAACTTTGACATCTTCTAGAAAATTTTGAGAATGTAGCCAGTCAATATTTATCAGTGGTCTACTGGCGGCTGCTCTAGAAGCAGCATCAGTAGTTTCATAAGCACATTTTAGAAAATCTTTGTTTACCTGAAACATAGACGATTCCATTGAATTCAGGGATGCCTTACTCTCTGAAGAAGGAAGGTCAGCAATTAAGTTTCTCACTCTGTCAAATGAAGTCAGAAGAAACTTTCATCCCAATCTACAATTTTCCTAGTTCGTCAGAAGAAAGAGGGTTAACTTCCATAAGCATTTTGGCTGAAGCTGGTTTTGACAGATAAATTACTACAGGATCTGACGTGGGGATAGAAAAAAGAATTTGTTGTACTGGGGCAAACATATAATTTTCAGATTTTCTTGGAGCAGACGGGTGATGGCCAGGCAAATTGATGACTGCTAAGACAGCATCCTCTAAGCCTGCAGGTTAAGAAAAATCCACCTGTAACAAACCATAATATCTTTGTTGAGATACTTGTATTTCTTTTTCTTCTCACTGAAACAACTCCTTCATTTGGTAGTAACATCAGAAAAAGACAATTCTTCTGGAGGGGAATCTGAAGAATTACTTTCTTCAGACTCAGAGATTCTCCATTCTCTGGAGTGGGAACTAGAGAAACACAGTCTAAGTCTAATACCTGTCCTCAGACTGAGAATCAGAATCTGAGAGAGAGGAAACTTGCTTCCGTTTTAAATGAGGGGAAGGCTCAGCATGTAAAGACTGAAATAATTTAAATAAACCTTTACCAAAGCCCCATTAATCTCCACATTTGCTTTAGGAGAAGATAAACATATAACTTCATATTTCCTTTTGCTGACGGACCTCCAGAAAAAGAGAGGCTTGAAGGATGATCCCTTACCTTGGACTGAAGTTCCTCAGAGATGCTTAGGAAAGGTGCATTACTCAGTCACTTGTGTGATGTCAATAAAAGTGGAGTCCTTTTACCTAACAAGAGGAGATGAATTGTTGCAGAGGAAATGCCTGCCTTCTGGTCCTTAGTGGCTTCCCATGGAGCAGTACCAGAGGAACCAAGAGAAAGTGATGAGTGGTCTGAAGAACATGAGATGGCCACAGCAGAGTTACCCATTTGTGACCGAGGTAAAGGTGAAGCCAAAGTAAAGTCTGAAGCTTCCCAGATAACCTTTTTCTTCTTGCACTTTAGAGAGGCATGGATTAAATTATCAGGACCAGGGGCCATGTTCTTGCTTCAAAATATGTCTAACAAGCAGCTAGAAGAACCTTGAATAGTTGGATTTACTTACTGACAGAAAAGTCTTGAGGCAAACTTTTTCAGTAATAACCACCAAACACACTAGCCCTAGCCCCTATCAACACTTTTTAACAAAAAAATAACACTACTCCTCACAAAAAACAATAAAGCAGAAGGGAATTTCTACATGATCCAAAGGTTTTCTGTCTACTGAAGATGATGTCTGACAAGTGGTCAGTGGAGCTTTGGAGAGCCAGTGAAACAACCTGACTGGAAAACTAAATTCTAAGGTAAAAAAAGTTTTAATGACAACTCCCAAAACCACAAGTCCTAAACCCCAGCCAAAAGATCTGACAGAAAATTAAAACTTTTTTTTTGCAGAAAATGGTTGTTTGCAAGACATTCCCTTTAGAGAACCATGACCAAAAATGTAAGATTCTGAGGTAAAACTTTTAGTGATGATCACTAAAAAGACAACTTCTAGCCTTTGGCATAATTTTCTGACACTTATATCCACAATTATTGATGAAGTTGAAGATATTCCCAAATGGAGTTCTTATCTCTCCACCCATGTAGAAGTGCTATCCAACTAACAATCATATGAAGCCCGCAGGGAAGAGTGCACTTCTATGGCAAAAAAGTTTTGAAGTTTTGGGGGCCTTGCCCCTAACTTTATACTGATCTCCTTGAGGTGTTTAGTGGCTAGGGTATGTAGGAGATAACCTAAGGCTTTGGAGCTAGCCATCTAGTTCAGTCCTTGGGAGGATATGTCCCATGTAACCTAGGCTACAACAACAGTGATCTAATGGATGTTTTGAGTGTTGCTTGTTTTGTGAATCTGTAGGAGGTGACATAAAACTGGATCTTATTTTTAAGGCTTTGTAGGCAAGGCATTGGTTCCCCATTAAGAGTCTGTAGGAAACAGAGAATACAGAATGTGCTTTAGGCTTTTTTTGTAGCACAAGGAAGACATGCCCTTGAGTGAGGAAATGATGCAGTTTTGCTTTTCAAATTGAGTCACACATTTAGACAAGTACACACTGTAAGGAGAACTATATATTATTATGGGTCCAGTGCAGTAGAAGAGAAGGATGATAGTTTGATGTTTTTTTTAATCAAAAACATCTTTATTAAATTATGACTTATGATGTAGGCAACCATACATTTATACAGATGAAAACAACCATATTGACATAATTTTAGTTGCAAGGATTACACATTATTTATAATCTATCCAGTCACTATCAGTCAGACATTACATAGTTCACTCAGATCCTGCCTCTTTTAACCCTCATTCCTCCTCTGCATGTATTGTTCCCTCAATTCCCATTTTTTCTATGTATTTTTTTCTCATCCTTTTCTAAAGATCCCATGTCCAGTTGTTTAAGGATGATGATTATATTGACCTACAAGATTTACCCTTGGTAATCAATCTAGATAGATAAAAGTATTTCCTACCAGCAGTGGACACATGATAAACAAAAGATAGCTCATTGTCAATGAATGCGAGTCTCTAATAACTGTCTATTTTTAGGGGCTGTCATCTATGTGGTAAGTGCATGCATGGTTACCCATGTTCACCAAAGAACATGAGACTACATTTCTTAGACACCACTTTTTTGTATGGGTTAGTCCCTCTGGGGGAATCCAGAAGTTAACAAGAGTTTATAACAGCTGTGAGTTTGCAGTCATTCATAAGTTTGGTCGTCACAGGCCCATGACATCAGCCTTAACATGAGAGAAGTAAGTAGTGGAGAGAGGTGGTCCAAGGACTGATCCCTGAGCAACACCACTAATAATGACTCTTTTCAGTGAGATCATACATCCTAGAATAATAGACTGGGCTCTGTCAGTAAGCCAGTTTGCTATTTATCAGGAAACATAGGAGTTTACATTTAATTTGATTAGCTTGTCTACAATGCCTGAATGTGTGATTGTATCAAAGTCCTTGGCCAGAGTAAGGTAAACATTTTGACCTGATTTGTCTGCATCAGATATAACATGACTTGTTCAAAGATGTCAACTAAGTTTAGGAAGCACTATCTACTTTTAATGAAAGCAAACTGGATTGGGCCAATGGATGGTGACTGCTGATGTCCTTTTTAGTAAGTTCCATAATGGTGTGCCTCATTGTTTTATCAATGAAGCTGGTGAGGCTTATAGATCTAATGTTTCTAAGGTCAGTGGTGGGTCCCCCCTTGTGTAGTGGGAAGATTACAACAGTTTTCAGCACCTCCGGTATGAATTTTGTGGAAAGGCTGATACTGAATAGGTTCAGTAAGTATGTGTGTAAGGTTGTGCTTAATGCTGACAAAGGCAGACTGATACATTGTCCGGACCCATGGAGGTAGCATTTTTGGTTTGGAGTGAGCCCTAAATCAGGAGGGAAGACATGCCAACATGCAGTTAGCTAACAAGAAGGATGTAAAACTTGAGCTACATTCATGCAATAATATGTGGGCTCTGAATCCTAGGAATGAGTATGTACTATTATCTATTAGCTCAGTGAATTGCTGGGCATTGATTGTAAGGTTTCAGGAATAACTGAAAAAAGCTTTGTGGTGGGAATTCTCAGTTTATACTAACCTTTAGAAGGTTTGACTCTAGATCAGTCTCAAAAGTAAACTGGTATACGCAGATTTTACATATATTTTGCTGCTTCACTTAGTAATACCTTTAGTAATTGTCACCTCCTTTTCTCAAGCTTATTATTAAATTCTCTATTATCCATTTTATATTATAGTAAAAAGTAAAAGAACAGTATTTTGTTTCAAAGTAATCAACTGTTGTATTCCTGAAGGTATTTCTGGACAAACAGTTAACCAGAGCAGAATGTAAAGGTTTTCAAAATCAAGTAATAAAAATTGGAAGCAATCCTTTTTTGAGCCTTAAATTGTCCAGTTTATTCAAGGTACTGAGCACTTTTGTCTATCATACTTCATCAGATACAATGTTTTTTAATCAGACAATTAAAACTCAAAAAAATATTATGTATTTTATTACTTGCATTTTTGTTACCTGATTTTGAGAATATGTACATTCTACTCTAGTTTGCTGTCTGTCCACAAAATACTTACAGGAATATGATAGTGGATTACTTCAAGCAAACTGTCTTTTCCTTTTCACTTTACTTGTTTGTCCTAGGGAGAAACAGCCATTCCACTGGGTTTGGACTGCCTACATTATAAGGGGATCTACTCGACAACAGGTAGCCTAAATTTGTTCATTTTTAATATAAGAGGGAAAAGGGAAATACACATTTAAAAGGTAGTTATTTGTGGTAAAACAAATGGACAAACACAGCCACTAATATTTTAATAACATTTTGAGTGAAGCTCTTTAATAAAAATAGGTTTTGTGGGTTAAGCATTCTATAAACACACTACTACAACATTAAAATGGGATGTGACATGAATAAAGTAGGGAGAAAAACTGAGGAAAGCTCCTAGCAATGCTAACTTTATCTAGGTGCCTCATTCACTAACCAGGGTCAAAAATGTGCAAACCAGTCTTCATAGGTACTTACACACAACTGTTGAAACTGCATGAGCTTGGAAGGAAAACACTTAATGTAGCTAAACTCAGATATTATAATTTATTATTAAAGGCACCCTCCACAAAGAAAATAGATTATGTTATGATTCATTATGGAAGGACAAATAACCTAAAAGTGCTGCATTCCTACAGATATTTACAGTTCACTGACAAGTGAATGCCAGTAAACATTACTGTTTAAATCATCAGAGATTGTTTTTCACAGCAGCCATCTCCATTCCAGAACATATGTGCATGTTAAAAGTGATACTTAATATTAAGGATAAGTGAAGCCGTCGTTAAGGCCTAGTAGTACAGGTCGATACTGGCAGATCCTCCTCTTTAAGCAAATGAGGTTCCTTCACATTTATTGACATTTCCATTAAAATTTAGCTGTGTTGATAATAAAAGTTTTACATATTTGCAGCATTTGTTAAGCGTCTTTAATGATTCAGTTAATGAGCCTCATCTCCCGTCACCCTACAACTGCCAGCTGCTGTTCTACTTAAAAAATGGCTGATTCTGACTCATTTGTTGTAAGAGTACTGTCCCTTCAGTTAGATGTGTGTTAGTTTTTACGAACTAGTGTCTGCAGATGCTACCACTCATTGAGTATTGCATAGCAGCTTGTTACAGCTGTCAGATCAATGTTTTTCCCCACAATGATTAGACTAGTACAGGGCATACAAGCCAACGAGCCACCTAAAAAATCAAAATAATATTGTTCCTTAGATGGAATAACAGCACATGAAGAATGTCTACAAAACCCTATAATGTTCATGTTATCCTAGTTGCCTTGTCAAGGGTATTCCAATTAGTATGGTCATTAGTGTCCTTTAATGGGTATATTCTTCAGAGTAGATTAGATCAGAGTCCACTGTCCAAGGCTTTCATGTCACATTGAATTCCACAGTCTTACTGTTCTAAGTAGAAAGCTCATTTTCTTTATTGTAGTATTAAAACCTGAGACAACAGCAAGACAGTTACTGTTAACTGTTTCAGTTTGAAGCGAAACAACTAGCACTTGTATTTATGACACCAGTTGGTCAAAAGGAAAGTAATTGACCTTTAAAAGTAGGTCTCCTCTAAATAATTTATAATTCACTGAGTGCAGCCAAAGTTCTTTTTTAATCTGTCCGTATAGCTGAGTTCTTGTACTTAGTTCACTGGTCTACATAAAAGTTTTCTGGATTCTCTCTAATTTTCTCATTTGTGACTTGTGATATATAATGCTACCCCACAGTACTCAATGATTGACCTTACCACAGGACTTAAAAAATGGATTAGCACATCATTCCTTCAACAGACAATTATTTGCAACCTCTACCTCAAGAAGACATAGCCTCTTCTAATTATTGATATAACATTATAATCAGATTTGAAAGCTGCCAATATCTGCATACAAATCCCTTGGTGAATCCACAGATGGCAGGATGTGATTACCCATAGCATATGAATATCTTACACATATAATGTTGTAATGCAGGGCACTGCATTTATTGACATTAAACAAAATGGAATAATTGTCAGAGCATTCAGCAAATGTATCCAAGTAATAATGAATACTGAATTGTCTGGCACAGTTTGTCACAATGCTCCAAATCTTAGAAGTCATCAAGAAAGCACACCCTTAATAGATGAGCTGTTAGTTTTTTTTGTGACAAAGTGGGTCATTTCCATGCCTTTTCTGGATCACAAAGAGGAAGTGGCAAAGTCCAATTTCTAAGGTACAAAATATCACGTAGTAGGTAAATGCATGGTCCAGTTTCTAAAATATAACAACTGCCAAAGTCAAATGAAACTGCATAAAATGTGTTTCTTCTTTCAAAAGGTTATATTCTATAGACCTGCAAGATATTAATTGATCCTAGATTGACACTGTAATGTGTAATTTGCAATATGTACAACACCTTTATCTGTGTTTGGTTTGTCATTTGGTGACATTCTCTGTTTGACTTCTTTATTTCCTTCAAAGGTACATCCAACACTGCTGAATTTACTTTCCTGTGTGTCCATATATATTGGCCCAGATATGAAAATGGTTATTGCAGACCTTACAGTCTCCTCACAGAACATCAAGCTGACCCTTGAATTTTCATATTCATGATTTGCCATCAAACCCTTTCAGTTTTAGAGACCATTTTTTTTTTACTGCTAGCTGATGACCTGATGAAATGTAAGCATCACCCTTTCACTTTAATTACTTCACCTCAGACACTGATGCATTCATAGACAGTTTCTATGCTAACCTAAAAGCATCCATTTCAGCATCAGCCTACCTCGGACACAAATACAATGCCAAGTTCATGAATAAATCCTGATGGGGGACCCTAGGATAAACAAATTATACAATAAAAGGAAGACACCTTTTGTCTACAAGGACAAATTTAATACACTGATCTCTGTGAGTTAACTAGTTCTCTCATACACAGAGCGTAAAGTAAGGTAAGACCAATCAAGGTAGGTAAATGTCTTTTTTCTGCATCAAAAGTTGATGCCAACAACTCTGCATGTCGTCTGAGCAATATGCAAAATATCATGGGCAAGATGTCACTGAAAATGAATAAAATATCCTATCCTATCCTATCCTAGAAACAGACCCCCCCCTTGTATTTAGTATATTAAGCTGAGAAAGTATCATTCACTGTGATGAAGCAATTAGGAACATGTTCCATAAATAATATACAGCGCAGTACTCTAACAAATCTAATATAATTAAATGAAAATGATGCCCTTATTTCATGAAAAACATCTGGGAAACTCTAGCCCCCCCCCCACACACACACACAAAAAATTGTCACTTGGTGTTTTTCCTCCAAAAATTAAGAAAATTGCTTTTTTTCACTACAGAAATCCATTTCTGCAACATGCTTGGAGGACAGCAGTGGTAGTCCCTTCAAAATCATTCTGCTCTCTAAGCAAGCTCCTATTTCTCTCTTTTTTGTCTTATATAAAGAATGACAGAAATCCTGAAATACTTCCAGTTTCTCAATATACTTCTCCAATTTTCTGTCTGAACAAGAGGTTTTTCTTCCTTTGTCATCCTTCATCTTTTGGCTAGCATCTTTCCCTTCCCATTCCCACCTGCCTTTTGCAACTCACGTTCTGTCCACCTAGTTAGCCTCTTTGCTATGTGAAGCCTTAGAACAATAACTTAAGAAAAGGTGATAATCTAATTACAAAATACATCATCTGTACCCTTTTTATTCTTCAATACTTAAACTTAACCAAATTCCTTCTCATAAATTTACTGATCAGATGCACAGCTTTCAAATTAATATAATTTTAATGCCTTCCCGTTTCATTCTTATAAACTAATGTCATTGATTATGTAGTATGGAAATTAACAAGTCATAGGGTGGTATTTTTCCATGCCCAACATCACTGTACTCCCAGAGGCATATAGTATGTGTGATGCTCCCAGAACCATAGCTGGCTCAACCAGTGCCCTAACAAATGTTCCACCTCCTAAGATCTGAAGTGAAGAGCACAAAAAAAAAAAAAAAAAAGACAGATGCTCCTTCTAGTCAGATGGCCAGATACATAACACCCGCCTCCCTTCTGCCCAAGCCACTCAGGTCCTGTTTCTGTTCCCTGCCTCCATTCCCTCTTCCAATGCATACAAACCTGAGCACTGTGGCACTCCATGTGGGATCTAAACTGTAGCAACAGTTGTTAAAGTTTATACCCTGCCTGCACTGAGTGCTACAGCACACATGTTTTAGTTAAAAAAAAAAATCAGCAACTATAGTGAACTGCCTGATACAAATGTAGCAAACGATTGCTACAGTTTATACCCTGTCTGCATGGAGAGCTATGGAGCTCATGTTTTAATTAAAAAAAAAATTATTTCTGGTAAACTGTAACAAACTGTTTGGCAAAAATGTAGCAAACAGTTGCTACAGGTTAAATCATGTCTGCTCAGAGCACTACAGTGCTCAGTTTTAGTTAAAAAAAAGATAATTTTTTTTTTTATATTTTAAACTGGAGCAAACTACTTGCTACAATGTAGTGTGCAAGTGCTACAGTTTAGACCAAAACAGACGCAGCATCACAGCACTCAGGTTTGATTGCAAATTCAATACCGCCTTTTAAAAGCTGGTATTGCATTAAAGAAAGATCAGGATTGGCTGATCATGCCTCCAAACTTTCTGCCTGAGGCAGTTGCCCCTGTTATACTGCTCTAGATATGCTATTGGATGCTTCCTTATTTGACCCCTATAACAATGACATCCGGCTACAGTGCATCTAAGATTGGGCCAAGTTACCATGTTTATCTCCTTTCTCCGTGTTAAAATACTGTCCTTCTGCAGGCTGTCATAACCTCTAAATATATTTCAGTCCACGTTGTTCCCTTACTTACAGCACAATAGTCTTTACATATATATGATTTTTCCTGCTTATGGCAATCCTGCCAATAAGTGATTAGAATGCAAAGTTAAAATCCTCTGCTTATAGCAGGTGCTCAAGTATCTAGCCATATTTTCAAGTATGACAGAAGCATCCTTATTCAGTCAGTAGACAGTAGCTGCAAACTCACATTCACTTGGGCAACAAGAATAGCACATACACACCTATTTATCCTCTTATGTTTTTATAATTTTCTTAACCTTATACTGCCCTCTTCAAAGAATAAGCACTGGAACTCCACTCTGTGTGCTAGTAGTGGAAAGTTGGCTATCCTATCCCTCTTACCATTTTTCTTGACCACCTTAGGTCTTTATGACTTGGTCACCAGACAAGGAAGGAGACTCAGACCAGAGAACACCTGCTTTCTATAAGTGCTATATATTTTTGCTAAACACCATCCAAATATACTGTATTTCATAATATCATTTTAACTTTCTTCATGTTCACCCCAGCAAGTTCTATCCCACACGACCAAATAATGGATTGACAGTAAGAAGCACAACTTATCACCATTTTTAAGCAATGCTGCCATTTTAACTATCAAACCTCATTCAATAATATCATCAACTTAATATCAGGTGTATTTTTGGAAATGTATTTTGTAAATGGCACCTGACTTTGACCCCTAACAACAATACACATTTTTCATGGAACCTGAATTATTCAGCCTGTGAGATATAGGGCATTAGTGTTGCAATATTGTGAGCCTATTCCCATTATAAATGGGTTTTATACCAAGGTAAACAACCTGGTTAACAAATAAATTAAATAAATACATTCTACCACATTATATTTTCCAAAGCAATTATGCTACTACTGATGCCTTTTCTGTTATGGCATACTTACCCCAATATATACTTTCCATAGCCCTTTTCATCAGATCCTGCTTAGCTAGCTATCTAATTAAATGGTCCATACAGTTAATATTAACAAGTGATACCTACCCCACTGGTTAAAATTAATGTTACAGTAGAAAAATATTAATCTAGAGTTGTTTAATTTTGTTAAGATGAATGCTAAATTAATAAGGCCCTTGCAGAATGGGAGTTCACCTGATAAATGTGTGGACTTGTTCAAATTCATACAGGCACACGATGCAGAAATTTTGTTTTTTTTTTATTACTCATTCAGGATTTCCTCTAGTGCATTGGGAACTATTATTATGTCTGTAAACTCAGCTTTCAATATTTTTACTGCCTATGTAGATGGACTGTCCAAGGATAGCTAGAAAAGAAAATAAAAGATTCAGAGTTAATAAGGGAGCCATAATGTTACTTTAATACATACACTGTTTCCACCTGTTCAGCACTTCTGGAGGTAAGAGTTTTCTGCTGTATCAGAAGTGGAAAGATTAAAATGAGATGTAAACTCAACATTTGCAGTATAAAGTATTTCCTGTGGTACTCTGCAATATAACAGAAGCACATATTTTAGCACTACTTTTAAAATCATAACTAAAGACCAAATGAACAAGGGCATGATGGAACTACAAATACATATGCATGAGAAGGAATACTGCATATCTATATTTAATATAATATAAAATGATTTAGGTGTCAATTAGAACTGGAAACAAGTAAATTAATATAAAGAATTTTCTTCAAAACAAATTTTAAGGTACTGCTTCATGGGTTAGATGGAGTTGCCAAGTCTGTCTGTTAATAAAACAAATCCAGTATGATTTAAATTATGCAGAACTGAAAACTAATTTTGTGGTTTAATTATAATGTTCTTAATTTTCATACACAGTATGGTCAAGACCAGGTAAGAAATTGGGGAAGTCAGTTATTAATCTTAGAACTTTTATATTTGAACTAATAATGCTAGTAATGGATGCAGTGGACAATGTAGCATAAATCCTCTGAATGTACCACATAAGGTGAGAAGAATGGCTGGAGATTATAATTGTATTATTTGTCCAAAGAATTATTTAATTAGACTGGAAGTAGAACAGATTTATATTAATCAAAAACCTTATTAAAAACGGTGCACATGCTGCTATGGAAACTAATTTCTGTAGGATATCTTATACATAAAAGAAGCAAAATACATCAGTTTAATGAATGTTATGTTCAAAAATGTTCAAATACTGCATCATACAATTCCAAAATGGACTTTACTAACAACACAGGAACTACAAATGTTCCCTAAATAAATGGAAATCTGGAATTAGTAGAGCAGCAATAAAATAATATGATCAAGTGCTAACTGGTGGAAAGTAAATTACAGATCGTGTACCCTTTAAACATGTCTGACCATTTACAGCACAGTTACCGAAAGAAGGATATGTAATTTATTTTATGCCACGGTTGCAGAATGTGTGTGTGTGTGTGTGTGTGTGTGTGTGTGTGTGTGTGTGTGTGTGTGTGTGTGTGTGTGTGTATATATATATATATATATATATGCTTGCACATAAATGTATACAGAATTTACATATATATCTGCGTTTATATATACGTGTGCGTGTGTGTGTGTGTGTGTGTGTGTGTGTGTGTGTGTGTGTGTATGTATATTTGTGTATATGTGTATATGCACACACATAAATATATACATAATTTACATATATGTGTGTATGTGTGCGTGTCTACTTCAGGTGCTCACATGCTAATAGCTTATGACACATCTGCTTGCTACCACTTGCTCAAAAAAGCAAGTGCTCAAACAGCAACTAGCCCCAACTCCTGCTTGTATGCAGCCATTTCAACACCCAACCCTATACAACTGTACAGCCTTACCTTAAGATAAACTCTAACCATAAAACTCCCAACAAGTTTCCAACCAGAGACATTACTCCTTTAGCCTAAATCTCCACTCCTGTTCCCTAACCCTAAAGTCTCTGATTACTTACTGAATTTAAAACTTCAATACCTCCCTCCTAAACTGAGATGTTTTGATTGTTCCTTAAGCCTAAAATTCCCTTCCATTCTCTAAACCAAAAAAAAAAAACCCTTCCTGCTCCATAAACCTAAATCATTTACCACTCCCTAAACCTAAACCTCCTTTCATAATCACTACACTTAAATCTTCCTCCCACTCTTTAAACCTAAAACCCCTTCATGTTCCAAAACCTAAATGTCCCACTCCAATCCCTAAATCTCAAACTTCCTCTCAGACTTCAATGTCTAAATCCCTCACCCCCCTTCAGTCAATAAACCTAAAACTCCTCTCCTGCTCCCTCCCCCAGTTTCTTGCCCGAACCCATATTCCAGTTCAAGAGTTCAAGCAGAAGTAGCAGCCTGCCTGAATTACAAGGTGCACGAGTCCCTGGCTTTGAGACATTGTTTTTGGGGAGCTTGCTACTAGAGTGCCTGTAGTGCTGCTGAAGTGACTTTTGCTGATTAGGTCTCGGTGAGTAGGTGTTCGCTGGAATACGATTTTGTCGATGTAATATAGACCCATATATATATATATATATATATATATATATATATATATATATATATCTATAGGTTCATAGGTTCATAGGTTGGTACTAGGCTATCGGCTCTAGGGCCTATACAAGCCTAGCCATAATTCCCTGGCTATTTCTTCCCACAACATTTATAGGTTCATAGGTTGGTATTAGGCTATCGGCCATACATATGTATATGTGTATATGTATATATATATATATATATATATATATATATATATATATATATATATATATGTATATATATACATACATATGCACATACACACACATATATGTATATGTATATATATATATATATATATATATATATATATATATATATATATATATAAATACGCTTATAATTGTGCTGTACAGTTGATCTACTATATTTTTGCACTGTTATAAAGCTTTTTTATTGTTTCACTGCATTTATGTACTGTTTTAAACTGTTTTAACATTACTTAACTGTAAACTGCTTTTTCATGCTGAGAGTTGTATTTTCTGTTTGTGAGTGCTCTATCCGAACTTTTCTGTGCATTTTTGACTGTTAAAAGCATTCTCGAGTCTGCTCCTTGATCTGTTTAAAACTTTCATTTAGTGGCTACAGCTAGGAACTGTAATAGTGTGCATTACTATAATTGCTTTTTTATTTAAATTACTACATTGTAAACTGCTTTTTCATACTGAGACTTGGATTTTCTCTTTGTGGGTGTTCTTTCTATGCTTTTAAAGTGAGGTTCCTGTGTTCTGCTCAGGTGGCATAATTTTGACAGAGGCTTGTTGTGTAGGCTGGAAGTTTTGTTTGTGTTTCTGGCAGCCATTTTCTGCTAATTGTCTTCATTATTATTGAGACTAACAAGGCCTCCTGACCTTCTGTAGTACGAGCGATTGGGTAATAGCAGGGGCTGAGTAGTAATCTGATCTTCCAACTCTTCCATATAAACCCTGTGTCTTATAAAGGTTCTGCTTGTATTGTCAGGCTCTGGATTGCATTGCATAAGTGGAAATTCCTTAAGATTCCAAGAGCAGGCTAAGTTATTTCTTACACTTATTTCACTGAATTGCACTTCTGAAATGCTTATAATTGTGCTATACAGTTGATCTACTATATTTTTGCACTATTATAAAGCTTTTTTATTGTTTCACTGTATTTATGTACTGTTTTATACTGTTTTAACATTACTGAACTGTAAACTGCTTTTTCATACTGAGAATTGTATTTTCTGTTTGTGAGTGCTCTATCCGAACTTTTCTGTGCATTTTTGTCTGTTAAAAGCATTCTCGAGTCTGCTCCTTGATCTGTTTAAAACTTTCATATAATGGCTACATCTAGGAACTGTAATCTGTAATTTTTTTCCCACCCAACCATGTGTTGTGTGTTCTTATACTTGGTGGCTTTGCAGTTGCCTGTCCATACTGTATATTTGATCTGTGACACTTCTCCCAGTCTAGTGTCTTTAGTTCACTCAATCTAATAGAGAACATTTGTAAAGGCCAACCCACTCAGATTCTTAACGTTGAATTAACTTCTGTTCCAGCTTTCTCCATTTCCACTTTACTGGAAAAAAAATTCTAAGCTTGCTTCCCCCCTTTCCTGAGGCAGGTCAGATATGGATTCCCTGTGTCCAGGACTATCTGTGAGCTCCTAAGGCCCCCCCCCCCACACATACACTTAACTGGGGTTAAACTGTTCCTGGTGCCATAAAGACTGTTTTTCAAAATCTCCCTTGCAACTAGCCAGCTTTTTAGTTTTAGCACTCATCTGTTTCTTTGATCTCAGCACTTGTTCAGAACTCATTGTAAGCACTAAATAAGTTACAAATTACTACAGCACTCAACTTTCCTCACTTGTCTAGAGGAAAACAGTTTTTAGTACTTAATAAATAAGCACCTATTCAGGCATGTCTAAAGGTCAGCTCCCGGTGTTTTCTCCTGTCTACCTGATGAATCTGGGCATCTTGGGACAATGCAGCGATTGCCTCATGTACACAGACAACCCTCTCCTCCTACCACCCAACACTATGACTTGTGAGAGATGCACTTATATAGCCAAACTGGAAGCAAAGCTCTCTTTACCAAAGACTGGCCTAGACAGTCAAGAGGAGAAGGTAAACACTTGCACCGCACCAAACTCTTCACATAGTCCCTCAAAACCTACACCACCAAAACACACACACAGAACCACAAAACACACACCTACATTTGCAGAGGCTCTCAGTACTAATCTGCCCAAACAACAGAGACCTCCAAAGCAGAAATGCAAGCAACCTCTACCCCCCAACACAACCCAAATGACACATAGCCTACATACTCAGTGTGCCACTCAGCTACAGCCCATAAGGCATAACATACCCAACACTCTAGTCATAGGTGACTCTATATTCAGGCACACTGATGTTCCACTCACCAGGCTAAACAAGGAAAATGTTACTGTCAGCTGCCTGTCAGATGCCAGGATCCATTACATAATGCATGCACTTAGGTCACTCCACAACAAGTACAAATATGACTCTGTCATTGTCCATGTTGGTGTGAATGACCTGAGACGTACCTCCCTGGACTACATTATAAGACACATGGAGGAGATCTCTGATCTTGTAGCCCAGGCCGATATGACCCTAGCCTTGAGTAGCATCCTGCCATCACCCAGAATGACACCACAGTACAAGGACAAAATGATTGACTTTAACAATTGGCTAAGCTTCTGGTGTCATTCTAAGGGAGTCCAGTATCTGTCTGCCTGGGATGACATGATTGACAGACCACGCTGCTTTGCCAGAGATGGCCTGCACCTGTCACCCTTGGAATTCCGGATACTGGCAAAAGTCCTTGCCACCCCTATAGTGCCTTTTTTTAGGCAAGGTTCAAATGACAAATTCACCACCGTAACAGGTACAAGCAAGCAAAATCTGAGGGTAATGCTACTCAATGCTAGAAGTCTAAACCTCAAAATGCACTCACTTGAGGCACTCCTTAAAATGGAGAACATTGACATCTATGCAGTAACAGAGACCTGATTCAAAGCTCCAGAGAGCACCCCTGCATTACCAGGCTATAATTCATACCACACCTTTCGGCCACCAAACCCGGACCAAAACACTAAATGCGGAGGAGTTTCCATATTAATTAAGGATATCCACACCTCCAAGCTAGTTGCTCAGCATAATGCATTCGAGATTATCCAAGTTCAACTAACTCTGGGCAAAACCGCAATCCAGATTGTAGCTTGCTACAGACCCCCCACCATGCCCCAGGATTCCCACTCCTCTTTTCTTGATACACTGGAAAATATTAAGGTACAACCCAACACTCTAATAATGGGTGATTTCAACTACCCTACCATTAACTGGGAAAACTACTCATGTACCAACACTTTTGCTCAATGTTTTCCTGGAAATCATCAATTCCAACACTTTGGATCAACTTATCCACACCCCCACCAGAGGCAGCAATATCCTAGACCTGGTCATCACCAACATGGGTGACCGGTGTTCCACACCAGAGGTCAGCTCCTCGTTGGTCAGATCCGACCACAAGCTAATCACCCTAGACATCCACATCCCGCTCCCACCCCTCATTAGGAAAACAACCGTAAAAAATGTCTCCAAAGCCAACTTCACGCTTCTTAAGACAGAAGTGGCAAACTTCATGACACCCATGCAGATGGACAATAGAGGTACGACTGCTGAATCCTACACAAATGCACTTTATAAGCACTTACACGAGTGCATGGATCATGCTATCCCTAACAGAACCAAGATGCTATCCTCCAAAAAAAGGAAGCCAATCTGGTGGTCTTCTGCCATAAACAAACTCTACAACAGAAGAAAAAAACTGTTGCAAAAAAGAGTAAAATCCCATGATTGGAGGAACTCCCTGGTCAGCCTCATTAAGAAGCTGAGATCCTCGTAAAATCCTCCAAAGCTAGTTATGAAAACAAAATTGCCACTGATTCTAAAGACAACCACAAAGCATTCTATAGCTATGTAAAAAATCTCAATGGCAACACTCAGATCTGCTTTGAGTTACAGCACAACGACACTAAATATACAGAACCAACTGATATTTCCAACATCCTGGCAGGTAGGTTCAGTGCTAACTTTACCCCCCTCTCACCCCCTAAAGGGCTAATCTTTATACTGGAAGAATGCAAAGTTTCTGTAATCACGGCTGCACAGGTAAAAACTTCACTCTCCAAAGCCAAGAACACAGCATCCATGGGACCTGACAACATTCCAGGCTGCCTTCTACATGAACTACAGAATGAACTGGCACCCCACCTAAGTACCATGTTCAATCATAGCCTCACCTCAGACTTTGTGCCCATTGAATGGTGCACTGCGACAGTTATTCCACTCCACAAAGGGGGGGGGGGCACAACAGACCCCAGGAACTACTGCCCCATTAGCCTGACGAGCCTCGTCTGCAAGGCCATGGAACGTATCATCATGGAACTCATAAACAAAGAAATTGGAGATCTCCAAACCCTGGACCCTACACAGTTTGGGTTTGTAAAAGGCAGATCATGTCTCCTAAACCTGACAGACTTCTTTGAAGTAGTCACCAAAGCCATAGATGAGGGTAAGGTTGTTCACACAGCCTATCTAGATCTCACCAAGGCGTTCGACACCATCCCCCACTCTGGAATTATAGATAAACTCACTAAACTAGGTATAAATCCCTATGTCACAAAATGGGTTGCCAACTGGCTTACTGAAAGAACCCACACTGTAAAAGTAGCAGACTCCAAATCAGACTTCAGCCAGTGACAAGTGGAGTACCACAGGGTTCAGTCCTGGGCCCTCTCCTGTTTGGTATCTACTTCTCTGAAGTACAGGTTAACACAGAAGGTCTTTGGCTAACTAAATTCGCATATGACTGCAAACTAGGAGCCATAATTGAAACTCCTAATGATGTGGACATCCTACAAAAGGGCCTCACTGAGACAGATGCCTGGTGTCAAAGACATGGTCTCAAGCTCAATGCCAAAAAGTGCATTGTCATCCCCTTTGACAAAAATTCTGTACCCATGAACTACCACATAGGCGGTAGTCTACATAACACCGAAAGTGTGATAAGAGACCTTGGGACACAGGTGGACAGTAGTCTCTCCTTTGATAATCACATCACCAAAGTGGTCAGGAAATCCTTCTATGTGGCACACCTCATCAGTAAAGGTTTCTCATCCAGAAAAAAAGAGGTCATTGTTCCCCTCTACTCATCACTCATTAGACCCATTATAGAGTACAATGCCCCTTTTGGTATGTACCTCACAAGACATCTACAACAACTGGAAAGGCCACAAAAATACCTCACAAAGAGGATTACTGGCCTCAAACAGATGCCTTACGCAGACCGTCTCAAAAAACTCCAGCTTTACTCCGTCGCATATCGCCTACTCAGAGGCGATCTCTGCCTAACATACAAAGCTATGTCAAACCCAGAGCTGTTGGACATGCTCCACTTAAAGAAATCCCAATCCCTCCAAGCTACACGCTCTAGGGACCTAAACCTTGTCACCACAATAAACACAACATGCTGGAGGGATAGATTCCTGTCTCAAAGACTTCCTATACTCTGGAACAGACTACCTATCTATGTCAAACAGAGCTCCTCATTAGCACTCTTCAAGAAAAATCTTGATGATTGGATGGGTAATAGGAAATTCACCCCAGGGATCACGTCTGTGGTTCTGCTTGACAGGGGCACAGGAAAATAATTTTCTTGGGTGGCGAAAGCCAAGGTACATTTTTGACTAGGCTTGTATAGGCCCTAGGGCCAATAGCCTAGTACCTAACTATGAACCTATGAACCTATATATATATATATATATATATATATATATATATATATATATACATATCTATATATATATATATATATATATATATATATATATATATATATATATCTATATATATATATATATATATATATATATATATATATATATATATATATATATACATATCTATATATATATATATATATATATATATATATATATATATAGATACGGATTCACTTTAGAACATCAAAAGCCCATAACAATGAAATTCAAAACACTGAGATCAAATACTTGAGAATTCAAAACACTGAAAGCTCAAAACACTGAATCCCATAACATTGAAAATACATAGGAAAGCAACATGTACTATATCCCAGCACAATTACATACATAAACAAACAAAAAAAAGCCATATTATACTTCAACTATAAGCAGGGGTCAAGCACCCCTGTACCCCCACACCCCCTGCTACTTAAATATATTAACTCAGAAATCACACTACACTACACTACACTGCACTAAGATGTATTATGTTCTAGTATAGCAAGTAAGAAGGGAACATGACTGAGGTTACCTATGGAAGTCCGATAAGTATTGAAGAGATATATAGTAATGTACAATGTTTTAACAGTGAAGTAGTGTTTCTAAGAGAAGGTTGAGGATAGTTTTTTTACAATTTAAACAGGCAGTCATGAAGCATGGAATGGTATGTTTGCCATTTTGTTCTCGGTAGTGTGATCTCAGAGTTGATATATAGCAGGGGGTGTGGGGGTGCAGGGGGGCTTGCCCCACTGCTTATAGTTGGAGAAATGTGATATGGCATGTTTTATTTGTTTCTCTATGTAGTTGTGCTGGCATATATTAAATATTCATTTCCTATGCATTTTCAATGTTATGGGTTTCAATGTTTTGAGTTTTCAGTGTTTTGAATTTTCAAGATTTTAGTCTCAATGTTTTGAATTTCAGTGTTATTGGCTTTCAATGTTCTAAAGTGAATCCATACATATACATATATAGAGAAAGAGAGATTTAAAATAAAATAGTTGCCTGGAATGTGGAAACCATGGGCTTGGCAATCCAAACCTGTTGGAATACTGTGGTAGTCCAACATGACAAACCCAAAAATGGAAGTAGGATATGCCAAACTGCAGTGGTTCCGATGAAAAAAAATGACCAGATGTTCAATTTTGAATAAAGAACATAAGCTTCTTAAGCTCTAGGTTGAAGGAAATCATCTCAGCAAGGAAGGCTCCTTTTCCAAATCTTTTTTGAAAGTAATCGAGATGAGCGCTTTTGTTAATTACAAGACTTCCTCAGATCAAGCAGTAGTAACAGGGTTATTTAATGCAGTAGCATACAGTAATTTTCTGCTGAATCTGTCAGCCATCACATTGAATGATCCCAGTATGTACATTGTTTTGAGAAAAAAGTGCAGTGATACAGCTCATTCCTAAACCTTCGAAGCCTCTCTGAAGAGAGGATATGAACATGCTCCTCCTGTTTATGTATCATAATATTGCCATTTTGCCAAAGAGTATGGATACCGAACCACAAAACAGTGAGTCCTAAAATCCCTGCACTGCTAGGAGTACTGTCCTCTCAAGAATGCTTTTGAGCAGTTTGGCTTCTAAATCATCCAGTCTATGTAATGCTCCCCAGCACAGGATGGACACATCCATGGTCACCAGGGCAGTCAGGTGAGATGTACTAAATGTTGTCCCTGCAGCGAGTTAAAGAGATAGTTTTTGTGGATTTGTCCACACCGGCAATCTCTTGATGTAGGTCCTTCTCATTTTTATCCTGTGAGTCATGGATTGTGAGGTCTGATTCCACTGATTTTGGAATAGTCTATTGAAAAATGCTCATATTCAACCATCCATAAGGAAACAGTTGGAACGCAGTTGCCATTAGTCCCAAAACCTTGAGAGTGATTGTGGCAAGACGTTGAGGATCTTGTGATAAGTTTGATACTACTATAATTATGGAAGAAATCCTTTCTGTAGGCAGTTTTGCTGTATGATCTAGGATATTCACCCTACAAAGACTATATTTTACAGCTGGAATTTGGCCATATTGACTGGGCTCCTAAGGACAGGCAGAGCTTTAGTAAGTACTGCCTCTCAAAAAAAAAAAAAAAATCCAAACTCCTACAAGTGACATGAGAGCTGCGACCAGAGTCATGCATTTGGTAAGCACCTGGGGGTGGTGGGTCAGTGATGAGTCCAAAAGGTAAGGACTGGAACTAATAATGACTGGCTTTCACTTGGAAGCAGAGGAATCTTCTCAATTCCTTTGCTATTTTTATACGTAGATAGGCATCTTCCAGATTCAAAGAACATTCAATCCCTACCTGTAGTTGCAGCAGGATGGACTACACCGAGATAAACCAGTATTCATAAAGGAGAAATCCACCAAAGGATCCCTTAGAACCCTGGTGGTTGAGATCACTGTTCTGACTCTCAAGCAACTACTTGACTGGAAGTCTTTCCAATACCAGAAACTGCTGCACTGCTATTTTCTGTTCTGGGACTGCTGATATTTATGAAACCATCAAGTTCTTAGCTCCTTTTTTATTCCTCTTGAAAGTTCTTTAAGGGGCAGCAAACTTTACCCAAACTGCTGTGTTTTGCCCTCTTGCTCAGAATGTAAGTTTCCACTTAGCATTTTGTCTGAACAAGATAGTGCCATCAATGGTAGCATTGACAAATACTGCCTTACAATGATCCAAGAAATGTGTAGCAAGCCAGGCTTGTATTCTCATTTCTAAGACTGTCAGCCACCCAAGCTGCTCCAACTGTGGTATTGTGGTTTTAGATACACAGCCAGTGAGGAGGTAGTGCTCATTGTTGTCGCTTACTCTGTTCATCATCCTGGGCTTTCTGTTTGGTGGATGAATGGCCTGTGTGTCCTCTGGTACATCCTTTTTAGTAGATGCAACTACCACTGTAGTCTACAAGGGGTCCCTTGCTACAATGATGCCTGACCTTGGGGTCTGGTTCTTTTCATGGTTTGCAGCAGATCATGACTATTAACTTGTTTGGTAGAGGCACTACCCAAGCCAGAGAGAGGTCTTGAAGGTTTCCTCTAAGATCTCTTCCTCTGGAGAGGTGAGGTATATGGGCCAGGATCTTCTCTGTCTCAAAAAATCTAGAATGTTTCTAATGGTAGCATTGTCTGGAGGGAAATTGGGGGAAGCTTCCCCATCACTGAGATCTCTATCTGGGGAGGAGGCCTTCAAAGGGGAGTCTATGTGTTTTCTTTTATAAATCCTCTTCCTAGAGGGATGAAGGAGAGTCGTTTGAATTCTTCTGGGAAGAGGAACCCTGGATAATAACAGTCTATGTGTGCAAATACCATTGTCCTGAGAGAGCAAATATAACGATCAGGTGTAGGTCCAAACGTTGCTGATTTCTTAGGGAGGGATTAGTCAGCCCTGTATTTATGTCTGCAAACAGCCTAATTCTGCTCTCCTCTGTAATGTCATATCCACCATAATACCTGGTAAGCAAGACTGACAGTGTCACAAGAACTGAAGCTGGAACAAATAAGCTGCTACAAACTCTAACTCTTTGGCACAGAAAACAGGGACCTTTGGTACTGTGACGTCAAATGACAAACTCTCCAATGCAGAGAAGAGTGCTAACGTCGTCAGTGCAGTTCACAGAATAAAAAATCAGTGTCCTCACTAAAGAACTCACTTGAATGGAACTTTGTTTTATTGCTTTCATCTTGAAAAACAAGACTTCTTCAGAAATAACAAAGCTATAGGAGAAAGTCCACTTTTAACAAAGCGGTAATCACATCATGAAAGTCATGCAAATAGAGGTATGTGATAAAAAAAGTCCTATGACATTTATAACAGAAAATTATATATGACTGACATTTTTGTAAATTTATTTTTTCAAACAGAAGGAAATATTGCAACATCAAACAATTATTTCTATTCTCACTGCCTTCATTTTAACACTAGCAATACTAATAGATTCATTCAAACCTTGGGTGTCTCCCTAACTTCCTATCCAAGGTGAGCAGCATGATTTTACCTCTCAGACATCATGTCGGTGACACTGAGACTGATCTGCTCATAATTTCAGTCCTGGCCACCAACAGCATTTAGACCTGGCACAACACCCTGCCAAGCTTGGTCACAGCAGGACCAGTCAACATTGTCCTGGCCAAGTAGTTGTCAGCCATAGAGATGGAGGTCCTGAAACAAGATTTAATTTTCAAAGTAGCAGAACCTACTTTCTCTTACATGATGCTGTGTGGAGAAAGAAGAGTCTGTGTCAGTATTCCACTGAGGCATGCATGTGAAATGATACTATCTGTAGTGTACCACCCAGTCTGTGTTTTGCTGCCATGCTAATATTTGTGCATGACTTGCATATCCTAGTGTATATCACAGTCCCATGCAAACACCCCCAGACAGCCACTATCCCCAAACTTTCTATCCCATATGTGGTGCAATGTCAATCAGGCAGGTAACCTTCTGTGGTATACCCAGCATGTCTCCATTTCTATGCACAGAATCATAGCTATCCAAGCACAAATCATGTGTCACTGTCAGCAGCAATAGTAAACTGCCTGCCAGTAGACACCATGGCCTGAAATAACGTATATGTTAACCTACAGAACTGCAGCTGTGTTAATTTTCCTGTCTGTACAACACTCTACCTAGTATAGAACAATGCAGCATACAAGGCTGACAAACACATGCAGGTCTATTAAGGATTTGCCCCTTTAGTATGTTCTGCAGTCAGTGTATGCTGCATAACAGTCAAAATTATTGCAGACACCAGTCCTGAGAAACTGATAAGGTAATTTTATAGTTTTGTGTTTTACTGCAAACTCTTTAAGGTGTTGCCATGACACCTTTAAATGCTGTATTATATAATTTCTCCGGGGTTTGTCTCCACTTACCTTTCACATTACTTGTAGAATACTTTCCTTCTGATTCCTAAGTGGTTCTTCCTTATTAAAATGTCTGTCAAATTCTTTGTAAAACTGCAGCAAAAGCACTGTTAGAAAAATGCTCACCCTACCTTTCAAAGCTAGTACTGCTGCTTTCCTTCTTCACAATCTGCTTCATTCATGTGTAGCTGATTTCTGATCAATGATCTTCTGTACTAAGATGAGCCTCTATGCAGCTGCTAGCATTTATATTGCATAGCCTTGGGTATCTGATAACTGCAAGTATGCAAGTGAGATCTTAGCTCATGAATATTTCTGATTTGCACAGTCTAAGTGTTGTTCACAGAGTCATAGGTTCATAGGAGGTTACTAGGCTAATGGCCCTAGGGCCTTTACAAGCCTAGACATGTAGAAAAACCCTGAGTACCCTAGCTGACCATAGTTAGATGGTCATTGTTTGTAAAGAATGCTATAATCACCACCAAGTGCCCCTGTCCTTGAGGAGCATATGTGCCAATGCAGGGGTGAATTTGCTGTTCCTCATCCAACTGTCAAGGTTGCACTTAAATAGGGTCATTGAGGAGTTCTGCTTCACATGAAGTGGGAGCTTATTCCATAGGAGTGTCAATTCCTGGGAGACATATCTGTCTCTATCACAAGGTCTATTAATGTCACAGGCTAGGTTGAGATCACTGGAGTGAGAGACTCTTGTCCCATTTAATTTGAGAATGTGCAGCATTTCCATTAGGTCAGGGTCAGAGACTGTTCTGCAGCCCAGGCATAGGTTGCCTGTCAGCAGCCTATATGATACAGAGTACAGAGTTAAGGCTTTCAGTCTTTCCATCAGGGTCATGTCTTGGAGGCCCTGAATTCCCTTTATTAGAAACCTCTGTGGTCTCTCCAGCTGCTGCAGGTGTTTGATGAGTTACATACAGAAGGCATTGTACTCAGTCGGTGGTCTGATAAGGGCAGAGTACAGCAGAGTTATGACCTTTCTGGTCTTGGATGCAATGCCCTTATTTATGAGATGGGCAGTATAGAAGGATTTCCTTAGTACTTTTAGGTTGCTATCAGCCTGCATTCCCAAGTCTTTTACTACTGTGTTTGAGCTTAGAAAGGTGCTAATTAGCAGGGGCTACTTCATTATCAAAAGGGATAATAAGGCATATTTTTTGCAATTAGTTTCTGTCCATAGCCCTGACACCAATCATTTGTCTGTGTCTGTCCCTTCTGTAATATGTTAATATCACTGAAGGACTCTACGATTGCACTCAGTTTACAGTTGTCTGCAAACTTAGTAAGCCACAGGCCATCTACTTCTGACTGGACTTCAGAAAAATAAATTCCAAACGGAAGAGGACCCAGTACATATCCTTGTGGTACACCACTGGTAACTGGTCTACTACTGGAAGTGGATTCCCCAACTTTAACAGTGTGTGTTCTATATGTGAGCCAGTTTGCTACTCATCTAGTGATGAATGGATTAATACCTAGTTGGGAGAGTTTCTTAATGATCCCTGAGTGAGGAATTGTATCTAATGCCTTGGCTGAATCAATATAGGTGGCGTGTACTGCTTTACCCTCATCCAGGGCTTTGGTGACTTTCTCAAAGAAGTTCACCAGGTTTAATAAGCCAAATCTACCCTTGATGAAACCAAACTGAGTTGGGTCAAGAGTTTGAAGGTCACCTATGTTCTGGTTGATAAGGTCCATGATGATTCTTTCCATGGCCTTGCAGATAAGGTTGGTCAGGCTAATGGGTCTATAATTCTCAGGGTCAGTTGATGGACCCCCTTTATGCAAGGGTATTATTGTTGCTGTTCTCCACTCCTCTGGCACAAAACCAGTGCTGAAGCTGTGGTTAAAGAGACAGCTAAGTGCCACCACTAGTTCTTGGTTTTGGTTGCTTAGTATGCAGTCTGTGATATTATCTGGTGCCACAGAGACCATATTTTTGGCCTTGGAGGGCACTTAAATGACCTGTTCTTTGGAGATAATCAGTAGAGGACAGGTATCAGTAATGTTATGGGATATGGCTGGTGGGGACAGAAGGCTGAAAGTGCCACCAAATCTGCCAGCTAGCAGGTTGACAATTTCTTCAAGTTCAGTATGAGTGGTGTCATCCACTATACGTTTGGCATACAGCTGGGTATTCTCTTTCAGGTTTCAGATGTAGCTAAAAAATGCCCCATTGATTGTCTTTATCTAGGGATACCAGTCTAGTGTCATAACTAGCTTTAGAGGACTTTACAATTTTCTGATTTGCTTGTTTAGGCTGTGTAGGGTAATCTTCCATTGCGGAGTACATTCCTCCTTGTTCTTGGATATCAGTTTCTTTCTTTTGTTACATAGCTTACTTATACTTGCAGTCTATCAGGGTGGTTTGTTTTTAAGAGAGGACCTGGTTTTAGTCCTGTGAGGTATAGCCAAGTCAATGCATTTTCTTAAGTGGCTTTACTGAGTGTTTGTGTACTTTTCCACATAGGCGTTATTGTTGCCTGTTTTAGCAGGGGCTTTTAAACCATTTATGCCATCGCTTAGGAGGTGATAGTTTGCTTTGGAAAAAAATGTTTTGTTTTTTTTTTTGCTCCTGTGGCGGTGTGAGGTCCAATCTTTACTTCAAACAAGGCAGATTTATGGTCTGACTTAACTAGGGAGGGTAACACACTGGGGGTAGTGCAGTAAACCCCATGTTGGTGAGTACTAAGTCTAGGACATTACTGCACCTTGTGGGGGTGCAGACTAACTGTTGCAGTGCATTTGAGTTAACAAAGTCCATGAATCTCAGTGTGATTGTGCTTGCGCTTATGTATGTTGTCCAATCAGTGGATGGGAAGATGAAGTCTCCCATGACCAAGATGTTTGTCTGTATACTGAGCATTTCAAGCAAGTCCAGATAGGTGGAGTACATCTCCTGGTTAATGGTGGGGGACCTGTAGCTAGCTAAGATGTGGTATAGTATTTTACCTGTAGTTATTTGGACCTAGAGTAGATCAAGAGCATTGTTCTGTTTCACCACTCACGAGTTGTATTTGGATTTAATGAAAATGGATACACCTCCACCATTGGTTCTTTCACACTCGTTTTGGGGTCTGAACGTCTGGAAGGCATTATAGCCCTGCATGGCTGGGGTACTCTCTGCAGCCTTGAACCAAGTCTCAGTAACTGCACAGACCTCAGCATCTTCCAAGGTGAGGAGTGCTTCACGGAAGTACAGTTTACTGTTTAGGCTGCTAGCATTAAGCAGTATGACCTTGAGTTTATCTCTAGAGTATTTTTCCATGATGGATGTTTTGTTGTTTTGATATAGCCTAAAAAAAAGATTTTATGGGGGAGGCGAGCATATGCCAATATCTTAAAGCCTTGAGGAGACATGTGAAGGCCATCTCTGGTGAAGCATAAAGCTCTGTCAACCATGCCTTCCTAGGCTGAAAGATACTCGAGTGACACCAAAAGCTAAGCCAGTTGTTAAAATTAATTTTTTTTTTTGTTTGTACACTGGCATCATCCTAGGTGAAGGCAGAATGCTGCTTAGGGATAGGGACATACCTGCTTGGCATACATAATCTGTGGGATCTATCATTCCTCTCTTCATATAGTCCAGAGCAGTACATCTCAAGTCATTCACTTCAACATGTACTATGGCAGAGTCATAACGATAATTCCTGCTGAGTGACTTGAGTGAGTGCATGACTTGGCAGATCCTGGCACCTGAGATGCAGCTGTGACCTTCTCCTTGTCCAGCCTGGTGAGGGGGGTGTCTGTGTGTCTCACTATTGAGTCACCTGTGACTAGGACATTTGGTTTTGAAATGTTCTGCCTTAGGTGCTTGAATGTTGAGACACTGTTATATGTGTTGTTATGTGTACCGGTGGATTCGGTTCGTGTACAATATGTGAGGGGTGTTTACACTTGGGAGTACTTCAGTCTTTTGGCAGGTTCCTGGTGAGTACCTCCACGTATATAGGTTTATGTGTCATTACTTCCTCTTGTGTAACAGGAGAGGTGCATGAGCTGACAACCTTTTTGATGTCTTGTTTATTGTTTCGTGACAGGACTGATTCGAGTTTCATGGCATAATGACATCTCTCACACACTGTATTTGTCTGCATTAGGAGCAGGTGTCAGTATACATGAGGCAATTGCTACATTGCCTCAGGATACCCATGTCAATCAGGCTGGCTGGAGAAATTTTGGGAAACTGACTGTCCACAGCAGCAGGTAATTCCTGGTTTGTGTAAAGGGCAAAATATCACCTACTTCTCTGGGATTAACAAAGAGACTTAAATAAGGTTAGTAAGCAAAGTAGGACGATACTTGACTGTGCTCAGCTGAGCTGCTTACAGTGCAGCGGTGCACAACCTAGTTGGACAAGGAGCAGCAGGGAAGCCTGAGTGGGTTTCACTGAGTGGCTTTAAAGGAATAATCATGATTCTAGGAATTTGCATCCATACAAGGCTCTGTTAACCCCAGTTGTGCGGTATGCGGCTAAGCCAAACTCTGAGCAGCTCCTGTAAACTGTGCACAAACCTGTGCAAATGCAGTGCTTAAATACAAGTGAATTTAAACAGTTCTAATTCAATCAAACAATAGAAAATCCCCTCAAAGAGCCTTTGCTCCAGCAATCTTTAACTCAACTGGGTCCTGAGCTATACACTTCTGCCACTAGGGTGCAGAGAGGCCCTCTTAATGTAAGATGGTTGGTTTTAGTGCTCTAGTGATGCCAAACAGTCTAGATTTAGCAAATATGAATTTAGCCTAAGCTATTTAATGCAAGAGAAGTAAAAATACAAAGTGCAGAAATAATCAGTCACAGCAGCAAAAACAGTAACAATGAAGCAACATTTCAGTAAAACACAGTAAAGAAGTGCTAAAAACAGACTAAACTTCTACTTATTTTTTGAAGATTTCAGTGAATGCTTTGGATTTTCTTAGATGCACTTCAGATCTTTGGTTATGAATGCCAAACTCTAAGCAGCTCTGCCAAACTGAGCATAAACATGGTGCTTAAATACAATTGAATTTAAACAGTTCCAACACAATCTACCAATAGAAAAGTCCCTCACAGAGCCTGTATTCCAGCAATCTCTAACTCAAGTGAGTCCTGAGGTACACACTTCTTCCACAAGGGTGCAGGGAGTTTGTCTTAATGCTCTTCAGCTCTCTCACTAAGAATGCCAAACTCTGAGCAGCTCCACCAAACTGAAGACATCATCTAATTTAGAGGCTTACATGATGTTGTGCACCTGCATCAGCAGATGCATGGCTCATAAAGCATGCATGGGCAGGATAGCATCAGAAAGAGAGTTGTTGCCTTTTATGTTGTACCTGCAGACAACAAGGGTGTTGAAGAACAATGTCCATCAAACTGTTTAACAACATGCTAACACAGCTCAAAGTTTCTGGCATGCCTCTTACCTTTCAGTCACATTTACAACCAAGTCATAATGGCGTAGGCCATGTCACACTCTGATACAGATCACAGTACTGAGATGCCCAATTTTGTAAAATGTGAAATGGGTGTGGCACCATCCTTATTTATTTGCTGCACAGGGACCACTGGGAACACTTGCTTTAGGCCTTGCATAACAGTACCCAGTATAAGGTGGATGGCTGGCACTGTCCCACCCTGGCTGTTACTGATGCCACAGGCATACATTGCCTTGTTGAGCAGTACAGGGACCACTACTGTGACCTAAGGAAATTCCATCCATACCTTCTTACCTACAGGAATAAAAGGTGAAAGTGATGGTGCCTGAATGTACTGTAAGTATAGTTTCATAGTTTCATAGCATAGTACTAGGCTATCTGCCCTGGGGCATTTGTAAGCCTAGCCATAGTGATGTGGCTTTTGCCACCCCATGAAATGGTACAAAAAATGTACAGAATAAATTTAGAATACTGTGCCTCTGTCTAGTAGTGACACAATGAAGGTCCCCTTATATAATAGAATTAGTTTACTGTGCCCCTGTCTAGCAGTGAAACAGATGTGACCCCTGGGGTAAACTTACGATCTCCCATCCACTCGTCAAGATTTCTCTTGAAGAGAGTCAGTGGGGGGCTCTGCCTAATACGAACTGGGATCTTGTCCCAAAGCATGGGGAGCCTCTGGGTTATGAATCTATCCCTCCAGCAAGTCCTATTCATCCTTGTGCCAAGGTTTAAGTCTTTAGCTCTCGTGGTCCTGATGGATTTGGATTTTTTTGAATTGGAGCATGTCCATCATATCCTGATTGGACATGGCCTTGTACGTCAGGCAGAGATCACCTCTGAGCAGGCGGTATGCTACTGAATAGAGCTGAAGTTTCTTTAGTCTGGCAGAATAAGACATATGTTGGAGACCCTTGATCCTCTTGGTGAGGTACTTTTGTGGTATCTCCAGCTGTTGCAAATGCCGGGTGAGGTACATACCAAATGGGGCATTGTACTCAATCATGGGTCTGATGAGGGAGGAGTATAGGGGTACAATGACATCCTTGGATCTGGATGTGAATCCCTTCATGATGAGGTGTGCAAGGTAGAATGTTTTTCTAACCACTTTGGCAACGTGGGTGTCAAAGGAGAGGTCGCTGTCGACTTGGGTCCCTAGGTCTCTGATTACTTTTTCCGTACTCAGTGGGTTGCTGTCTATGTGATAATTTGTGGGTACTTTGTTTTTCCCAAAGGGGATGGCTATACATTTTTTGGCATTTAGTTTAAGGCCGTGACTCCGGCACCAGTTGTCCGTTTCTGTGAGGCCTTTTTGTAGGATGTATGTGTCCGCTGGTGTATCGACTATGGCACCTAGTTTGCAGTCATCTGCAAACTTTGTCAGCCACAGCCCTCCCATGTTTGTTTTAACACCTGAGAAATAAATGCCGAACAAGAGGGGTCCCAGGACAGATCCCTGTGGGACACCACTTGTGACTGGCTTTGAGTCTGACATTGCTCCAGCAATTTTAACTTCATGGGTTCTGTCCTTTAGCCAGTTTGCAACCCATCTAGTGACATAAGGGTTTACATTTAAGCTGTTGAGCCTCAAGAGGAGTCTTTGCAGGTAGCCAATGTGGATTCAATGTGCAGGTTCATCAAAAGCCTATCCACTTCTGTCAGCTTCCATTGGTTCTTTAATTATTTTGCTTTCCTGCCAGTGTAGAATATACATTGATTTTTTTTCTCTTTTGTCCACAGCTCAGGAGGCTATTACAGAGAAAAGTCTTCTGTGCCAGAGTTGAATGGCCCACCTCACCAGGTACAGGGGAGTAGTTATTTCCACCTAAATATTTTTGAAGTGTGCTAACCTACCACAACAGTAGTGCCAAGACATGTTTCACACTGTACTTTGTTAATGTCTTGTATATGCCTTATCATATGTACATCATTTTATGTCATCAGGAAATCTGCGTGCTGTATCCAGCTGTTTTTGTAGTTTTTCCTATATGTCAGGGGTATAGTATATGCTATGCATTAAAAGCCAGTGGGATATATACTGACATAATGGCATGATTCTGCTACTACATAAGAAAAGTAGATGGAGTACTTGAGACAGTCATAGGCAGTTCACTTAGTATTCCCTTCATTATTTCATCTGCTCAGTACAGTTAGTTGGCAGATATCACCATATATCAGTGAGCTGGCTTTAGATACCCGTGTTTCCCATGTAGGATTTGCATAGTTTTTCATATAGTTTTGGTATAGTTGCTGTAGAACAATGTCATGTTTTTATGCAAAGCATAGTGCATGTCATGGAATGACTTCCTTCTTCTCCCCACTGTCTTTGTTGCTATATTTTCTTTTTCATTTATTTGACCTGTTTGCTATGTTATTTCTTTCCTTCTAGTTTGTATTTCTGTATAGCAACTGACACAGCAGTGCCAGTGGCTGAGTCACATGCCACCAGCCCCCACAAGGAGAAACTACAAGTAACACAAGGAATTGTGGCAGCTGGGACCATTTCACCACTGCCAATCCCAAGGAATAGGCCTTCCTACTCTACATCAGATGGGCATTAACAGTTGGAGCACTGTTGTTCATGCCAGTGGCTCTGCCAGGCTGGGGGCACCATTGTTCCTTCTGGAGGCTCTTCTAGGGTGTTTCTTATGTTGCCCAATGGAAGCTGACAGAAGTGGATAGGCTTTTGATGAACCTGCACATTGAATCCACATTGGCTACCTGCAAAGACTCCTCTTGAGGCTTGTAAACTTGCATTCCTGCCCACTACTGGCAACACTATCACAGCCAAAACCCAGTGGTTTGGCACACCAAGGTGGTGTGTGAACTCCCACTAGATATGCCAAGTACATTTTAGTACAATGGATATTACCAACAATTCAGTGTTGGTTTGTGATTTATTTTGATCCACATTTTATTTTTTTGCCTATTATTGTTATTAGAATGAGGAAATCCAACATTTTAGTGTGACTGGCACAAATGGTCCACTAGGAGTGATGACTTTATGAATTACTCCCCCTTGTACATAGTTAGCTCAGTGTACTTAATTTAATATTTAGTTGCATATTGTTTGTGTGAGTTCCTCATACCATTTAATAAGTTATTAAGTGTTTTAACTTCTTTTAATTCTATTGTAACTGATTGCAATAATTCTTTTCTTTTAAAATTCTTTAATCATTTGTAGCTGAAAATGAATTCCTTAAATGAGTATTCCATTAATGATTTGTTAAAGCACAAGTATCTTATACAGAGTACAAAATGCTATACCTATATAAAGGTAATACTCTATAACATTGGAGGACCAGTGTTCCTCATGTCAAAACTTGAATAAATTGCGTACCGGAGGAGTAACTAGGCCATATGGAGGCCAGTGTGAGACAAACATTTGCCTAATTAGCAAAAAAAAAAACACCTTCACAACAACTTTTAATTAGAGACCAAGATCACGAGCAAATCCAAAGAGGAAGTTTTATTGAAATTTAAAGCATTTTCAGAGTAAATCATTTAACTGTTATGATGCAAAACCAAACACAACATTGCTTTAGCAATTTAAAGAAACGGCATGATTATCTTTCCCTTAACAAATTAAAAATAAAGCATGACAATGTAACATCATACATTTGCATGGCTGAAGTTTTAAAACACTATGGACACAATCATTAGTCCCAGGATGTGTATTATTTAACAGTTGCTATTCAAGCTAAAATACAAGATGGAAAATAACTGACATTCACTACAACAAAGCAAATATACAGTGATCTGCAATCAACCCATTGTCAGGAAAATCCTTAAGGAAATAGCATTTATTCATTCAACTAATAATAAAAATAAATGAAAGCAGCTTTGGTGAATTAAGAAATCATCAGAGATCTCTTCACTCCTCCCATTAAACAGCATAGCAGTGATTGAAAGTCCAGTCTGTAGAAATAATCAAGTAAATATAGATAAAAACAGCACTGATGAATTAAGAACTTGTATCGATTCCTTCCATAAAGCAGCCAACAATGTCACTCTCTGTCCTATATAGCAACAACAATAACCAGTATTGGCAGTAATGGAAGGAGGATAGCCATAGTTTTGCCTCTGTACTGTTTATTACAAATCAGTTAACACTTGTTATCACAACTGGGGACAAATATAGAAGTAATAGTTAGGGGCACTTAAAATATCAGTACTATTGACATGAATCATTCACAGAATAAGAGAAAGTGAATTAATATATATTTTTCTGAAGTAAAGAATTCTATTATAGTTCCAGTTATTGTCATTATATATTAAGTGCAAATTCTTCACCACCTGTTTCTCCAAATGGATAATTGTGTAAAAAAGCCATTAAGCCAAGCTACATTTATTCATTTGATTTGCGTAAGTTTTAATCCAACTTGCCCACCACTCCAATCAGTTCACTACACCTCTCCACACTTTTGCAGAATGTCAAGATTTTTGACATATATTTTTCATCTGTTTCTCATAAAATTTGTGGTTTTCTGATAGCATATTGATTGAAGTCACTAAATAATGACAGATGTGTCTTATCCTTTAGACTATGCATGCTAACACAAAACCTGTCATTCTAGCAGATGTTTAAGTTTATGAGAGCCATATTTAAAATCTTACCCTACTTTTTGGCTTTTGTTATTGTCCAGTCCATAGAACTCCTGTTCCCCACATTAGACTGTTGCCAGTCAGAAATAAAGATGACAAGTATGTAGAAGAGTCACAATTACAAACATCACACAGTATGCAATTATTAACTTTAGAATTTATTTATTCATTCAGAAGTTTGCGACACGCACTTCCTTTCTTCAATTTTTTCTACTCTGTGCCTTCACCCTGTCCTAAGTGAAACTTGTCCCTTTCTTCCAACCAAACAGGCCCACGGATAGTAGAGAAAAAAGGCAGATTATTGGTTGGATTTGAGTTTTGAATTGAATTTGACTGCAACTTCCAGTCCCAGAAAAAGAACCAAAGATGAAGCCAAACCTTTTAAAGTTTTTCATAGTGTAAATTAAATTTAATTGCTAGTGACTAAACAAAGGTCAAGCCAAAAATTCAAGTCTTTGGGGTGGTTCCCACACATGATGTTGATAAAAGGGGGCTGTAGGAATGCTGGAGTGTCATGCAGGACTCTTTTTTCCTTTTCTTCTGTTTCCCTTAAAGGGAAATAAGTAAGTAAAAAGATATTTGCACAAAATATTTTTTTTTATTTGTTTAGCGGGACTTGTGACCTTGCAATGCCCAAGCTGATTATTCCCTTCACCCCACCCTTGCTGCTCTGCTGTTGTGCAATTATTAGTAGTAGAAAAGCTAGACTTACAAATGATAATTTCACTTGTGCAATTGGCACAGCTTGGAGAACTGTAGTTAAACATATTAATGACTGGGTTGAAGAGATAAATAACTTTAGGCAAAGTGCAGGCAGAACATATTTAGGAAATGAAGTGTCCACAGCCAGTAGAGATCACTCAACCTGTAATAAACATGATAATGCCAATGACAACATTGGAATTCAGGACACAAGTATTCATTAATCTAAAGATTTTGATGCATGTAGTAGAAAAAATTAGAAAGGAAGAATTTCACAACAAATATCTAGGAAGAAAAACAAACTGATTAATGTTTATAATGCAAACAGAATATGTAACACACATATTTCAAAGAATGATAACACTGTTTGATCAAGAAACATTCAATGTTCAGAAAATGGAATCATTTTTCCAACAGCATAGGTAGAAAACAGTAGCAAGTGCCAGGCTAAAAGAAAGAATTCAAAATTGAACACAGAAGGATTTAAGAACACTGAAGGACATTACTGTTAAGAAAAAGGAAGAGAAAGTCAATAGAGTTATATAGGTAAACTTACCCCAACAGCAGATGTTTGAATGATCTCTGTTGCAGTACCCTTAGCTATATGGGCTATATGCTGCATAGGGTATATCAACTGCTCAGCTTCCAAAGCTTCAGGACATCTTAAATGAACCCAAACCATTAGTGAGCTCCAACTGACCTGACTAAAAAAGACAGGTTTGGGCACCAAACCCTTCAGGGCTTACATGCCAAAAGAGAAAGGAAAGCTAAGCTCGGAAAGAACAGAAAAAAATGTCCACAGCCTGGCAAAAAAACACACAAAAACAGGGGGGGGGGGCAGCTACTGTAGCAGTGATCTTTCAAACATTTACTATTATGGTAAGTTTACTTAAATAACTGCACTACATTAATCATGCTGATCACTGCTGCAAAACAGCCTTAGCTATAAGGGAAGATTACCCTAGCTTATTACATTTAGGAGGTGGAAGGGGAAGGGTCCAGAAGCCCTTGGAGAATGGTCCTAGCAAAACCTGATCTAGACCTAGAGAAGGAATCAGTCTTGTAAAACCATGATGAGCCTGGTCTGCAAGGCCATGGAACGTATCATCATGGAACTCATTAACAAAGACATTGGTAATCTCCAAACTCTGGACCCTACACAGTTTGGATTTGTAAAAGGCAGATCATGTCTCCTAAACCTGATTGACTTCTTTGAAGCAGTCACCAAAGCCATAGATCAGGGTAAAATGGTTCACACAGCTTATCTAGATCTCGCCAAGGCTTTCGACACTATCCCTCACTCTGGAATTATAGATAAGCTCACTAAACTAGGTATAAATCCCTATGTCACAAGATGGGTTGCCAACTGGCTCACAGACAGAACCCACACTGTGAAAGTAGTGGATTCCAAATCCGACATCAGACCAGTGACAAGTGGAGTACCACAGGGTTCAGTCCTGGGTCCTCTCCTGTTTGGTATCTACTTATCTGAAGTGTAGGCCAACACAGAAGGTCTTTGGCTAACAAAGTTTGCAGATGACTGCAAACTAGAAGCCATAATCGAAACTCCTAACGATGTGGACAAACTACAAAAGGGCCTCAATGAGACAGATACCTGGTGTCAAAGCCATGGCCTGAAGCTCAATGCCAAAAAGTGTATTGTCATCCCCTTTGGTAAAAACTCTGTACCCATGAACTACCACATAGCTGGTAGTCTACTTAATGCCGAAAATGTGATAAGAGACCTTGGGACACAGGTGGACAGTAGTCTCTCCTTTGATAATCACATCGCCAGAGTGGTCAGGAAATCCTTCTATGTGGCTCATCTCATCACAAAAGGATTCTCATCCAGAAAAAAAGAGGTCACTGTTCCCCTCTACTCATCACTCATTAGACCCATTATAGAGTACAACGCCCCTTTTGGTATGTACCTCACAAGACATCTACAACAACTGGAAAGACCACAGAAATACCTCACAAACAGGATTACTGGCCTCAGACATATGGCCTATGCAGACCGTCTCAAAAAACTACAGCTTTACTCCATCGCATATCACCTACTCAGGGGCGATCTCTGCCTAACATACAAAGCTATGTCAAACCCAGAGCTGTTGGACATGCTCCACTTAAAGAAATCCCAACCCCTCCGAACTACACGCTCTAGGGACCTTAACCTTGTCACCACAATAAACAGAACATGCTGGAGGGATAGATTCCTGTCCCAGAGACTTCCCATACTCTGGAACAGACTACCTATCTATGTCAAACAGAGCTCATCATTAGCACTCTTCAAGAAAAATCTTGATGATTGGATGGGAAATGGGAAATTCACCCTGGGGATCACTTCTGTGGCTCTGCTCGACAGGGGCACAGGAAAATAATTTTCCTGGGTGGCAAAAGCCAGGGTACATTTTTTGGCTAGACTTGTATGGGCCCTAGGGCTGATAGCCTAGTACCTACCTATGAACCTATGAACCTATGTAAAGGTATGTACAGAGGACCAACTTGCTGCTTCTAAAATACTATTAGAGTCCAAGCCTTTCCAAAAAGACATAAATGAAGCCAATGACTTTGTAAAGTGGGCCTTGCTCTGCCTAGAATAGTTTTGTTCTGGTGAGAATAACTATTTATTTTATTTATTTATTTTATTTTATTTTACATTTGTTAACCGGGCTAGTCTAACTGGATATATTTCCATTTTCAGCAGAGGCCCGGGGAGAAAAGCTCCACATAGACATAAAACAATTTCATAGGATGCAAAAAAGAGCAGTATAAAAAATAAGGAGGGAATAAACAGTATATGGAATTATATTATAGGATTAAAAATTGCCCACAAAATTCACACCTGCACAACAAATGCACACAACATTCTAGAAATAAAAATGCACAACTTATTTAGCATTATTTAACATTTTAAGAAAGTAAAAGAAAGAAAAGACATTAAAAGACAATGGAGAAGTAGATTAGTTACTTAAATAAACTCCCAGCAGTCAGAGTATTGCAATCTGGAGGAGAAGGGTAGTAGAGTGGTAAGTCTTATATAGTGGAGAAATAGAATAGAAGGTAACAGGAGTAGAAGAGATGAAGGAGAAGTGGAATTGAGGAATATATGGTATCAGTCTGGGTTAAGGAAGGGACATAGCCAGTGATTTCTAAGGTAAATTCTAAGCTTTTGTTTGAAAAGGACAGGAGATGGAATAGAAGTCAGTTCAGTGGGGAGTTGATCCCAGTACTTACCAATGGTGTTGGAGAAAAGGGAGTCACCAGCAAGGTTATTGGATTTAGTTAAGGTTACTAGGAGTTTGCTAGAGGAGCGAAGAGAATTCAGGTTAGAATAAGGGGTAAAGAGATTAGAAAGTACAGGGGTGTTATTAGGCAGATAAAAAGCTCTTTGGACAATGGTAAGTTGGGAAAGAAGCAACATGTTTTTTAATTCAAGTCAGTGAAGTTGTTGTAGGTTCAGGCAGTGGTGAGTTCTGAATTGATTACCAGTAACAAATCTTGCCATACTATTGTAGGTGTTAGTTAGTTTAGAGAGATTATTTTTCTTCAGGTTAGTATAAATTGGTGAGGCATAGAGGAGAGTGGAAATGAGATGAGAGTGTGCCAAAGTAGCTTTGGCTGTTGGGGTTAAGAATTTTTTAATTCTGTAGAGGGAGCCCAGTTTTCTATTTACAGTTTTAATGGTATTGTTTATGTGATAATCAAAGGTAAGATTGTTGTCGATCATCACACCTAGCAGTTTGGTAGAAGAGTCGGCTGATATGAGGGTGTTGTTAATAGATGAGATAGAGAAGTCTAATGGGGGGGGGGATCTAGTAGTGGGTTTGAAAAGGAGGAGTTTCGTTTTTTTTGCATTTAAAAGTAGGCAGCATTTTAAGAACCATGCTTCAACAGTATGGAATACATTTTGAGTAATAGTTTGAAGCTCTGGGATGGTTTTAGCAGAGCAAATGAGTGTAGAGTCATCTGCATATTGTATGCAAGTAGCTTGGGGAATAGCTACTTGTAAGTCGTTTATGAAAAGGGAGAATAGAAGAGGTCTGAGAATAGAGCCTTGTGGGACACCAAGAGAGATAGGGAGCAGACAGGAGAGTTTGTTCTCCCAGAGGTCAGCCTGTTTCCTGTTAGTAAGATAGGAAGTGAACCACTGGATGGCGTTTGGGTTTAAAGCAAGAGATTCCAGGATTTTTAGGAGGAGGGGGTGATTGACCATGTCAAAAGCTTTTGATAGGTCAATAAAGAGTGTTGAAGATAGGATATTATTATTGCAGTTTTTGTTAATGAAGTCAGTAAAGGAAAGGAGAGCAGTGGTAGTACTGTGAAAAGGCCTGAAACCATGTTGACAGTGAGATAGAATGTTGTATTTAGTTAAGTGATTCATTAATTGGTGGTAAATACATTTTTCCATGATTTTTGCTAGTGGAGACAGGAGGGCAATGGGTCTGTAATTAGAATATTCTGTGGAGTTTCCTCCTTTATGTAAGGGTATAATATGTGAGATTTTCCAGATATCAGGGATAGTTCCTTCTTTAATGGTTCTGTTTATAAGAATAGATATGGGATAGGCTATTTCTGTGGCTGCTTTTTGAAGGAATTCAGATGGAAGTTGGTCAGCTGATGGGGTACATGGTTTAAGCTTTTGAATACATTTTTGGATAAAGGTGGTGGAGATGGGCTGTATTATGAAGGTTGGTAGATTAGAAGAGGCAAGTTGAGGAATGTTAGAATTGTCCGTAGAAATGTGAGAGGCTAATGAGTTGATAGTATCAGTAAAAAAGGATTATTTTTTTTGCCCCTGTCGAGCAGAGCCACAGAAGTGATCCCCGGGGTGAATTTCCCATTTCCCATCCAATCATCAAGATTTTTCTTGAAGAGTGCTAATGAGGAATTTAATAAGTAAAGGCAATAGCCTGGTACAACCATTTGGAACCAGTCTGTTTTGACTCAGGTTGTTCCTTCTTACCTTCATAAGAAATGAACAACTGACATGATCATCTGAAAGTTTTAGTTCTGTCAAGATAGAACCAATACTGTCTGTGGACATCCAAGGTATGGAATATCCTGTTGTCCTCAGTTTTAGACTCCATTAAGAAAATGGGGTGAAAGATAGTTTGCCTTTAAGTAAACTTGGATGCCACTATAGGCATAAAAGTAGGAATACTTCTCAAAGAAACCCTGTCTCTGTGGAAAAACAGATAGGGTTGACTCACCATAAGAGCTTGTAGACACTTAGAACAATCAGTAAAACACTTTTCCTTGTTAAGAACATCAAGTCAGCCAGATTGATTGGTTGAAATGGAGAAAATGTTAACCTCTCTAACACAAAATTAGGATTCTAAGGAGGGGCCACCAGTTTTCTTGAAAGCCTCTTATGCAAAACCCCTTTCAAAAACAGTTTTAGATGCAACTGCATTGAAAGAGGAAGATGGATGGGCAGACATTCTGAAATGGCTGCTAAATGAAATTTGATGGAGGAGAAAGAAAGGCCATAGGCTATTAACTCACATAAAAATTGTAAAAAATGAGAAACACTAGCCCTGAATGAGTGCTGGTTAAGTTATTGGCAACAAATAAAAAAAAACTTTATTCTATTAGCTAATATATGATATTCTAGTAGCAGGCTTTCTTGCCTCCATTAGTAAGTGCTGCATGCCCTCACTAAATAGGTGACTAAAGGGAATTAAGACCCTTTCATCCAGGCAGTCAGTTGAAGTTTATTGAGGTTGTGGTGTAACAAACACCCCTGATCTTGTATAAGTAGATCCATTATGTGAGAAAGAGTGTAGTAACTGACCTGGCCATTTCTAAAACCACTGTTACCTGAGCCAGCAATGAGTCATCACATTGATCTTGACGATTCCTTCTGAATATTCAGAATTACCCTGGATACAGTGGGAAGGGTGCAACATCATATAAGAACATTCCTATCCAAGGAAAAGAAAAGGCATCTGTCTTCCAGGCCTTCTTGCATGGAGTTCTAAAGCAGAATCTTGCCAACTGATTGTTAAGAGAGGAGTCAAATAGGTCTACTTAAGGAGTCAAATAGGTCTACTTAAGGAATTCCCCACAAATGGATCAAATCTCAGAAGATCCCCCCCGACCTAGTTTCCATTTGTGAAGGTCTGCCCTTGCTTGTACAGCTTGTCTGCCACAGAATTTTGCTCTGATGAGATGCAAGATGCCCATAGAGTGAGATTGTCTTTAAAGCTATATCCTAAATTAACATGGCTAGTCTTCAAAGGGTGTGATTCCTGGTTTCCCCATGCTTGTTGATGTACCACATGGCTATGGTATTGTCTATAACCAGTTGAAGAAGTCCAGAAGACCAAAGAAGATTCAGAGAGTTGAGTAAATTGATCAGGGCAAGCATCTCTTTTAAATTGATGTGCTTGCATCTGTCCTTGATGTCCTGCACCTTGCGCTTTAATCCCTCCTGAATTTGCTCTCAAAGGCAAAGCTCAAGGTATCTGTGGTGACTGATGGCCTGGAGGAGGGAGGGAGAAGGGGAGACCTGGATTTAGACAAATTTACTATTTCCACCAAGTGATTTATTTTCTCAAAAACACCAGCATTGGGATTTGAAAAAAAAATGGATGCTGGTGCTGGTACCAAATAGACTTCAGATACCATTATATCTATCTCATGCGGAGTCTTCCCAGGGGACTCAAGAGAAAAAAAGTTATGTACTCACCATAACATTCTATCTGTGTTGTCCATTTTCATTCTTCCTCAACTGATGGGGTCGGATCTGAGACTTCAATCCAACTCTGCCGCTTCTATCAGATCATTGGATCCAGGAACTCTCAAGCTCCTCTCTTTAGCCATAATGCCCCACCAACCTAACATACCTCAGATCAAGTTTTCTACCCCTAGATATAAAGGGACAACTTATTACAGAAATCAACAAAGATAGAAATGGAAAAGGAAGCTGGAGCTCAAACAAGGAACTGAGGCTGTTGAACAACTCTTATATCTTTCAATAAGCAAAGGAGAGGGCAGTTGGGCAGGAAGTTGAGGAAGAATGGAAATGGACAACACAGATGGAACATAATAGTGAGTACATAACTTTTTTTTTTTATCTGATGTTGCCCTTTTCATTTATTCCTCAGTTGATGGGACAGACACCCTAGTTACTGTAACCTTGGGAGGCCCTCATGGAAGGATATTTCGGAATACTGCAGAGCCAAAGGACATTCTGTTCCTGGAAATCAAATCTAATTTGTAATGAGCAATAAAGGTGTGAGAATTAGTACAATTTGAAGCTGCACAAATGTCATCTAAGTAAACATTTGGCCAAAAGGCTGAAGAAACTGCCATAAACCTCATGGTATAAGCTCTAGGAAGCATAGGAATGGATAAACTTTTTTTACCATAAACAAAGGAAATACATTCAGTTAACCATTTGGCCAATATAACTTTGGATACTAGTTTCCCACTCTGTTAAGAGCAAAGGAAAGAAATAACTGCTCAGCCTTCCTGAAGTATTTGGTTCTGTGAAGATAATAGCAAAGTTGCCTGTGCATATACAAAAGGTGGAGCATATACTTCCCTTATTTGAAAAGTTAGGAAAGAAAATTGGTGGATTAATGACCTGGTTTATGTTAGACTTGAAAGCTACCTTAGGCAAGAAAGATGGATATGTTCACAATGACAAACTATCTTTGTGAAAAAACAGGTAAGGAGGTTTAGAAGATAGAGCTTTAAGTTTGGACAGTCATCTAGCTGATGTGATAGCAACCAGAAAAAATGATTTTCCAAAACAACAATTTAAGTTCTGTTTTGGGTGAATGATCAAAGGGAGCTTATGTCAAGGCCTGAAGTGTGATAGTTAAACCCCAAGGAGGAGTAGGATCCTTCAATGGGGGTATAAGAAAAAACCTCCTTGAGAAAGACTTTACATAGTTTGGAAAAGGCTAAGGAAGAATTACTTTCACCTAGATGGAAGTTAGAAATGACAGCCAATTGAACTTTAATAGTTGAAAAGCTAGCTCCTTCACTGAAAATTTTAAGCTAAAAATTCAAGGATAGATGGTACTGGTGCTGAAAAAAATGATCCAGGTGCTTGCTAAGTGTGTAGATAAATCTTTTCCATTTACTCTTTTAAATCCTTCTAGTAAAAGCATTTTGAGAGGATAACAAGATATAACAGACTCGGGAGGAGAGCCTAGGCTGTCTAGCAATCAATGGAATTTGAGAAATCATACAGTCCCATTGGATGAGACAGGATGTCTAGAGTGGGATTCAGTATCCGGGGTAGATGTAGGAGGTGAAGCCATAGGAAGGGGACCCAAATCTGACAAGGCCAGAAGGGTGCAATGAGTATAACTGTGCTCTTCAAACAGTACACTTTCTGTAGAAATTTAGTTCACATGTGAAATCTGGCTAGAGGAACAAGGGTGATAGCTGCTGCCACGGATCTTAGGGCTGGTAAGATTAATCAAGCTTGAAGAGAAGAAACTTGAATCACTTTCTTGATTTGGGACATCAATGTTTGTATTTGAGAACATGGAAAAGAGGCTACCTGATTGACTGTGCCCAGACAAATACTTATGAACTTCACACTCTGAGTAAGTGTGTGTTGAGATTTGTTGTAATTGGCTGTGATTCCCAGAAAAATGCACAACTGGAGCAACTAGTCCCTTGCCTGTAGAAGTCAAGTCTAGTTGGGGCAGTTAAGAGCCAGTCATCTAGATATGGAAACACTCGGAATACCAGAAGTCTCAAGTGAGCCGCTACCACTACCATGCATTTGGTGAACATCCTAGGGGCTGTGGTGTGATCAAAGGGCAGAGCTCTGAACTGGTAATGACTGGATCTCAACTGGAAATGCAGGTATCTTCTGGAGTGCCTGTTCATTTTGATGTGACAGTATGCACCCTGAAGATCTTGCACATCTAATCATCCTTTTGCAGCAGAGGCAAAATGGACTGAGCTGTGATCATCTGAAACTTTGAATATTGTACAAACTGATTTAGTTTGCTGATATCTAGAATTGGTCTCAAGTGCCCTGTCATTTTTGGCAACAAGAAGAATCTTGAGTAAGTTACAGATCCTCTCTAGTCTGGGGGACCTCTTGGATGACTCTTTTTTCTAGCAGCATTTTTATTTTTAGAGTCACTACCTCTAGCTGACTGGGTGGAACATTGCGGATTTCTTCACATTGGTATGGGGTGTTAGGAAAAATTATATAGTATAACCTCTAGATAAGATTCTCTGCACCCAGGAATCTTTTGCTATAGATACCCAGACTCTCCGGTGCAGAGACAAACACCCCCTGTCTGCCTCCAGAGGAGAACAGCTGGGCCTTCTTTCAGGAGCACTGATAGGGCTTATCCAAGAAGGAATTCCTGAAGCTCTGGATCTGTGGGCCATCTCTGCTATGATGTCATTGTTGTCCATTTCAGATTCCCCCTCTGCCTCTGGGGGAACTATCTCCATGTGAATCTTGGAAATGACCCTTGGAGTTTCTAAGCCACATTTTCTAGCTGCTCACTGATTCCTTGAGAAAAGTCTTTGAGGGGTTGAAAAATGCACAACTATGGCAGACAGGGTATTTCCTTCTTGTTCACATCTTGAGAGCATATCCTTTACTTTGGGGCTGAACAGGGAAGATCCATTAAAAGGTGCATGGATGAACGAAAGCTTAAAGGGCTCCACAAAATCACACAGTTGCATCCAGGCATGCCTGCTGATGGTTATGCCTGTACCCACCATCAGCACAGGTACTTTCTGCTGCATGGGAGATCAACCTCATGGAAGCATTTGAAATAGACTGAAGGGTGTCCAGTTGTGAGGAGATTCTATTTCATCCTCAACAGACATGGACCAGAAAGAGATTTGACAAGCTCCTTGCTCAGCTCTCTTTGCAACTTGTAAAATGTGCCAGATAATTTAGCGACTTGAGGACAAAGGTTGCTGAACCATACATTCACTTTCCAAGACTGTCTAAAGCCCAGGACTCACTGCTAAGGGAATGGACAGAGGAACTCTGTTCTGCATGTCTTACCTAGTGGCTGTATTCACAACCATGGCATCAACTGGAACTCTCTTGCTCCAGTATGCCTCATCCTTAACGGCGGCTAAAATCTTGTCTGGTCTTTTTAGAATTGTCTCTACAGTATCCAGCTCCTTTCACATTGAATGAGAAACAAGCTCTATGAGCTTGTTGGCTAGGAGGGTCACCCAGGAAGTAGACGGGCTAGACCAAAAAGCCTCCAGGAACATCGATTCCTCCTGGGAGAGGGTATCTGAGGACCAACAACCTTTTTGTTTCAGGAGCTCCAGGTTGTCTCCAAAGGAGACGTCTTCAGCTGGAGATCTGTGAGACCCCTCTCCCTCATTAAAATCAGTGTCCTCTTTGGCAGATTTCTGAAGGGAAGCCAGGTGTCTCCTCTTACATGTCCTCTTCCAAGGGACTTCCTCAGTGGAGTTGTCTGGGGAAGTAGCAGAAGAGATGATCATGTCTTGGTGGACCAACTGGAAACTTGTTCTGGCTCACTCTTCCAAATGGAACAGATGGCCAAGGCTCAGAGCATAGAACTAGACAAGGCAAAGTTGTCTAGTTTGAAAGGGGCAGAGATGTTTCTTCTCTAGATAAAGAGAAAGCCTTTTCCAGAACCTCAAAGGCAGAATGCCTATGGGACACAGAAGTCAATGGCAAGGGTGCTGAAATATCTCAACCCATTGGTTCCTGCAAGCCCACCGGCACTCCACCCAAACAGGGTGTTGGACCTGAGTTGTCCATTGCCAAAGCCAAAGCCCTAAGGGGAATGGATGGCTCCAAAAGCATCAGAGTTGATTCCAACCCCATCACAGACCTGGCACCGAAGCTTTGGCTCTGAGCATCTTCAGGTTCCAACAGGCTCAAAGCCGGTCAACTCAGGGAAACCACTGGAGTAGATGAGCAGACCATCTTTGAATCTGTGAAGACAACCCCAGAGATCTCAGATATGAGGGGTCCAAAACAGCAGGTTGGATCAGAGAAGAGGATACCAAGGGGGAAGTGGACAAAGGATGGCCTGCGGATCTAGTGGGAGTTGGAGTCAGGAGTACCCCCATCTGGATATGTGCTGTAAGAAACTTCCTCATCATCCTATCCACATTGGTTTCTGATAAGCTTCTGGAAAATTTAAGAGACGATGGGTTGGATACAGGTCTGAAGTGTCTACATGGGGATCCTTCCAGAAAAGGAGAAGAGAGCCATAAAGAAACCAGATCTGATAGGAGTGGTGGGGTACACATCCGAGGATATCTAGGTTTTGAAACAGTTAGATCCAAGATAGAAGGATATGACTTATGCATTTCAGAAGGAAGCTCCAATAAAAGAGCTGATGAGGAAGATTGGTTAGGAGACCTCTTACAGGACTCCTTTCCCATGGAAGCTGAATCTGATTTACCCTTGTCATATTTTTTGGTGGAGGGTTTAGCCCCAGCAATTGAAGAAACAGAGGAAGAAGGAAGAAGGTCTCTCAGGACTAACTTATTCCTCTGATCATTTAATGGTCTGGAGTTAAATAGAGAGCAGATTGAACAATCCACATCCAAGTGAGTGGGGTCTAAACAATACATGCATTCCCTGTGGGCATCTGAACTGGGAAACTTATGCCCACAGGTAACACACTTTTTAAACCCTGTTTTCTTGTCAGCCATGTTGTACAATAAACCCATCTATTTCAGGCTGGTACAGAAACACCTAAACACTAAAAATTGAAAAGCCTTTTTTTCTCTCTTGGTAATGGAAAGAAAAATAAGAAGAAGTTAGAATGAAACTACCAACAATGGTAGACAAAAGTACTCAAACGAGTAGGTTAAAGAGCGAAGGTACTAGCAATGGTAGTTAAGTAGGTACCAAAAAATGGTAGGTAAAAGAGACAAAACTCATGAAAAACATGCTAAAGGAAACTTCAAAACCTCAAGAGCAGTAGGATCTATGCCTGAACCTGGATGGAGACAAACAAGGTCTGAGATATGTTAGGCTGGTGAAGTATTATAGGTAAAGGGAGTAGCTTGAGTGTTCTTGGATCCAATGATCTGGTAGAAGTGGTCGAGTCAGATCTGAGTCTCAAATTCAAACCCATCAGTTGAGGATCGAATGAAAAGGACAACAGCAGATTCACAGATGCCAACTTTCTCACAATGACTGAAGTTTGAGTGGAAAACCTTAGAAGGAGATCTAGATAAAAATATATATTTTTTTTCCTGGGGAGGAAAAGCTCTTTGAACTGAAGTGGTTATTAGACATCCCAGGAATACAAGCCTGTATGAAGGAGTGCCAGCTTCTGTAAGAGATCTCTCATCTAGGTGACAGATTTCTGACACTTTGAAAAAGTCAGCCATTTAAATATGAAAAATTATTAATACCCTAGAACCTGCAATGAGTTGTAACTGGAGACACTTTGTGAACACTCTTGATGCAGGGGATAGTCCAAAGGGTAGGGCAGATAAGTGATAATATGATCCAGACAGACAAAACCTTAACAAAACGCCTGAAGTCTTGATGAATAGAGATGTGATGATAATCATATTTTAAATAAAGTGTCAAATGAAGAAGAAGAAGTAAGAGGTACTGAACTTGGGCACTGTCACAAACAGGTTTAAGAAAGAAAGATTTAAAACTGGTCTCCAAGTATTTTCTTTCTTTGTCACTAAATCATCCTTGTATAAAATCCTATCCCAACCAGGGAAAAAGAACTGGTTTGATCACTCTGTAAACCACACCAAAAGTAGCAAGCAGTTGAACAAGACAGCATGTGTTGAAGGACAGGGGGGAAGGGACGAATATAGCATGGGGAGTGAGTTATTACCCTCTGGAAAGGAGGGATTTCCACCCAATGCCATCTGTAACCTTGAAGAATGATCTTCAGAACCCATTTGTATGAAACTATCTGCTGCCAAAGAGAAAAGTGGAGGTTCTGGAGATTCAGGCTTTCTGGAAGGGAAAAGGGACTACCAGTGTGGAAGGTGGTAGACATGGTCCCTTAAATAGTCTTTCTGATTTGTTGGACTATCCTTAGTTTTGAGGCATTCCTGAACTCTGTTTGGAAGAAACCTGCCATTTCTTCTTATACATTTGTTTCCCCACACTTTGGGGAGACTGTTTATTTTGATTTTGCTGAAATTGGATGAAGAGTTACAAAATCCCTTATAAAATTAGGAAAAGAAGGGCTGAAAATCACAGAGATTCCCTATATCAACTTAACTCTTTCACTATACTTTTTGATAACCTCTGCACCAGACAAACAAAAATCTAAATATCTATCCAAATTAGATTAAAAATTTAATTTCAGCATCATCTGGGAGGATCTGAGGACGCACTTGGCAAACTTCCTCAAAACATTATCAGTGGCCATAGGCCTGGAAGAAGTATCAACCGAGTAATACATGCACTGTAAACAATGGATTGTTACCTGTAAAATGTAAGAAACGAGATTATTTAAAGAAGATTTTTCCTCATGAGAAAAAATTACTGGCAAAACATTCTTCATACTTTTACAATTAGTCAGAATAAACTTTAACATATGAGCATGACAATTCTGCAAATCAATGTTGAAAAGGCATGCACTTTTTTCCCATACTTATCAATAATCTTACCATCCTTGTCAGAAAGAGTTGGATTGGAATTAAAAAGAAGTTGTATACTCACCATGACACTCCATCTGTATTGTCTAGCTTCATTTATTCTTGACAGATGGGTTCGGTTCCGATATCGGAACTGACTCAGCAGTAATTACAGCTCGCACCAGCCAAAACTCTACAGCTTCACCTCTAACCACAATCCCTCTCTCACAATTACCTCAGGTCAAGTTTGCAGAAAAGAATATATACCTATATGCACACATGGGTCTACTTCACATGACTGAAGTTTCATTTGACTGAATTTCGTTTGACCGAAACCATAATACCGAATTTTCAAAATACTGAAAACTCATTTGACTGAATCTCATTATACTGAATTGTAAGCCATAGACATGATGTGGGTACTGCAACTTATAGTACTGATTGTCAGAATACTAATAGTCATGTAGAAAGTAGTGTTGTAGTGTTTCTAAATGTGGGTGTGTCTGTTTACATTTTTATGGGGAAATATCTAAAGTAATATGGCTGATGTTTTGTGTGTTCCCAGCAGTAGTGGCAGCATGTAGACTACTGTAAGGTAAGTAAAAAGTATATGCCCTTTTCCCCACTGTAGTGCAATCCTAGAGCTAGTATATATAGTTAGGTACGGTATGGGGGGCACATCCCCCCACATTTTTGGGTGTCGGGGGCATAGTCCCCAACCTAGTTTGGTTTTAAATCGTCCGGTTTCAGATAAGAGGGTAAGAAGTTTTTAAGTTCTGGAAAGAGTTATTCTTTGGTGTTGTAAGTGTGCATGTCTATGGTTTACAAGTTAGTATTTTGAAATGTAGCATTGTAAGGTTTCAGTGTTATGAGTTTAAGTCAAGTGAGTTTCCAGTATTTTGAAAATTAGGTGTTTTGGTCTCAGTCAAATGAAATTTCAGTCATGTGAAGTAGACCCACACATATATACAACACAAACACACACACACACACACACACACACATATATATATATATATATATATATATATATATATATATATATATATATATATAGATATATATGTGTATAAAAAAAATATATATATATATATATATATACACACACACACACACACATATATATATATATATATATATATATATATATATATACACAGATTCACTTTATAACCTCAAAATACTGAAATATCGAATTTCAGTATCTCGAGACTATAAAACCGAATCCACAAAACACTGACACCAAAAAAACGCGAAATTCACAACACCGAAAAAAACGCACACACTATACCACACATACACCACAACACCCACATCACAACATAAACAAACAAAACTACACACATACACAACTCATACACACATAAGCAGGGGGCAAGCCCCCTGCACCCCCACCCCCCCTACTTATATATACTAACTCCGAGATCACACAAACACAAAACAAAAGCCAACTCACACACGCACATTCTCCGACCCCTCACACATACATCAAACACATCAAAACACTCACACACACTCTAACTCCCACTCAAAACCCTTAGAAAACACTTACCTGACATAACACCTACATCCACACACGGCACCGCGCACCATCAAAACCCAATCCCGGACATTACGCAGCGTAAGGTCATAATCGTGAATTCGACATATATTCGAGTTCGCGATTATGACCTTTCGCTATTTTTAACATTCGGCTTTATAGTCTCGAGATACTGAAATTCGACATTTCAGTAATTCGAGGTTATAAAGTGTTTCCATACACACACACACACACACATATATCTATATATCTAATCTATATATATATATATATATATATATATTTATACATATTTGTATATAAAGAAAGGAAGCCCAGATGGAAGCCATATCTACTGTGCTTGAAAAATCATAATACATTAAATATATATAATCTGCTCCACTAAAAAATCTTTTTAGATAGGAGGATGGAGGAAGGGGAGTCAAGGATAAATGAAGATAGACAACACAGATGGAACATTATGGTAAGTACATAACTTCATTATCTGATGTTGCCAGTCTTCATTTTATCCTTGACTGATGGGACAGAGTCCCCAGCTACCTAAAATCCTAAGAGGACTCTCAGAAGGATATTCATGAGCACCATCGAACCAAATGATGATCTTCTCCTAGAGACCAGTTCCAACTTGTAATGAGTAATAAAGGTATGGGGAGAAGCCCAAGTAGCTGCTGCACATATATCATCTATCAAAGCTCTAGAATTGAAAACTGCCGAGCTGGCTATAGATCTTGTAGAATGTGCTTTCACTGGCTTAGGCAAGGTTAATTTATTCTTATCATAAATAAATGAAATGCAGTCTTTCAGCCATTTAGCCAGAGTTACCTTGATGACTGCCTTATCCAACTTTGCAGTGGAAAAGGTAACAAATAGTTGATTTGATTTTCAAATGTCTTTTGTTCTATGAAGATAGAAATGTAATTGTCTATGAAGATCAGGTAAATGTAAGGCATAATCCCCTTTGTTAGAGTAATTTGGAAAGGAAACCAGTAAATTAAGCATTTGATTGATGTTAGCTTCTGATAGTGCCTTGGGTAAAAAGGAGGGGTTTGCTTGTAAAGAAACTCTATCCTTGTGGAAAATTAGATAAGGTGGATAAGAAGACAAGTCCTGGGTCTCTGAAACCCTCCTGGCAGAGGTAATAACTACCATAAACAGTGTCTTCCAAGACAAAAACTTCAGGTCACATTTCACAGAGGGCTCAAAGGGAGACTGTATTATGGCCTGTAATACTAAGTTCAGATCCCAAGGAGATGCTGGATCTTTGAAAGTGCTTTTTAACAAAAGTGTGGCTCTTAGGAACAATTTGCACAGTCTATGACAGACTAAAGAATGTTTTTCTAAACCATAGTGAAAATTAGAAATTGCAGCTAATTGTAATCTGATGATAGAAGGAGAAGCTCCCCCATGAAAAAGAGAGGCTAGAAAGTCTGCAATGTGCTCTATAGAAGAAGAAAAGGGATTAATTTGTTTTTCATGGGCCCAAATAGTAAATCTCTTCCATTTGCTAGAGTACAGTTTTCAAGTGGAAGGTATATGAGCCGACAAGAGGACGTGGCTTATTGGAGAGGAAATATTAGGATGCCTGGCAACTAATGGAATTGGAGGAAACATGCTGTCAGCTTAAGGTTCAAAATGTCTGGGTGAACAAGTCTGTCTGGATTGGAAAGAAGTTCTGGAACTGGGTCCAGAATCCAAGGCTGTCGAATCAGACAAGGCCAAAGGAAGTGGAACCAAATCTGTCAAGGCCAAAAGGGTGCAAGGAGGATTATTGTGTTTTTCAATCTAAGTTCTTTCTTTAAGAATTTCAGAATTAGAGGTATCTGGGGAAAGGCATACATGAGAAAGGGGGGCCAGTTGTGCAGGAGAATGTCTCTGGGTGACTTCCTAGATGCACTTTTTGTTTAGGGGAGAGACAAAGAGGTTGCATCAAGGTCGACCCCATTGACGGAAGATCATTTTCACCACTGCTGGATTGAGACACCACTCATGAGGCTGAAGGATACATCTGCTCTGCTTGTCTGCAATCACATTGGAAATGCCCGGAATGTGCATTGTTATTAGAAAGGGGTTGGAAGAGATCGCCTACTGCCACACTCTGAGGACTTCTCAATAAAGGGGGTAAGACTTGGTTCCTCCCTACATGTTGATGTACCAAACTACTGACATATTGTTGGTTTGAATTGCAATTGTCCCCTGAGGGAGAGTTGTCTGAAAGGCTTGCAATGCTAGAAGCAGAGCTCTTACCTCTAGGACATTGATGTGCAAGTTGGCCTCTAATGGGGATCAAGTGCCTTGGACAGTCTTGCCAAAAAAATGCCCCCCTCCCTATCTGGGAGGCATTCGTGGTCACTATGGCAGTGGGCTCTGGAAGAACAAAGGGGCGACCATGGAGAATTTGTTCAGAATCCAGCCACCATAGAAGATCCCTCTTGCAATAACTGGTGATCAGAATTTGGTCTGACATGGGGTGTTGAAAGACAGACCACTGAGAAGTCAGTAGCCATTGCAAACTTCTCATATAAAACCTGGATAGAGGTACTAGAGTTATTGATCAGGAAACCTCTTTCTGCGGATTATCTTTTGACCTTGTATTATTATTCTTTCAAGCCTCTCTGAAGGAAGGGATGCTGCATTTGTCTCTGTATTTAGTACAGCCCCTATGGATTCTAAATTTTGCATAGGTGTCAAATATGATTTCTCGAGATTTACCATAATCCCCAGATGAGCAAAGATATTGAGAGTGTAACTCTGTAGCTGCTATCAACTGATGCCTGGCCAAAGCAGTTATGAGCCAGGCATCCAGGTACGAAAACACCCAGAATTCTTGCAGTCTCAAGTGAGTGGCTAGTACTGCATTGGATTTGGTGAACACACTTGTGGCTGTGGTGAGACCAAAGGACAGTACTCTGAATTGGTAATGACTGGCTCCTAACTAGAAGTGGAGGAACTTTCTGGAGATTTTGTCCATTTTTATATGATAATACACATCCTGAAGATCTATTGGGCACATTCAGTCATCTTTCTTCAGAAAAGGAAGACTAGATTGTGCCATAAGCATCCAGAACTTTGTTTGCTGAACAGATTTGTTCAGCACACTGAGATCCAAAATTGGTCCCTAGTCCTCTGTCTTTTTTGGCACTAAAAATAATCTTGAATAGGTTCTGGATGCTTTCTGGTCTGGTGGGACTTCTTGGATGACTCTTTTGTCCAGCAGTTTTTGAAATTTATGCACTGATGAATCCCTTGGTTTGGGTGGAACCTCTGGGATTTTCTTGAGTACAGGACGAGGGTGAAAAAAGGGAATGGTATAGCCTCTAGATATGATCCATTGCACCCAGGAATCTGTTGTTATGTTTAGCCAGGTGTTTAGGTGTAAGGGAAAGCATCTGCTGAATGCCTCCAGAAGAAGACAATCAGGCCTCCATTCAGCAGCACTGAAAGGGATTCTCTAGAAAGGAATCCCTGAAACACTGGTTTTGCAGACCACCTCTGCTGTGAGGGCAGCATCTTCCATTTTGGTTCCCTCTGCCCCTGGAGGAACTGCCTCCACATGTGTCTTGGAAAGGCCCTTGAGAATTTTTGAACCACATTGTTTCCACCACTCCTTTGGTTCCTAGAAAAGGACTTCCGGAGGGTGGAGAAACATACCCACAACACAAAAGATCTTGCTATCCATTTCACACCTTCTCTTTCATTTTAGAGCCAAACAAGGATGTTCCATCAAAAGGAGCACTGATGAAAGAAGGCTTGAATGGTTCCACAAAGCCATATAGGCATATCCAGCATGTCGCCTTATGGCTACACCTGTACACACTGCTCTGAAAGTCCCTTGGTGGTATGATTGATCAGCCTCATGGACAAATTAGACACAGACTCTAGGGTGGCTAGCTGGGAAGTCACTTTCTCTTGGAGTCCCACAGCTACAGCTCCTGCTTCTAGGATGTCTCCAAATGAGACATCTTCATGGAGGTGACCATGAGGGCCCTTCCCCTTAATTGAAATCTGAGTCCTGGGGGGAAATCTATGTGCTTCTTCTTGCACTTTTTCTTCTGAGGGACCTATTCAGGGAGATAATCTGGGGTGATATTAGAAGATGACAGAACCTGGGTCTGGGAAATCTGAGACTTCAGCACCCACTGTCCCAGTGGAGAGGAAGAGGAATAATCAAGCTAGTGGGGCATAATTGCTCTGAAGGAGAAGGCGCCAATTGAGTCACCATAAGTAAGATAGCCCTTTCTATAGCCTTGAAGGCCAGCCCCACTGAAGAGGGTAAGGAGCCAAGAACTGAGATAGACTGCCTCAGGACTGGGGTCACTCCCCCCTCCAAAGAACGGATCCTTGAGACAGAAGTCTGTGCTGAACTAACTCAAGCTGAAGCCCTGAGGAGCAGGGATGGCTCAAAAAAACCTGACGTCGAGACCTGCCCCCCAGAACTGACAAGGTAGCTATGGCTCCAGGAGGTCTCCTGTTCCAAACCCACCAAAGAGCTCAGGAGAACTACTGGTTCTGAAGATGCGAATAACTCCAGAGCTGGTGCAATCTGTACCGGGAGATCTGGAACAGATGACTCTAAGACTTCAGAGGAGGTTAGAAGAGATGTAGTTAATGGTATAAAAGAAGTTCCAAGACCTGAAAGGATCTGAATCAAAAGGGGGCCTGAAAGTCCTCTAGCCCACAGAAGTTTATTCACCAGCCTCTCCACATTGAGTTCAGATAGATTGGTGGAGCAGATAGATGAAGTTGAAGGAGACTTAGGCGTCTGCAGAAAAAAACTTCTGGAAGCTCTACAGTGAAAAGGTCAACTGAAGGTGAATAAGTTGTGCTAGGATAAATGTCTTTAGTCATGGTACATTGAGCAGTAATTGTTTCCTGCAACAGGGCCTTCGAAGTTGAAGGACTTGAGACAGAGGCCAGTGGTTCCAAAGGCAATTTCAGAACTGAGGGTTTCACTTTCTTAGCTTTTGGAACTGACGGAGAGATTGGAACTGAGAGACTTCTTTTCTTTCCTTTGTCTACTGAAGATGAGGATGAAGGGTAGCAAATAAAAATCACCAGCAGCTACAGGAACACTAAAAGCCCATAGTGGTACACAAAAAAATAAACCATAAATAAAAGAATCCACTCGGGCCACCACGACATAAAATATAAAACTTTAATATCAAAGACACAAGGATGAACGCTTTCAAGCAAAACTGCTCTTCATCAAATCCATAATTAAAAACCTACAAATCTATTTAAAAAGAGACCAATAACCAATCAAAATCAAGTATTAGACCTACGCCTTCTCAAAGCCGGTCTTAAAAGCAAAACACCATTAAGTCCAGGCAACCAATCTGCTTGTAGGTTGGGTATCCATTTATGTTCACTATATTCAGTGTCATAACAGATGTTTCCACTTCCTATATTTTATTTTTCTACTTGAAGCACCATAAACTTAAAGGAATGCTTACTATTCAGTAAAATATGCTGTGCCAAAGCATACTGTCTCCCATACCCACCTTTCTAAATTTAACCTTTCACAAAACACCATTACCTGGTTTAGCAGCTACCTCTCTGATAGATCCCAGGCTGTGAAATGGAAAACTGGTACCTCTGCCTTCCTTCCAACCCCAACCGGGGTACCCCAGGGATATATACTTGGCCCTATGCTCTTTAATATTTTCATTAATGACTTCCACACATCAATTCCCAACACCAGAATAGTACAATATGCAGATAACTCAACACTAGTCTGCTCTGCCTCCACCCTCCTTGAGCTCCAAACTAAAACTCAATCTGCTTTCTCAACTACTGAGAAATGGATGTTTCAAAATCATCTCTCCCTAAATGCCAACAAATCTAAAATCCTACTATTCTCCCCATCAAAATCTATCCCTCTGGACAAAACCTTCTTTAAAATTATCACCCATGCTAACTCCACTATAGAAATTGTTCCTTTTGCCAAACTTCTTGGGGTTACTATTGACAAGCAACTAAAATTTGATACCCATATTCAACTAAATATTAAGAAAACACATCAGAAACTTGGCATGCTGTACAGAAACTCTCGCCTCCTCTCCCCCTCAACTAAACAGACCCTTTCCTCAACTTACTTACTACCCTCTCTGATGTATGGTGCTCCCTTACTAACCAATCTATCTTCCTCCAACTCTTCTAAACTGGAAACCTGCTACAATAAAATCTCAAAGTTTGCAACTTCATCCAAATACTCTACTCACCACTGTATACCTCTCCACCAGCTGCAGTGGCAAGAACTTCCCAATTACCTGGACTACCTCCAACTCTGTACAGCCCACAATCTAATTTTCAAACCTAATACATGTCCAGTACTTGCTAACATCTTACCTTCATACATCCCTCACAGACCTCTAAGATCTGACCACCAAAACCTAATATCCATGTATAAACCAAACCGTCCCACTGGGCAGCTACTTCTATCCTTTACCTTAGCCAAAAAATGGAACTCTCTCCCTCCATCTGTATGAATCACTGAAAACTTTGAACACTTCAAAACCCAGCTCTATTCCTACCTCTCCCATAGTTGGAAGTGCAGCTGCTCTCTACCTACCTAACTTCCTTAACTCATGATCACTTTTATCACATTCAAAGTCCCATTTTTCCTTACTTACCAGGGATCTATCCCTTGATAACTACTTTCAGATCAATATCTGACATTTCTAACCTATGAACAAATTCTACTCTATACTACTGTTCTCAACCTACAAACATACAAATATGTATTATATATTGTATATATGTTGCAGTTTAACTGTTCTGAGTTTGCTATTTAAAACTTACAAGTTGTTACTGCACCTTTTTGCTACTGTGTATTGTATTTTGTTAACTTTGAATTATCTAGCTTTTCTTTGTACTATGTAATCTGAATTATGTAGTTTATACTTTGTACTATGGAGCTTTTTTCCCTGGGCCTCCACTGAAAATGGGCTCTTTGAGCCCAGTGGACCTCCTCGGTCACCAAACTGGAAATAAATAAATAAATAAATATCCCTTATATGCTGTAGTATTCTCTATTTAAGCCTGCCTGCATTTCAAAATATAACCTCGAGGACTAAGGGTAATGACAATGCCTTTATTTTATTTATTTATTTGTTGCATGTATTGACCAGGAAAATCCACTGTGACTGGAGAAGCCCATTTTCAGAGGAGGCCCGGGGAGAAAAGCTCCACATTATTACATACAATTAACAAAATAAAACATTGTAGATACATGAATAAAACAAATGTAGTACTATATACAATTAGTTAGACCAGTTGTTGATATATAAAAATGTACAAACAGTAGAAAGGATAAGACAATTTCCTGAGATGACATTCCAATAATATGTAGAAAATACATAACCATTTTTTTAAGTGACAGTATAAATAGAAACAGAAGTATGATAGTCAGAGTAGAAGAAGAAAGACTCTTAGCAGTATGTATGAGTATAGAAAGACAATAATATGTACATGTGAGTGAGTAGGACTCAAAGTAGAAGAGTGTAGATTACAGGGCGAAGCCAGTGAGCAGATTGTATCTGGATGAAAAGCTGGAGAGAGGAGGGGTGAGAAGGTACAGAAAAAAGAGTGGGAGAGATTAGAGAACAGAAATAGGGGAGGTTCCATAGTGGAAAGTTAGGTGTTGTGATTTTTTTAGTGGGGTACAGGAGTATTGCCAGTTAGACACTAAATGTAATTTTAGGGATTTTTTGAAAGAAGCAGTTTTACAGGTTGATCTGAGAGGAGGAGGAAGATTATTCCATAACTTTGAGACAGCATGGGAGTACAGCATTTGGCCAGCTGACAGTTTGGGTTTCTCTATAGACAGCAACATTTTGTTTTCTGACCTGAGGTGGCAATTGGGCTGGTACATGGTCAGTATGGATGAAAGTGAAGGGCAATGTTCAGGTTGGTAGATTATTTTGTGGGCTGTGGTTAGTTGAAGGTAAGTAAGATGATGGTTTAGTTTATGCAATGAGGAGCAGTGGTGGGTAGAGTATTTAGAGTTTATAGCAAATTTGGCAATTTTATTGTAACAGGAATCAAGCTTACTTTTTAGGGTAGATTATAGGTTGGTAAGAATGGGAGCACCATAAATCAGGGTAGGAAGTAGGAAGGATGAAGCTAGGGCCTTTTTGGCAGTGAGACTGAGGAAACAGTTATATGTCAATATAGGGCACCTAGCTTTAAATAGGTTTTTTTGATATTGCTTTGGATGTGAAGGTCAAAGGTTAGTTTGTTATCATTGATGACACCTAGCAGTTTGGTACTAGGGACAACATCTAGGATGGTATTGTTACATGATGTAATTGTAAAAAGAGATTTATTAATGGGGGTGGTTTTTGTGGGAGCAAATAATACAAGTTTTGTTTTGTTGGGGTTAAGGGTGAGGTAGTTCTAGGACATCCATTGCTCAGTAGATGTGAATGCTTCTTAGGTAAGCTGCTGTAATTTGGTGAGAGATTTTGAGGAGGAAATGATAGCTGAATCATCAGCATATTGGATGATAGAGCTATGAGTAAGGGTTTGGTGAAAGTTGTTAACAAATATACTAAAGAGGACAGGACCTAGAATGGATCCTTGTTGAACACCTGTATTGGCAGTGATGAAAGGGGAAGTAGAGTTTTGCCATTTAGAGGATTGCTGACAGTTTTTGAGGTAGTTTGTAAACCATTGCAGGGTGGGGGGAGAAAGATTGAGGTTTGAGAGTTTGCTGAGTAGCAAGGAGTGAGAAATGGTGTCAAATGCCTTTGATAGATCGAGAAACAGAGCTGAAACTATGGAGCCAGAGTCACAAGCTCTATTTACTGTGTCTAAGAAGGAGAAGAGGGTAGTGTTGTTGCTATGTCCCGGCCTGAAGCCATGCTGAGTGGGAGACAGAAGTTGGTATTTAACTAGATGATTTTGAGCTGTGTGTGGATGCACTTCTCTAATATTTTAGAGATAGGGGAGGGAATGGCAATAGGACAGAAGTTTGAGATATCAGAGTTGTTGCCGCCCTTGTGTAAGGAATGACAAATTATTTTTTCCAGATTTCTAGTATGTAGGATTCTTGAATGGACCTGTTAAGGAGTATGCTGATAGGGTAAGCTATGGAAGGGGCTGCTAGTTGGAGGTATTCTGCAGGTAGATTATCAGGAGCATTTGTACAAGGCTTTAATTTGAAAAGTAGTTTTGGATGGTGTATGTGGTAATGGGTGATAATGAGAAGAAGGATATGGAATGTGAGGTATTATGGACTGATGGTGGGATCAATGTGTCAGGGTTGATGGGTGGGAAGGTAGTAGTTAGATTGGTGATGATTTTCATAAAGTATGTATTGAAGAGTAAAGACTAATTCAGAGGTGGGTTTATCTGGGTTTGGGCATGGGGTGCTGTTAGAACCAGGGTGGAGTTAGAAATGAAATGCTCCCCAGAACTTTTTTGGATTGGTTTTGTGTTGATTTTGAATAGATTGTATGTAGTCTTTTTTGTCTTTGACCACTAAGTGTTTAGCCTGATTGTGAAGCTGTTTGTATAGCATTAGGTTCGAAGTAGTTTTGTTTTTTTACCAGGTTTTCCATGCCTTGTCCCTAGAGGACATAACTTGCTTTGTGGCCTTTGTTAGCCAGCGGGCATGTTTTGATTTGACTCTCTTTAGTCTTAGGGAGGCTAGAGAGTTAAGGTTGAGAGGAATGTAGAATTAAAGAATTTGACAGCATTGTTGAGTAGAAGGATTTTAAGTGGGTACCAGTTTGTATTCTGCAGGATGTCATTGAGAGTGTTTTGGGAGAATTGAGACAGATCTCTGGTGTATCTGTATTGGTGAGGCTTAGTTTTAGAGGTGGGCTTACATATAATGAATGCTGGAGAGTGATCACTGATACTATCAGGGAGAATGCCTGAGGAAGAGATTTTATCAGGGTCAGAAACTAGGACCCAATTTAAGCTTGAGCCTTTATTTGTGTTCTTGTTTGGTCTGGTGATATCAGAAATTAGTTGGGAATATATGTGCAGGTTAATATTTATGGAGGGACTATTGTTGGAAGTGTCTAACCAGTGATATTAACATAAAATAATGGTTTCATTTTGTATGTTAAGGCTTGTCCAGGCTAGAATTTCTTCTAGAATAGGACTATTGTTTTCTGGGGGAATGTATATTACTATGATGCAAAGGCTTTTGTGGTTGTTAAGTTTGAGAAAAGTAACTAGTAGCTCAACAGATGAGGAAGGGGGAATTGGTTTGGAGTATGGAATAACTGTGTAGATGTTTGGGAATAATAAGGTGATACCTCCACCTTTTTTGTGGAGTCTGTCATTCCTAAGACAGGAGTAATTTGGAGGTAAAAATTCAGAATCCTTGATATAAGGCTTGAGCCATGTTTCAGTGATGGCAGTGAAGTCAGGTTTGTGCTGACTTAGCCAAGTGTGCAGGTGGGGAATTTTATTCTTAATACTCTGAAGATTAACAGTGATAAACTTTAGGTTTTTAGTAGAGGTGTAGTAATTATGAGAAGGGTAAGAAGGGCCTGGGTTGGGGTGTATATCACCACTGAGAACTAAGTTACAATGAATTAAAAAGTTACTTGGGAGGGACTTCTTTCTTATATTGTTCATGTATTTGTGGCCTTGGTGATAAGAAGAGTTGTGGTGAATGGAGAGCAGGGTAAACTTATTTTGTAGGATTAGCCTAGTTTGATACAGACTAGAGGAGATGGCAATGTAGCTTGGGAGTGTGTTGGTAGGGTCAGATGTGGTGGGGGAGGGTGTGGGGTGGGTTGTGTGAAATGATGAAAGCTTTAGAAGGAGAGAGAGGTGGAGGGTGAATGTAAGGAGAAATATGTTGAGTGTGAGGGACATGGCAGGATAGTGTTAGTTCTAAGAGGCTGGGATGAGTAGAGATGAGTGTGGGAGAGAGATGAGTGTAGTGTTAGGGGTACAGGAATTAGAGGTAATGCCGCCTATATGTTAGCAGGATGAAATTAGATGGAAATGTAGTTTAGTGGAATAGCTGTAGCTAAGTACGGATAGAGGCGGAGGTAAAAATGAGGGGTATGGAAGAAGGAAGTTAGGTAAGATGAGTAGGGCTGCTGAAGAAGGGAGGGGTGGAGTTGAGAGGAGTATAGCAAATAAGAAGTGGATTAGGAAGTCTGGTAAGATGACTAGGGCTGCTGATGAAGGGGGTTTGTTTCATAGAGGTATGGCAAATGAGGGAATGAGGGGCTGGGTTGACAGGAAGTAAGTAAGAAGGTAATTAGGAGTGGAGTGTAAGGTAGTAATTAATAGGGCTGATAGGTAGTAATGTATCTGAGCAGTGTAGGTGGGGTTAGGAGAAGGTGGAGGGTTGTGATTGGTGGTGTGTAAGTGGGTGTGGCAATGCTAAGTATAAATGTAAATGTATGGGGGTGGGTGAGAATGGGGGTAGGGGAGCAGAGTGAGCCTCAGCATAGCGAGGGCGAATGGAGTGGGTTTACCCAACTGGAGGAGGCTAGAGTGGCGCAAAAAACAAACAATCAGGTAGGAAGGCTACAGCACTCAGTAATGTATAGCAGGTAGGCTGGTGGTGTTCATGGAAAACACAGTACTTCTATGCAGAATAGAAGGACTGTTGGGGGAGAATATTGTTCCCTAAGGTTGGGGTAAAAGAGTATGTAAAGGTATGACTTACTTTACTTAGGATGGGGACTCAGTAGTCTTGCAACTACCATTTATTTAGAAAAGGGGTAGGATGAGGCTAAATTTGATAGAGCTAGGGAATCACTTTATGTAAGGGGGACTGGGCGTTTATTTGATAGAGATAGGAAATCACTTTATGTAAGAGGGATTGGATGTGGGTTTGTAGCATGAAGGCAGGGAAATGCTTCAGTAAGAGGAATAGAATGCAGCTATGATTAATAAATGAGGGAAGTCAATATACTGTGAACTAAGGTGGGGTTATGCTGTCATCTAGTGGAATTACAGGGGAATAACAGCAGAGGGTATAGTTATAGGGACAGAACGCATGAAGACTATGGGAAGGGAGACTTCCTCGGGGCAGTCAGTCCACATGTGTGCTAGCCCTTACAATGAACTACACAGCATAAATATTGTTTAGTGGAATTACTGAAAGCTATAAGCAATCACCTACACTGCAGGCGACAGAGAGTCTTGTATTTTCCCTCAGCTGGTGGGACCTCAGGGTAACTTATAGTCTACAAATGGAGGAGCAAATTTCAGAACAGTGGGAGGGTAGTCCGTTAGAAGCAGGGTGATTCAAGCTGTAAAACGGGACAAAAACTACTGTAAATAATAAGAAGATGGTCTGTTGGGATCAAGTGATAGTAGTAGATTAATAGAGAAAGAACTAGAGGTAGTTAATGGTGGAGGTGTAGGTTGAGGGGTAAATAGATAAAAGAGAGTAAGGGCAGGGATAAGAGGGGGGATAGCAATATGTAGTAAGGACAAAGAAAACAGTACAATGCAGGAATACAGGAGGGGAAGCAAAGACTAACTTATTGACTCTAAGATAATAGCTTACTACATAGACAAAGCAAATGAAGCTTGCACAGTAAAATTAAATTCAGGCTAACTTATGGACTAAGTTAATAGCTTAACACAAGTAATAGCTTAGCACACAGACAAACAAATGGGGCTTGCACAGCAGTATCAGAGTTGGGCACTAGATATACTCATGAAACCAACTGCTCTCAATACAACTATCAAGCACAGCAAATGCACCCAGAGACAGTGCAACTGAGTGAGACTACTCTAGGTAGAGCAGATAGGTTACACTGTTAATCAATCAGTTTTATGGAAAGATAATAACCCCAACTGTATATAACTTGGAGCACATAGTAAATGCAGAGAGCATGCAGACAGAGAGCTTATATACAGCTGTATCTCCGATGTAACCACGTTTGGATAGACCATGCACTACTATATGAGTAAACAATGAAAACGGGATGCTATAGAGTTGTTTGCTAATCTCTATCTTCAGTTGTAAAGCTTACTGTCCCCATTTGGATAGACCTCGTACTAATGGACAGGTTAACAACAATAAAGGATGCTATAGGGGTGTTTGTTAATCCGGACCTTCAGTTTTACAAGCATATCATCTCCTAACTATATATGCTACACAGTAACATAAGGCTTAATATCTCTTGCATATATAACTTCAGCGTGGTTAAATTCAGCTGATATTAAGCATATTTGAGCCGCAGGACATGTGCAGCAGTCAAACAGCAGAATAATATCACCGCCTTCTTATGGTAATGTGTTCCCTGAACCTTTGGCTCACTGTCAGAGTATAAATATTGATACTAGTTTTAAATATATGCACCTTCTGACTGACTACTTTAGTCTGGAGGAAAGGAGGCTAATAACAGCAATTGAGACTAAACAAAAAGAAAATGAAGAGAGATATTCAAATGATACTAATATAATGAAAATGAATGATTTATTTCACCAAATGGCATCGTTTGAAACAAAACTACAGCGGATAAAGACATGCAAGCTGCAAAGAGATTACAGAGACTTTATGAATGGGAATATATTTGTGTGGCCAAAGACCGATGGAAATAAAATAAATGGTCAAGTAACAAATATTGAAGTTCAACAAGAGCAATTAATTACAATAGCCACAGTTGAAGATAAAGACATGAATAGCCATGAGAGTGAGAATGCTGACTGTGCTGTCAATGTATCTGGCTGTAATCTACAAACTGAAATGGCTAATGAATGGAGGCAAGATATTACCCATGCTGTAACCAATACTTCGCAAAATGAAAGGTCTCATACAAAAGAACTTAATAAAACCAGAGTAGCAGATAAAAGCCAGTTCCTTATTTCAGGAGTGAGACCCAAAGTTAAACCAGTAATTAGTTTGGGTTTCCCTACACTTCTGGTTCCTATGAAAACAAGGAATCCGGTACAAGGAGTGAGAGATCAGCAAGCAGAGGGAGAAAACGCAGGAAGCTTACGACTTAACTAACGAAGCCCATTTAAATATAGTTCTGAATCTTTCTCATGTAATATTGCCTGATAACCAGATTAAGGTATTAAATAAAGGATTAACTTATGTTCCAGCCAGAACCCCCAAATTGCATGAGATATCCATAGACCTACTGATGTTTGGTATAAATGTGTGTTTGAGAAAGATGTTTAATACAGCCAATGCAATGAAAACAGCAGAAGTGAAAAAAACAAGCATGTTCGTACCATCCACCCACTCAGTTGTAGATGCCTTTATAAAAACTTGTGGAATAGAGGTAGCAGAGTTACTAGGTAATAAACAGTGAAATTAATTTTATAACCTCTCCATCGGTGAAAATAAAGCTTTGAAAGAGCTACTTGAACACCCTGGGATAACAATAAGACCTGCTGATAAAGGAGGCATAACAGTGGTAATGAACTGTGATTATTATATGAATAAAATGCATAGTATGCTACAACAGCAAGCAACTTATATTTATATTGAATTAGCCAATGTGAAAGATATTATAAAAGAAGTGCAAACAACCTTATATGATATGCATATGGCAAGACATATCAACAGAAGAAACTTATGATTTTGTTAAGGTGAAGAATCCTATAGTTCCTGTGATAAAAGGTTAACCGAAGGTACATAAGAATAAAGATGACCCTATAGTCAGACCAATTGTCTCTGGCCGAGGGTGGGTCACTGAGTATTTATTGTTGTGGGTGGAAAATAAATTAAAAAAGGCATTAGTACATGCGTCAGCCATATTGAAAGATACAGCTAATTTCCTATTAACACTGGCTGAATACACTGAAGCATTGATAGAAGGACAAGATCTCATATTTTTTACACTGGATGTAAATAACGTATTCACAGTTATTCCTAATGATCAAGGAATAACAGCCATCAATGACTTTTTAACCAAGCATAAATGGAAGATGAGAAAATAGATAAATGGATATGTACATTTCTTAAGTTAATCCTGGAAAATAATGTGTTTCTATTCTATAATAAATACTACTAGCAATGATTGGGGGTTGTTATGGGACCTGCGTGTGGCAATACATATGCAAATCCTGTATTGGCACACTGGGAACAAGATGTTGTGGTGTCATCTAATTATAATTGGAGTAGCTTTCTCTGTTACTACAAAAGATTCGTGGATGACATTTTTATTTTATGGGCAGGTAATATGGAATAACTTGAGTTAATTGTACAATATCTGCGGTGGAGCACTAAATTCATGATGTTTATTATGAAAGCATCATCACAAGAGATGGAATTTCTTGATGTGGCTATAAATAAAGATGAAAGTGGTAACCTTCAGACAAAGATACATAGGGAGGGGTGTTGGAGAAATATGTGCTAAAAAGGGACAGTATGCATCATTCACACATCTATCGAAATATAATAAAAGGACAAATGATGAGAACCTCTATGCTCTGAACAAATGATGAGATATATGAACAACAAATCAAGGAAATGAGTGAACAATTCCTAGGAAGGGGATATAAGCCCCAAGAATTACAAAAAGTGGTTATAGAATGCTCAAAAACACGTTCAACAAAAAGCTAAGCCATAGTTCAAGAAATTTAGAGGGAATAACAGTAGGTTAAGTCAAAGGAATATAGAGGACAGAAAGAATAATTTGAGAGTGGTTTTACCATATAATAATTGCAATAAGAAGATCAGTCAAATAATAAGGAAGAACTTGAATATTTTAAAAACAGATGACCAAATCAGAAGTATTGTCGGAGAAACACCCAGATTTAGTTATAGAAATGGCCTGAATTTGAAGACAATGTTATGTAAGGACTTACATCCCAATGGGCAGTTACAACAAGAGAAAAAAACTAATTAGAAAAGGTAGTTTTTCCATACACGCACTGTAAAGGGTGCATATATACAGACAGTACCAATATATTTCTACACCCAGTTACTAAAGTGGAATATAAGCCCAATTTATATGCTAATCGTTGAACAAAAATTTTGGTTTACCTTGCAAAGTGTCAAAAATGTGTTTCATTTTATGTAGGTAAAATTAATCAGATGCTTAAAGAGAGAATACTACAGCATATAAGGGATATTCATAAGAAAGATGTACATAATGCTTTGTCACAGCATATTTTACTGAATAGTATGCATTCCTTTACGTTTATGGTGCTGAATGTACACAAAGAAAATATAGGCGATGGGAACATCTGTTATGACACTGAATATAGTGAACTTAAAAGGATAGCCGACCTACAAGCAGATCAGTTGCCTGAAGTTAATGGTGTTTTGCCTTTAAAACTGGGTTTGAGAAGGCGTAGGTGGAATACTTGATTCTGATTGGTTATTGGCATCTTTTTAAATAGATTTGGAGGTTTCTAATTATGGGTCTGATGAAGAGTAGTTTTGCTTGAAAGTGCTCATCTTTGTGTCTTTGATATTACAGTTTTATATTTTATGTTGTGGTGGCCTGAGTCGTGCCTCTCATTTGTTTAAGTTTATGGTAATAGGATGTATTCATGAAAACATAAGGAAAGGGGACATCAGAAATCAAACTGAACAGTTGGAAGCCAAATGGATAGTTAGACTATGAGGGGACTATGGACATGGCCTGAATGACAGGATACCACTGAGACCGAAGCTTAAAGCCAGACCACTGAATAGGAAGTGACCTGGCATTTACTTATTTTGAATAATAACAATTATTAAATATAAGTATGTCTTTTATTTATTTTTTTATCATTTTAGGTACATTTATATATATATATGTAATGTTTTATTCCTTGTTGGATGTTTATTATTTAGTATTTATATATAAATATATTGTATTGAGCATTTTTAGTAATATGTCTTTAAGGAAGTAAAGTTTCTAGTCATGTGATCTTTTTAGTTAATATATATATATATATAATGTGTAAAGGATTTTAGTTGTGAAATGCATCTGATGAAGTAGCTTTGCTACAAAAGCGCTTATGCTTTTACATTTTGTACATTAAAGACGGTTTTATTTTGGAAGACTTTGGTTATCCTTGGATCTTTCTGTGTATGTTTTGTGCTTTGTGACTTTTTTAAGTGGACCCAAGTTCTGGTTTTGGCTGTTGGTTGTTGGTTTTTATTGTATCAACAATGTTAGTTAAGGGAAATACACGAACATGTAAAGGGAAAGAGTATCAACAATGATACAATAAAGCAACACTATGTGTAAGAAAAAAATTAAGGTATAGCAATAAAGAAGAAAGAGAGAGAGAGAGAGAGACAGAAGAAATCTCTGAGAAATAAAAGAAAGAATTTACATAAACCTACTGAAACCCAAGAGCACTGGCAAAATGTGACCATTTTGGAAAGCAGCAAATGAGATCTGAGGTAATTGTGAGAGAGGGATTGTGGGTAGAGGTGAAGCTCAAGCGTTTTTGGCTGGTGCAAACTGTAGTAACGGCTGAGTTGGTTCCGATATTAGAACTGAACCCATCTATCAAGGACAAAATGAAAACTGACAACATCAGATCCAAATGTTTAGTAGCAGTAGGATTAACTAAAGCTGTATATGTGGGGGTCATGTTTGGAATAAGTGTATAAAAACATAAAAAAAATGATTAACTATGAACATTGTACCTGCCTTTTTAAGGGCAGCAGCCTAACTATGAAGGAAAATTGCAAGCAGCATCACATGCACATCTTCCAAAGCTGAAAAACTGGAGCAATTGCTTTAGGCTCTGGAAATTCCTTCTGTAACAGCTCGTACATTTTTCTAAGTTACTGGGAAACCTCAGTGTTCTCCAGATGAAAATACTGGCGCATTCTGGAAATAGTCTCAATGAAAGTGACCCCCCCCCCCACCGGGTGAATCAGCAACTGAGTTCTTCTTTGAGTCAGAATCAGAAATCTGAGGAGAAAATCCTGTATCTGTCCCTCCATCTTCCTGCCCAGATTCAGAATCATAAACCTCTTCAGGGAAAGAGGCATCACTCTTTGTTTTATCAAAGACCACCTTATAGGAAGGATCAATAGCCTGAATAATAAACCATGAGTTGACCCAGTAAACTACTGCTGCTGTCTAAGGAAATTTGAAGTGAAGTACATACATGTTTAGTTTTCTTTCTTTTTGACCGGAAAAATGAGGTCAGCAGTGTTAATAATGCTAGCAACAGCTTTCACAGGGATGGACACAACATTCTAACCTAACAGGGAAGTCTTCCCTGTTCCTTCCTTAGGGCCTACAAGAGTGGCTATCCCTTACCCACTAAGGGGACCCCAACAGCTCCAGAGGATATGGATAAGCCCAAGTCCATAGTTGCTGTAGATTCTACACCAGGGGGATGTGGAGTAAAAGATAAGTGGTCTGAGCAACCAGCTTTGGCCAAAGAAGTGACACCAACCTGCAGCTGAGGCAAGCTGCTAGTCTGCTGTGGTGGCAATGACTGTTAGCTTAATTTTCTCTTTTTCTGGCTGGAAGAAGGACTGATTGTGGGACCAGTAGTATGTTTGTTCCATGGTCACGCCAAAAGTGGTTCCTCTTTTCTGTACAAAATAAGCAGCATAAGTCAGGAAAAAAATTAAAGTCATTAAAAGTCACTTTTTTCTCACTAAAATACAGTAAAACAAATTTTAAGATACTTCACTGGCATCAAAAAGTAAAATAAACACAATTTCTTCACAGAAGGTTTTCAGCTACTTCAAAAACCTTTTAATCTAACATGAAAAGTTAAGCCTTATAACTGTCCATTAAAACACAAACACCTAGCTTAAAAAATAACTTTCCTGAGAAGGAAAGTACATTAAATCAAAACATTTTTTAATGTGGATGCTGTTTCCCCAAAGGAAACTCATCTGCCCAGCAAAGATTCATAGATTCAAAAGAGTTCAAAGGAAAAGCACAAGCCAATCAACAAGCCTCAAAGGCTCACAGAGGAGCACTCTCTTCAAGAGTAGGAAAGCTCTGAAGGGTTTGACACTCAAACCTGTCTTTTTAGTCAGCTCTGCTCAAGCTGACTAACAGTTTGGGTACGTGGAAAGGCCCTGAAGCTTTGGAAGCTGGTTGGCTGTTATATCCTAAGCAGGCTGTGACTCATATACCAATGGCTACTGCAGCAGTGATCACTATGATAAACATCAAAGTTAACAACATGGCTGAAGCTGACAAAGTATAAATATAGCTGGATGGTAATTATATGTTTGCAAATGAACTATGCAGTCAAAACAGTGAGATTATTAAAACTAATGGTGATAAATATCGGTTTACCTTTGAAAGGCTGAAAATCAGATTGTCGATTGGCATGTTGTGTGAACCAAAATGACGAATTCTGTATTTTGAACATCATAGAAGTTCGAAACTCAGCAAATCGAACAGCAGATTCACTGAGTTTCGAACTCCAATGTCGAACACACAATGTAATGCAGGGGGGCAAGCCCTACTTTAATATTCTAACTCAGAGATCACACTACAGTGGGGAAAGGGTCCATTTCCCAATCCCCTCTATAGTGCAATCCGCACCCGAAATGCTGAATCTGCAATGAACGAATGTCACTGTGCATTTGCTCATTGCTCATTCGATGCATTTTTTTCGGCTATATGGAAATGGGAAAACGTCCTTTCGAACAATCTACTTTCACATATGTGCAGTATGCACATATAAAGGCAAACCTAAATATCATTCCTTTATAACAACTAATAGAGCAGATATTACTGAATTAGAAGTGGATGATTCCTTGCATCTAGTCAGAAGTAATATACTAATAATTGAAGGGTGACTTATTAGAGGAACTGATACTTACATTTGCAAAGTGGATAATAAACATCAAATTGTATTATGTCTGCTATGAGGAAAAATCCAGGATATTACTAAGGCCTTTGAATTCCTTAACATAAGGAAGTATGGAGCTGTTCTAATTCATGTTGGTACATATAATCTCATCTTCAAGGACTCTGACTTAACTAACAGCCCTCTTAGATAACATGGCTTGTACATCTGTTAGGATGCATTTTTCACAAATCACATATAAAAAGAAGATTAAGGACACCATCGGTGAAAAGATTTTTAGGTAATTACATGCATGACAAAATGACCCATTTTAAAAGTGGAAATGTTTTTCCAAGGCTAATTTTGGGTACAAATGTAAAAAGACAGGATTTTGTGCACATCTTAGGATTTTTGCAGTAGAAAATTCAAAATCCTGAAAACACAAAGGATACCAACACTTACTATATTCCAGCACAAGTACATGCAAAAACATATTACCTTTCAACTATATGCAGGGGGCACTAAGTGCAATTTTGGAGTTTATATATTTAAGTAGCAGGGGGTGTGGGGTGGATGGGGCTTGCCCCCCTGATTATACTTGGAGAACAGCAATATAGCTTGTGTTTTATTTGTTTCTATATGTACTTCTGATGCAATATAGTAAGTGTTGGTATCCTGTGTGTTTTCAGGATTTTGAGTTTTCAGCATTTTGAGTTTTCAGTATTTTGAACTTTCAGGATTTTGGTCTCAGGATTTTGGTCTTTCAGGATTCTGTAGAGCTCCTATATATATATATACATATATATATATATATATATATATATATATATATATATATATATATATATATATATATGTGTAGGTAGATATATTACAATATTTGACTAACACAAGACATCATTTTTGCTAGGACAAATTTAACAGTTCACAGATAGCAACATCTGATGTATATGAGTTGATTGTTAGTGGCAGGAGCATTAGTAACAACATATTTATTGGAAAATTTGTTACATTCCGACAAGATTGATGTTATTTTTGTGAAACATAGTTAAAGAACAATGACTGAAAACTAGTTCTGTCATGGTATAAATGTTTTACTGTAACAGACATTTTAACAAAAATCAGGTGGAGGTGTTATGATGGAGATTAAAGATTATGAGACTTGTGATTATCACATGTTCAATGATAACACCAATAATTTAGATTGTATAGCAGTAAACATAAAGACACATCGTCTTTCGGCTTTTTCCTGGTTAGGGGTCGCCGGAGCAGAACTCCAGTCCACTCATGATTGGCAGTGGATTTTTACAGTGCCGAGTTGCCAGCCCGACGCCCAACTTTCAACAAAAGCACACCCATTCACGCTCGCACCTACCTGTATGTCTTTAGCATCACCCGACCGTGGGGAGGACATGCAGATTCCACACAGAAGGCGCTCCAGCTGAGAATCGAATGGGAGAACCTCTTGCTGTGAGGTGACAATGCTAACTGTTGCACCACCGTGGCTGAACAACCCTGGAATATGTAACAGTTGTTTTAGTGTCTAGACCACCAAAATCAATTGCTGATGACCTAGAGGAATTCATACATTTCTTTTATGAAACACAGGAGGGAAAAATAATAGTGGCTAGGGACATAATTTTATTAGAAATAGACTGGAATAATATTGATTCAACAACCTTAGTAAGAAATTTATTTACAACACATGTTCAGGAACAGAATGTTTTACAATCAGGGAACAGAACATGCTGGACAGTGCTTTTGTTCCTAAAAAATTGACTGCTACTTTGTGTCACATTTTACACTGATGATGGGTAGTGATCATGGGTTTATAAAGGTTAAATTACTGCTACATAATTCTGCCAAAAATGAAATGTAAACCATTTCACAGATGATTAATAACAAACTATATGGAAGGAAAACAGTCACTATGTAAAATTATCTGGAGTGATGCATTCAGTGGAAAAACTCTAGAAGGAAGGAAGCAAGTTTTGAAAGGAAAATGCAAATTAAATAAATACAAAAAAATGCTTAACATCTGGATCTAGGCAGACAAAGTCTGGAAGTTATATTTCCATAAGAACGTACTTGATTAAGATACAAGATAACAAATGTAAGAAATGGAAACACGGCCAAACAGCAACTTTGAAACTGAAAAACAAGCTAGACACACAAATTAAACATAGTATGAGAAAAAAATCAAGACAATTTTGAAGAAAATGTAGATAAAAATCTTGGGCATAGCAGGAAACCATTTTTGAGATACATATGATATGGTAGGAGTAATGACATAAACATTGATAAACTGTGTAGATTCTAAAACTTATTCTCAAACACAACAGATTATATAGTTATGAAAATCTCATGCTAAACAGTTTGCCTCTACAAATGAGGTAATACATTGTCCTAACATCATCCTGGTAATTTCAGATAGTGAAATTAAATTAGATTATATTGAAAATCTATGCAAATTGGATCCAAACAAAGCAAAGGGAAGAGATGTAATTAGTAATAATGACCTGGGAAGACTTTAGCATGAACTTACAGTACTATTATTTCTCTCTCTCTCTCTACATATATATAGCTATATATATATATATATATATATATATATATATATATATATATAGGAGCACTACCAAATCCTGAAAGACCAAAATCCTGAAAGTTCAAAATGCTGAAAACTCAAAATCCTGAAAACACACAGGATACCAACACTTACTATATTCCAGCACAAGTACATACAGAAACATATTACCTTTCTACTATATGCAGGGGGGCACTAAGTGCAATCTTAGAGTTGATATATTTAAGTAGCAGGGGGTGGGGGTGCATGGGGGCTTGCCCCCCTGATTTTACCTGGAGAACAGCAATATTGTTTGTGTTTTATTTGTTTCTGTATGTACTTGTGCTGGAATATTGTAAGTGTTGGTATCCTGTGTGTTTTCAGGATTTTGTGTTTTCAGTATTTTGAGTTTTCAGTATTTTGAACTTTCAGGATTTTGGTCTCAGGATTTTGGGCTTTCAGGATTCTGTAGCGCTCCTATATATATATATATATATATATATATATATATATATATATATTCACTTCATAACACTGAAAGCTCAAAACACTGAAACTTCAAAATCTTGAAAACTCAAAACACTGAAAACACATATCATACATATACTGAGTTTAAACAACATAAATCATAGCAATTTCCACCAAGTGTAAAATGGGGGGCAAGCCCCTCCTAAGTGCAATCTTGGAGTTGATATATATAAGTAGCAGGAGGTGTGGGGGTGCAGCCCCCCCACATGGGGAGTGCAGGGGGGCTTGCCCACCTGCTTACACTTGGTGGAAAGTGTTATGATTTATGTTGTTTAAACTCAGTATATGTATGATATGTGTTTTCAGTGTTTTGTGTTTCAGTGTTTTGAGTTATCAGTGTTTTGGTCTTCTATATTATGAAGTTTTCTCATTTTCATTGTTTTGAGTTTTCAGTGTTATGAAGTGAATATATATATATATATATATATATATATATATATACATTATATATATATATATATATATATATATATATATATATATATATCTATATATATATATATCTATATATATATATATATATATATATATATATATATATACAGTAGATCATTTAAATATAGGGAGGTTCCTGAAGACTGGAGACATACTTGCTAAAGAAATTTTTAAAGGAAATATGAATAGGACAAACCCAGGGTCTTACAGATCCATACATTTATTTCCTGTTGAGGAAAAATAAGGAGACGGTTATTTTGGATAAATTATTGTCATTATCAGAAAGGCTGAGACTCGAAACCATATGTCAGAATTCATATGTTGAAAATAGACCTATAACCAACTGTAACATAATGTTATAAAATACTATAACTACAGCTACAAATGAAAACTTGTGATGTGATGGAATTTATATAAACATTACTTCAGCCTCTGATAGGGTCATATACAAAAATGGATTAAAAAATTAGAACAACTAGGTACTGGTGTAATGTTGATAAGGTGGATAGCTGCATGGCTTAGAAATGGGATATGGCAAGTATCATACAGCAAACTGACAGACGAAGCTTTAAGTTACAGTAAGGGTGTCCCAAAGGGTGCTGTCCTTGCCCCACACTTGTTTAGTTTGCATCTTTTAGATCTATCTTTATCATATATGATGTTCTACAGTCTGTATGCAGAAGTCTTGAAAATGAGTAAACTGATTACATTTGTAACAGACAGCACATCTGAAAAAGAACTTGACTACAGTGACCATTTGTGCTCAAGAGAATAATATGCTGATAGCAGCACCAGAAACTATAGGTATATAAGACTTGGCAGACATAGATCAAAGAGTAAATATTTAATACAGCACACAGTGATTGAAACTGTAAATTAATTTAAGGACTTGCTTATATCAGTAGATCCAGCTTTGAGTTTTTCTAATCATATTAACCAATTGGTTAATGATAGTAGAACTATTGGCTGTACAGAAAGACATATAATGTGTAAGAAATAAGAAATGATGACATCATATTAGTTATAAAACTATACGTTGCACAGAAAGATTTATAAAGTCTAGAAAAACAGAAATGATGACATTGTTAGTAAGTAACATTACACTCAAACTAGAGTTTGGAATAACACCATGGAAACCTTAGAAGAAAACAAGCATGGGTAAACTTGGAAGAATTCAGCAGAAATATACTAAGGGCATCCATGGATATGAAAATTTAAGCTATTATGAAATTATGAAAGGCCTAAACATCTGAATGTGCAAAGTGTTTTTTATAGATATTTAGAGACTTTACTCATATATTATATAGGACATTTAAAGACAACAACCTCAGGAAGTATTTGGAGTTATCAAAAAGTAGTAATGAATCATCAGACAGCCTATGTGCAAGATTATAAAGGAATGAGAGCTGTACTAATTGGTTCTCTGAGAAGGCAGCTGATGCATGGAATAGACTACCAAATTATATTAAAGCAAGTATTAATTTAGATATTTGAAGAACAATCTGGACACTTATTATTGGAATGCCTGTTTATGTATATTTGCAGGGTAGAAGGGTATTATTGCCCATGTCTGTATGTAGGTATAATCCATCCTATCCCCCATTGCAGTTCTCCCATTCATTTTGTGTCAGTGCCCTGTCCTATTTACTGTTCAGGTTTACCAGTCACCATCATTTGCCCTTTGTTATTTTGCTGGTGATAACTTCACTATTACCCCCTTCCTCAGTGTGGCAGGACCTACCCTCTTATTATGCATTTACCCTTGCTACCTACCCTTACCCTTTTCACATACCTTTATCTACCAATATACCCCCCCTTATTTTCTATGAAAAGAAAAAAATTGGCACTTGTCACAAAAAAACCCTGCCATCCCTGCATCCTCTTCATTCCATAACTACTTCCTTATTTATTTCCTTCTCCTTGCTTCCCCCTTCCTATAGTCAAAAATAGATTTAAATTGTACTATCAGCTTATTTAGACTGAGAGCTGCTTTGCTCATCTTGCTGCTTCTCTATGATTATGAACACACTGAAGTGTATACATGCTCTGAATTCAACATTTGGGCTAATCATATTGTATACATATACTACATGTAATCCATTATTACTTCTGTATCTCCTTTTCTGCAGGGCCTGCTCGGGCCATGAAAGAGATTGTTAGCTGCTGTTTTAGTTTCAAGTTTTAGCATGGTTAATCAATAATAAGCTCAGACCTACATTGTGCCTGGAAGACAAAGGGTACCTTTCTCATACTTTTGTGGTGATCGTGTTTCTGAATACCAGCCAGTATCTTTTCACGTTCTTCACTGAAATCCATCTTTTGCCATTTAACTCTCATACATTTTTTGAAATACAAAAATCCATCACACCCACATTTTCCCTCTTCCTCTTTCATTCAAAACTATGAAGATTAATTTAATTTTGTTAATCTTTATATGGTCCTGGTTGCAGGAAACACAAAATGTTTTGTCATTCTCTGAACTGCCTCTATTATGTCTATCTTTGTAAATAGATTAGATCTCGAGGTCCATGATGAAATAAGAAAAAAAAAAAAAGAAAACTGATAAATTTGAAGTAATATGACTGATCTCATCATGTCAGATGTTCCCTGAAATAGGAACTATTATACAATATTAAAAAATGATTTTGTAAAGGAGCCAGCTTTCCTAAAATGTCCCATATAGGTTGAGTTGTCCCCACAGTCCTAACTTAACTATACCAACTCCATGGTTTCATAGTCTTGAAAAGGGAACATTCTTGTTCATCTATTTAAAAAACTTACTTTGCAATACTGGAATATTCCTCACATCACTGAACAAATGATTTATTTCAATGAGTTCAGATTCAGCATTGCATCATTTGTCCCACAGTTATGAACCTAGTCTTTAGAACTGTGGAAAATCCTCCAGACTGAAATCTAACTGACTTAATATTGAGGGATAATGTCTTTCCAATGCTGATAAAAAGTCCTATGCAACCTAATGTCTTGCCTAACTTGTCTGCTGTACTGTTAAATTGTTTGCTTAAGGTTTTGTCATCTAATAAGACTACTTTCAGATATTTGTCATGTTTTGCTGCTTCCCCTCCAACTGTGTGCACTGCTTTACTGGGAATATGCTTCTCAGATCCATTACTCTAGTTTCTTTTTTAGCATTAAGTTAAGCTGCCATACCTTAAGTATATTCTTTCCATCTGTTAATCACTTGCCATCATTTCAATGTATTCTTGTGTTCCAGCCTTTTGGATAATTTTGTATGCAGACAAAATGTTTAAGTTCAAACCTTCCTCAGTCTCAGTCATAAAAACACTGAAACAGTTTATCGCTTGTATAAACTCTGTTAATACCTTACACATCTCCTTCCTTTTATGTAAATGGAATCATTTATTATGGCCCTGTGCATTCTACTGTCTAGCCAGCATTCAAATTCTGGTGCAACTCCAGGACTCATTCAGTCTTGGTAACAAGCTGCAAAACCTACTGTAAGACATTTGCCATGGCATTGTTAAAGGCTTTCACAGACTACAGCCTACAGCCTTCATCACTTTCTGAATGGAATTAGTGGCCTTCCTGAGTCCAGTCTTTTTGAAAATCAGACCAAAAGACCTATTGTGCTGAATGGTATATGCAGCAAAGGAAAAGGGTTAACAAGCTCTGTCAGTGGAAGGGTGGAGTCCACATGTGAGCCTCCAAAAAATCCACAGTAAATGCATAATTGTAGACAGGTAGTTCACTGCAATAAGAGCACAGTAAGGCTTTTCTGTAGAATAGGGTGCTGTCAAAGATCTGCAACCTGAGACATCATATGGAGATAACACAAAGAAGAAAATAAAGACAGAGGAAATTGAATTCATTGGTGTAACTGAAGTTATAACAGGCAAAGACAACAGAATGGTATTTGGACTAATCCCTTGTTTTACCTCTATGGTTGTTTTAAGCTGGAATCTGTAACTTGGGTACAAAAAAGTCTAAAATACCAAAAACATTTAGACTGCTATGGAAAGATTGTGTAACTTGAGTAAGGGCATTGTTCTAATTCTATTTCTTAATGTCAGGGGATAGCTGAGAATCCCATGTTATTCATTTGTTGACCACATAAACCCACCGGACAAATATTTTCCTTTTCAGTAGCAAATCAGATGAACTGTCTGGTTAATTGATTTTCTCAGTCGCACTACAGTAAATGGAGATGGAAGGAATCAAACCTGATCCCTGGATAACAAGAAGGAGCTTGCTAACAGTTCAGAGTCTTAGGCCTTTGTGCTAAATGACACATAATTGTCAGTCAGAGACTATAAATAGTTTCTGAACTGAACTTTACTAACACACTTCTTTTACTAAAGTCTGCCAAAGAAGACTCATTTATGTTGTGGGTATTTTCCAAAAAAAATAGTCTACAATTTTTACACAAATGTCTGTGTTCCTGTATATATGTTATAAAAGTTGAATGCAATTAATCTGGAAGTAAAAATATATTAGCACAAGATTTTCATGTACAGCTAGTGGGGCTTATCTTTATTAGCATGAATGTACCCATAAACACTTAAAAAGCAAAATGTCATGGGCATTCAGAAGCCATGTAGATGAAAAAGTAATAGCATGAGGCAACCATTTTGAAACACACTTGTTTTGACGCAGGTCATCCTTTTATTCTATATTTTTTTATCAAATATCTTTTTATTGAAAACATTTCTGGTATAAAAACAAAACAAAAAGAATAACAGGACAATTACATGTGGTACAGTTGATGTTACATTGTACATTCATAAACATGTAATGATAGTTATTGCCCATTATGCTAATAACATTCATACGTTGTAGAAAAACCATAGTATTATCACACTGATATAATTAAATTATAAGTTCGGATAAAAGTTTTTCCATATGGCATATTTATTATACTAACTTTACTACTGTGAGTTATAATATATGCATAACATCAACCTATAATATGATAACATTCTACTCTACTAAAAACTTATGTACATATATACATATATGTCACCTTATTTTGGATGCTAATCTCAACAGAGTGGTGTGCTTACATTTCTTATGTACATAGTATTTACATATTATTCATGACAAGATATCAGTTAATGTATTGCAGTACCATTAGTAGCAGGCTTGATTCCAGCAGTAATGTTTACTATCCTTAAAATACATAGACTATACCAGACTATTAAGAGAGTATTTCAATTAATGTTTTACAGTGCTTGTGTCTTTCGGCTTTTCCCGGTTAGGGGTCACCACAGCGGAACTCCGATCCGCAAATGATTGGCAGTTGATTTTTACGTACCAACTTGCCAGGCCTGACGCACAACCTTCAACGAAGGTACGCCCATTCACGCATATCTCCACGCAGAAGACGCTCTAGCTGAGAATCGAACCGGAGAGTGTCTTATTGTGAGGCGACAACGCTACCGCAGCACCACCACAGCGGACCTCCCTCTTGATAATATATTTGATTTCTCTGACTTTTTTTATGTAGTTTTTTGGCTAATATGTGTTTTTTTGCTACACTTTTGTATTCTAACCAGGTTAATTTTGATCTATCAATCCAGTTTTTTGCTATATAAGCTTTCATCAGAGTGCAAAGTGTTATTATGATATGTTTAGATAACTTGTTAATATTACCCTTAAATAAATGGAGTATAGGTGTTTGCCATGAGGGCGTAAATTTTGAGTATCCTGATTTCTCTAATAGAATTCTAAGTGAACACCATAGCTTATATACTGTTTTACAGCTCCAGAATATATGAAGGATGTCTGCTTCTTTATTTGGGCAAAAAGGACAATATGGTGACTTGGATGGGCTAAATTTGTTAAGACGTACAGGCGTGAAGTATGCATTGTTAAACATCATGAGCTGTGTATATATTAACTTTTTATATGGTGTCAATTTTATAGTGTTTTTGATAACTAATTCCTTTTGGTTATCTATTATGGTGTTGTCCTTCCTATCCCAAAATTTTGAAAAGATTATACTGTTTCGGTATTTAAAATTTGCAATCAATTTATAAGTGTTTGATATCATTTTCTTTTTACTTAATAGCATTTTTATAATTTGTTGTGCTACCTTGACTTCTTGCTTGACTACTTTGATATCTTTGGTTAGAATATCAGCTAGATATATGATTTGTTTAATTATCAGGTTATATTTTTTACTGACTTTGACTAAGTTTGTGATATCTTTCAATGAAAGATTTCTTATTTGATAAAAATCCCAAACTGTATAATTTTTTTATTAAAGGAAAGTTATCCAAATTTATCATACTGTTTGCTAGTTTTATATCTGGATTATTGGGAATTGGTTGCAGGAGAGTAATTGTATATTTTAAGTTTACTGAAATCAGTAGTTGTTTAAAAAAATTCAGAGTTGTTAATTAATATTGGATGACTTATTATTGTTTTAAGAGTTTCCTGTTTTATAAAGGGGATCGAATTTGGATTGATTTTATATTGTGTTATGTCCCTATATAGTAATATGATCCATAATGGATACCATGTATTCCCTACTGGATCATAATTCACTATCTGTACAATATGGCTTGCATTGATAATTTGATAATATAACTGAAAGTCAGGAAGGCCTAGGCCACCTTTTTCTTTTGTGGGTATTAGCTTATCACAGCTAATTTTCGTACACTTTTGGGTACCAGATGAATTTTGCCAGTCTAACTTTCATTTTATTAAAGAAATTAACTGGTATTTTTATAAAAATGGCATTGAGATGATATAAAATTTTAGGCAGAATGTTCATTTTTATAATTGAGGCTTTTGATAAGATAGATAGTTTAAGCTTTTCCCATTTATTCATACTCCCAACTATATTGTACCATGTTTTACCAATACTGTTAGTGAACAATTCTGCATGTACATGACTAAAGTTTATACCCAAATATTTCAGAGTGTGTTGCACTTTGACCTTAGTCTCCAGAAAGTAAAGCTCTTTATGTCCTATTGGATTAATTGGATATATGATTGATTTCCTGGGATTAATCTCATAGTTGGATACCATGGAAAAAGTATGTATAGACAATAGTATTTTATTTAAATCAGTATTAGGATGTTGAAAATAGATATTTAGATCATCCGCAAATGTTGTGTATTTAATTTGGGTGTTGGAAACAGAGATAAGATAATGGTATGTTCTCTGAGTAATTTGCAGCAGTAATATTTCTATATACAGATTAAACAAATATGGTGAAAGTGGGCAACCTTGTCTTGTTCCATTAACTATTTGTATTGGTTTAGAAGTTTTCTTATTAATATAAAGGGTAGTAGTTGCTTTAGTATATAAAGTTTTGATAATTTTTATATATTCCTTAGGGAATCCAAATGTATACAGTATAAAAAGTAAAAAATTCTGATTTACTCTGTCAAAGGCTTTTGTTGCATCGACAGATAATGCATATTTTGGAGATTTGTCCTTAGCACATAAATGGGTTAGAGCATCTATAGTTAATCTGTTATCCTTTACTTGTCTATGACTCATAAAACCTTTTGTATTCTTTGAGCTATAATTGCTGAGAAAATCTTAATGTCCAGATTAATCAAAGCTATAGGTCTATAATTATTTAGGTTAGTGGGATTTGTATTTGGTTTTGGAATAAGCACATTTTTGGAGTTGTTTATATATAGGTCCGATATCCCAACTTGTATAATATAGTTGTATAGTTTTAAAAGTATTGGTGTGACTTGAGACTTAAAGTGTTTATAGAATTCTGCTACATATCCATCAGGGCCAAGAGCTTTTCCAGGTTTTATTTTATCAATAGCCTTACTAATTTTCTCTACTGTTACTAAGCTTTTAAGGTTATTGGCTTGGGATTCATTAACCTTAGGAAATTCTAAGTTATTTGCAAAAGATTGAAATAGATTCTTGTTAATATACTCTTGTGGGCCATATATGTTTTGAAATATTTCTTCAAAAACCCCAAAACCCCAATTATTTCAATATCAGATCTATATGTCTTGTCTTTATATTTTATTTCTTGTATTTTACAATGGGGGTTCTTTATGTTGATAATTCTTGCTAACATTTTAGAAGGTGTTTGCACCCATTCTGCATATTTATGTAGCATTCTGAGTTCTGTAAACGAATATTGTTGTGTTATAATCTCATTTAATTGTTTCTGTAAGTTTGCTATTTGCTTCTCAATAGTAGGATTGCCGTTTTTTGTAACTCAGTTTCAAGCAGTCTTAGCTTGTTTTCTAATTGCTCTATATTTTCTCTTCTTTGTTTTTTAAAATATGATGTCTTTTGGATGAAAGTACCCCTAGCTGTAACTTTAAAGGCTGCCCACTGAATGTCCAGAGGAATCTCACCACTTAAAAAAATCTTCATTTAATTGTATTAAAGATTTAATATCTCTTGTTCTACCTCTTTATTTTTCAGCAAATTTGTATTTAACGTCCAGTTTGCTGTACTGTGTAATTTATACCCCACCTTGTTATGTGTTATTATTAGATTTACTTTAGAGTGATCTGATAAAGATCTAGGTTATGTGTTATAGCTCACTTCATGATGTGTCAAGCCTTGAGAAATCAAAAACATGTCAATCCTAGACCAGGTTTTATGATATGGGGAAAAATAAGTGTATCTGGTACCTTGAGTGTCTGCATTGTTTAGTTCAAATGGATCTATTAAGTTGAAATCCTCAATTAATTCTGATAGGAATGTTGGGGCTTGGAGAGGTTTAGCATGATTTTTATTTGACCTATCTTTTAGTAGATTAATAGTTATATTCCAGCCTCCTCCCCCAATTATAATCAAGTGATTTGGATGTTTATTTAGCAAATTATATACTTCAATTAAGAAATCGAGTTGGTAGTTACATGGACCATAAACATTACACAGTAATACAGGATTCTTGTGAGTTGGTGGTAAGATTGTAAAATAGCACCATCTTCCTTTAACATTGTAGTTATAATTAATGATATTACCTTCAAATGATTTCTTGATTATTACAGCTGTACCTCTTGCTGAAGTACTGTCTCCAGCTGCTATTATTTTCTTAATCCATTTAGAATTTTTTTCAGTACCCTTGTCCCATTATTCCATAGTCATTTGTGTTTCCTGCAAAAAGGTTATATCAGTTCTTGAATTATAAATGAGATGCATGACTAGCTTTTTCTTTTTAGTGTCCTGAAAGCCATTTACGTTCCATGAGGCTATATTAACCATTCTATGAGAATACTATTTTGTTCTTATTATATCTGAGGCATCTATATATTTTATTTTGAATCTTGTCGGAGCACTTTGCACACATTTTACTATGGACTGAGAAATAGATATAAGATTAAGGTGACATGCTCCTCTTTCAAACTTTTCTTGGTGCCTAACCACTTACTCCAAGTCTCTGAAAGGGAAAAGATTATCCAATAAACAAGCAGTGTAAACAACATTCTGAAATTAAAAAAACAATCTCTATCTACAGATTTAACTATAATACAATAATTATTTTGTATTCCAAAAAACATCACACATTTCCAGGGTATACACTCCCCAGACAGCAACCTAACTAAAATAACTTGTGTGTTCTTAACCTAAGTAGACAGTAGGTTAGTTAATGTTTCCGCTTCTATATTCCATGTTTCCCAGCTATTTCAGATATTAATAGCTTATTTTTATTTATTAGCTGACTTTACTCGTACATATACTGTTAGGTAAATATAGTACAATTGTAATTTGTGCTTTCAAATCTTCTTTTGTTTCCTTAATAATACTATGTATGTGAAATGTCACATACAAATGCATCTTCACAATATGCTTTACTTAGCATGCATCATATATAAACACTATACTTTTCCTCTAGTAACTGATAATTAGTTCACAAAAAAAAGAGATATATCATGAAAGAGCACATATACATTTTGTTAACATTATTGTGCCAACCTTTTCATATTATTTAACCTATTGTTCATAAGCTATTATTTTTTTTTCTTCCCCTTCCCTTTTCTTCCCTGCAAGGATCTTTTAAATCACAGCTTCTTGCACACTTCTGACTAAATACTGCTTCCATCCTTTGTATCTGCTAGAATGTTAGTGCTTCAGAATTATTTTGCAATCAAGACTGTCTACAAAGATTGCAGTACCTCTGTGGAATTTAAGCCATGTATGGTTCTTATTCTTGAAGATTTACAGCCTTGCAGCTTGGATTTTACTTCCTGGTTTTCAATATATATGAGCTGTGGAAGATATAGCTTTGCTTTTACCTTTTATTTGCTTCTTTTTGTGATTTCTAGGCTACCATAGCCTGGATTTTGGCTCTGACATTACTGATGACTTATTTACGTTTTTGGTGTGAGGTCAAAGGTCACAGGATGCTTGCTGTGACTCAGCTTCCTGGAAAAACGGCTTTTAGAATGTTGAAACGGAAAATAAAGCTTTTAAAGTGTTGGTCTTATATTTTAAGGTAAGGTTACATCGGAAACTACTAAAATAATGTTTAAAACAATAGTGACATCATTATTTCATCGGAATTAAGCATTTTTATACCATAGATGCACTAGAAATGCTTACAGTAGCAGGCCAAAAGTACTTACTTTTCCCTTGTTATTTTGGAGAGATTTCATTAAATACTTTCAAGAAGGATGAGTTAGCTTCATCTTTGTTTTTTTTATTTGGTATGCAGAACCTTTAAAATGGAAATGCAGTGAAGCAGGATACTTCATTTGGAACTTTATTTTGTTCTTTATCAAATATGCACAAAATGGCGAAAGAATTTGTCTCTGTTGTTCGATTATTAATGGTAGATCTTGTGCAACTGTTATTATATTTCCTTTCCACATGATTTGTTTTTTTTTTATTTTGTCTGTGTAAAACCATGTTGGCATGAGCTGCATTCAGTAATCTCACATATACTTGTCTTGGAGCATTAATTGTTTGGGATTTTCTTAGTGCTCTATGGAACCTCTCTATTACAAAGCTTTGTACTGCCACATTTTTATCCAGGAATAGTTCACATATTTCTGTTATTGCAGCATGCAGGGAAGTTTGCTCATATGATACAGGGATGCCTCTGATAAGCACATTGTTTCTTCTGGACCTTGCTTCTAAGTCTATTATTATTTGTTGCAGTTCAGATATTGTTTTTTCCTGTGGCAATGTTACTTTTATTATTTCCTCTATCTTGCATTCATTTTCTAGAGCGTTCTCCTCATTTTTCTGTAGTCTGGATAATATTTGGTCTAAGGTATTACCAAAGGCATTTAGTTTTGTAGAAAAAGATTTTATTTCTTCCTGCAGAGGTATTTTAGCTAATTTAAGGTCTTCCAGTAAGAGAGATTTTTCAAGTGCCATTTGGAAGTCTGCTTCTCTGTTTGCAGCTTTGCAGTTCTTTGTTTTTTTGTACTTACTTCTTTCTCAGGACTGCTTAATTGTGAAAGTTTTGTTTATGTTGTTTGTGCTTCCATTGAATACATATTACTACAATTGATATTTTTTATTTTCTTTGCAGAAACTGCAGATTTTCAGTGAAGTCTGTACAGTTATATATGTTCCCCTGTCAGTACATGTGGTCTCGCAGATAAGTATAAAATACTGTGGTTTTCTTTTTCTTTTTGCAAAATCTTCTGAAAATATAGTTTAGTATCCAGTATATTGTTAGATTTCTTGATTTTTGCTGGGTTTTGAGATGTGTTTAAGCCAAGATTGGTTTAGATTTTGCTAGTCAGGAGCTGTCTGTGAAGTGTGCCTCCTAGCTAGCAGCCATCTTGGAATCCGTCACAAGAAATGAAGATCTGACCAGAAGCTCTGAAAATTTTGCTCTGTTAAGATAGTACTTGAATTTTCTGTGGACATACAAGATTAGAAGTATTCTTTCCCCCTTATGTTTAGGTTCTGGAACGAAAGCAGATGATCTTTTTTGCAGAGGTCAGAGCAGTTAGTAAGATTGTTTTCTGTGTCAAGAACCTTGGGTTAGCCTGATGAGTTAGTCAAATGGAACAAAAGTTAGTTTTTCTAACACAAGATTAAGATCCCATGGAAGAGCTACCTGTTTTCTAGGACGTGTGATATGCAACATCCCTTTAAAAAATATTTTCACAAGAGACTGCACTGAAAGAAGAGGATACCTACACAGAGATAATGAAATGGCCATAAACCTTGACTGAGGATAGCAATGCACACAAATAATGCAGAAGCAGAGAACCACTAGCGCTGACTAAGTGCTGGTCCTTTTCTTGGCACCAACTAGAAAACCTCTTCCATTTGTATAATTTTCTAGTAGCAGATTTTCTTGCCTGCATTAATACCTGCTGCAAGTCCTCAGAAAAAAATGGTATCTAATCAGCATTAGAACTCTATCATTCAAGCAGTCAGTTGTGGTATCTGGAGATGGGAGGTATTAAACATCCCTTCTCTTCTGTGAGTAAATCTATTTTTATAAGGAAGCTTGCAGTAATTGCCTCTGGCCATTTCCAGAAGAAAGGAAAATTGGTAGGTTGTTCAAGGCAAAGCTGAAAAAGATGCCTGATTCATGAGGAAGTCTGGTAGCAAAGTTGTAAAATAGGTAAGCAGTAAAAAAAAAAAATCACATTTTTCACCAAATAACATAGTGAATGGCATGTTACATACTTACCCCCAGCCCCCAAGAGTAAACTAATACAACTTTTGCAAGGGAAAAAAGTAGTTTTAAATTAGATTTAACAACTTTTTTCCACAAAAGTCAAAGGTAACACTTGTTTAAAAGTTACTAAAAGTAATGTGATTGTCTACAAAAACACTTTTCCCAGCTTAAAATAATTACTTTTATAAAAAAGTTCACTTTCTGTCATAAAATTAAAAAGTGCATATGTTTTTTCTCCAAAGGAATTTCGTTTGCCCAGCAATGAAAAATGTTAGCTGACTTTTAATCCCCTAAAGCACACGAGAGGATGTAGTAGGAGAGCTCTGAAAGGCTTTGCCCAAGCAGAATAATGGCTTGGGCACATGGAAGGTACCCTTGAAGCTTTGGAAGCTGGCCAGCTGTTATATTATTGGCAGGATATAACCCATATAGCTAAGGATACTGCAGCAGTGAGAAAATGAACATCAGCAGCACCATTACTTGGACTGACACTTCCCAGGACATTAAAACTCACAAAAGGATGGGATGTCACATCCTGTAGTAGAGTACAGTGCAGTGCACAAATGCACACTGTCACAGCTACATCTGACCCAGGTATATTATTACAGCCAACACAGTGATGCAGCTGAGCTCCTGCTACTAGTAAAAGCCACAGTACCTGAGCCACTTATTAGCACAACATTCAAATAATACTAACACTGCAGTCATGGCAACATCAAACAAAATTTTTATGACTCATTTGTTTCAGTGATGACTGCACGACATTATGGACCCTAGCTGCTTTGCCATGTTCAAAGTATTTTCCGACAGAGATATATGTTGCTAAGACATCACTGATCACTTGTAAACAACATGAATGCATTCTTAAATGTAGAATAAATCAAATAAACCTCCTGCTAGAATGCTACATCTTCTAGAATGTGTTATACAATAGAAAGAGAAAAAAATATACAAATTATTCTTATAAAAGACTGTGTCTCTTTTTATATGTAAAAGGCAATAGCCTCAAAATGACATACAGCCTTTAGATCAAAAGCAATGTTATTACTACAGCTGTAGAAAATGACTCCATCCTATGGTTCTCATGGCTGTGATGACCACTAAATAATATGGAATTTCAAACAGGCATCCTTGAGACTGAGGACTTTGGCGCTTAAGAGCGAGATGTGAGCATAATTTATAGGCAGAGCACTCAGTATGTGCACAGTAGAATAAAAGTGATATTTTGTTATTATGAATCATGCTATATTCTGGACAGCATACAAGGCAGACTGCACATATCCCACATATGAGAGTGTGTACAAGCTTTGTGAACCAAGTGGATTACATTTCTAGAGTGACACATTGTAGTTATATTTGGTTGGGACTCAATCTCTCAAAATTAACTAATCAAGTCCAGACTAATTTAGAACTTTTTTTTCAGAAGGGCAATCTCTCCCATAGCACTACAACCCCACATTTCTAAATATAAACACTGGTCACACAACAGTCCATTATCTACACACAACTGTGATCACAAAACTGCACCTATATAACACATTAACAATGTTATTTTGGGAGGGAGACTCTTGCACCTGCTATATCCCAGAAACAGCAAAAGAAGCAGACTGGAACATGGCCTCACTGTGCAGGTTAAAAATATTTAAGCCAAGCTTAAAACACCATATAAAAAGAAAGAAAAAAGCATATAAAACAAAGAAAGCACTTTCATGTCTACAGACAGATGCTTCATCAGATCATTAAGTTACGGCTATTTCCCCACAATTCTTCTTATCCTAACTCTCTGAATGCACAATAAAGGGAAAAACACAATTTTATAACCCCCAGTTAATCAGTACTGATTTCTAGTCACAGTGATATGATGCATAGAGGATATCAGATCACAGCTTCAACTTGTGTAATCAATCATCTGAACAGATCCTACTTCTAGATATTCATAATCAGATAATCTGTACATTAGCTTAAAAGAGCATTTACCTGGGAGCTTTACCAATAACCTGTGTGACATTAAACATTTCAGCAGCAAGTTTGCCCACACGTTAGACCACGTTCTTAGCAGTTTGACAGACGCAATAATGCAAGTGCAGAATAACAGCAAAGCATGTACATTGTCTACTGAAACACATTTCTTTGCTTAAAAGAATATAATTCAAGGATAGCAAAACAAACAAACAAACCAAAAAATAGTAAGTCACTTACATTACTGTAAGTCCAGGAAGATCCTGTGCATAGATTAGATACACCAGAACAGAAGCATTCTTCACAACCTTTGGGATTTGCACGCTGTATGTTGAAGAATCCTTTTTTGCAATGCTCACACTTTTCTCCTTCAACATTCTCCTGTAATCCACAAAAGTATCAATATTATTCATTCTTTTCAGGGAAGTAGAGTAACACAAAACAAGCTTTATTATGTGTACCTTACATGGATCTTATGGTACTCCTCACAATTCTATAAACATTTATATTTCAATAAAGTAAAGAAAGTACAATACTGTCCATGTCTGTGGCAAAACGAGAATATCATACAAGAACACCATCAGAGCTAATAACAAATTAAGCAATAACCAATAAGTGGGTGTGGGTATATTGAGGATTTACTCATGGCTGGTGTGGTTTGATCACGAGGGCAAAGCCTCATTGTCGCTACTATACAATGACTTTATTTAAGAAAGAAATTACTTTCCCTAAATAATGTCTTTGTATAATGGCACTGTGATGTTCCTCCAGATTGTTTCTGCATTCTTCTGCATTTGCTGATGTACTACACTCGTGTATGGGACTTAACGCTCCCATGCTTGCACAGTACATCACTTCTATGGAAAACAAGCAATGGAGAAAGAACATCTCTGCTGCTTATACATATACATATACATATATATATATTTTATTTATAAAATCTGGACAGTTTAGAGGTATGAGAGAGAGAGGGCAGAAATACAAGGAACATCAGGTACGTTTCTTTACTTTTGCAGAAAGTACCTGATTTTCCTTGTATTTGTTCTGCCCTCTATATGTACCTCTCAATCTCTTAGCTCAAGAAATATAGACAAAGCCATAAATAAAGAAGAGACAAAGGCTCCAAAATGAGGATCAGTTGTGAATGTTGCCCTTATAAATTTAGCCAGCACTAAGAATAATAAGATTTGTCTTATTGTGCATTGTCTGAAGGATATGAAGTCTTAAAATGAACTGTATATCATTA